>NC_134826.1:121864226-122182559 GCF_004210375.1 Tachypleus tridentatus | reverse complement strand
TCTCCAAAACAACAGCGACCAGCCAATGAAATTCGATTTCCAGATCGAGACTTTGCAACTTTAATTAGCTTGACATTAAATATAAATTTCTCCTGACGCGTATTATTGTTTAGTAGCAGAGTCGGGTCACACTAAGAACAGGAAGTAAAGTAGAATTCTAATACTGATGTACATGCATAAAATAGCAAAACAGATAAATATTGAAAACTAATCATCGAAAACTTAACCAATCCCATAATCACATTTTTTTCAAAGCAGAGCTATAACAGCTTCCTACGAAAATCATGTATAAACAAATCCGACGCCAAAGTTACACCGCCCAAAGACGTATGAATAAACAAATGGAAACTTAACTAAATATCAAACTTTTAAGACCTAGCCGAAAGGTTAATTTAGTCTCATAAATGACAGCATTAATAGGTTGACTTAATTAATAGCAAAATATAATATTTATATATATAGTAAAACAACAATTAATAGTACTAATCGATGCTAAAGTGAGTAAACTAATAAAGTCGTGCTCTTCTACGAAATGAGTTGTTATATTGTCAAAGGATAAAGAAACTTGAACGGCTATTCAACATATCAAAACTGCTCCTCATTTTCTTATCAATATGTGATAGTAATAATTTTGGAAATGTGATAATATTCTGAAAATTTAAACTCATAAATGTTAAGGAAAAGATTGTTGCTTTTATAACAAAACTGGATGCATTTGTTGCTTAAAATATGGTGAGAAAAATCTATTCGTCAAAAATAAAAATGAATGTATCAGACATGTCTATGAAAGCTTGTAACGTTGAACAAATCCTATGTTATCCAATAAGCTGGGGATTGCCAACGTTATTCCGTAACGTATTTGGAATATTTTTATAAGGAACTGAAAATGTTGTGCTTTTGAGATGGAAAGTGTATATCTTAATTTTTAAAAAAATGAAACTTAAAAACGTTTTATTAACAACAGTTATATTTAAATCCATCTGATGTGTATTCTTTTTGATAAACAAAGGTTTTTGTGTTCACAATTGGTTCTGTTAAACAAAATGAACGAAAACTATACAATTTGGTAAACAAATATTATCAGCCTACATGTATAATTAATGTGCAAATTATGTGTTGTCTTTCTTGCTAAACTTTATTATAGTATTCCTTGTAAACCTTTGGTAACACTTGTGTGTGTGTGTGAAGCTTTATTATAGACTTCTATATTACACTTTTTTATAACTTTTCATGTAAAGATTTGCTAAGACTCCCATACTAAACATTTCTGCTAAGTACTGTTATATTCTTTTTTGTGAAGCTTTATTATAGAATTCCATATTACACTTTGTCATAGTTTCCCACGTAAAACTTCGTTATAGTTTTCTTTTCCATGCATAAGCTGTATGTTTCGATATGTTCAAGATGAAATAAAGACATATCTGCAAGTTAGAGAATATCCCATAGATATTTTCTACACGTGTTGGTCACGCTGCACAAAAAGTGTTGTGAAGTAAAAAACAAAAACTACAACTAAAATAACAGTTGAATAGAAAAGGATGATCCTAGAAAAAATAATATTTAGAACTTCAAAGCATTTATTCACTTAACCTGAAACTGTTAAAAAGGAGTCTGATAACAGACAGAAGACCATTTTTATCAGTAGGAAGACTGGTGTGAAAATAATTAATCTAAAGTCTCAATTTCTTAGCCCCCGAGTGGTTCAGCGGTATGTCTGCGGACTTACAATACTAAAGTCCGGTTTTCAATATCCGTGGTGGGCAGAGCACAAATAGTCCATTGAGTAGCTTTGTGCTTAATTCAAAACAACAACTCAATTTTTTTTTGTATTGATGCTCTTAATATTCTCTCTTAATTCGATGGAATTACTGATGACATTGGTATGGACTTTTTCTTTGGTAATTACTGATAACAATGAATACATTGATATGGACTTTTTCTTTGGTAATTACTGATGACAATGAATACATTGATATGGACTTTTTCTTTGTACTGTACGAATTTAAATCTTCTACGATGCATTGAAGACCTTTACTAATTCGAAACTACAAATCCTGGAAGTTAGTTTTGTGCACACTGACTGTGAAGCTTTATTTCTATGATGATTTACGTAAGAATATAAGTATATCATTATTACATTTTTCAGGATAGACATTAAAATCCGACCATACCTTAATATATTTCTTTATCGGAAATACTGTGCTCACGTACGTCATTTCCTAAATGGTGTAAAGATTAAACCTTTGTTCTTTGCATAAAACTACAACATAATTTTCATAGAAAAATATTACTATGCATAATAAATCGTTGACGGTGTGATATTTTATAACATTTTTGTTATTCAGAACAACTATAAAACTAAGATCTGATTCAATCTAATATTTATTACGAAATCACTCAAACTCACTATCTATCTGATTTAATCTTTTAAATCTAGTCATGATGGTAATATTCCAATATTAACTCTACTAACGTTGCGTATGTTATTAATGTTAATTTGTGAATCCAATAAATGTTGTAGGAGGTAAGGCAAGTTTAATTACACCAATTTTCTAATACGATTTAAACAGTATGCTAGAGTAACATTTAAAGTAAAATTTATTCTTTTGTATGTCAGACTACTTTGATAACGTTTTTAGATACCAATTTTATGTCCGTAACACTAAAGTGACATCTAGAGGAAGATAGTGAAACCACTTTGGAAGCAAAGCAATCTATATTCGAATACAAGTAAAAGGTTTGGTTTGTTTGTTTGCTTTTGAATTTCGCGCAAAGCTACTCGAGAGCTATCTGCGCTAGCCGTCCCTAATTTTGCAGTGTAAGACTAGATAGGAGGCAATTAGTCATCACAACCCACCGCCAACTCTTGGGCTACTCTTTTACCAACGATTAGTGGGATTGACCGTCACATTATAACGCCCCCAAGGCTGAAAGAGCGAGCATGTTTGGTGTGACAGGAATTCAAACCCGCGACCCTCGGATTACGAGTCGAGTGTCTTAACCACCTGGCCACGTCTGGCCCACAAGCAAAAGCTGTTTGATTGAAACTTATCAAACCTTGAACCGTGCATTTTTCTGAGCACAGGAGAAATCCTAGTGGAAGCTAATTTAGTAAACGTTGTCATATCAAGTTTAATTATGCATGTAATAAATAATCTAATTAATTTAATAAATGGTGTCATATCAAATTTAATCATGTATATATGTGTAATCTAGCTTATTTAATAAACGGTAGCATATAAAGTTTAATGACGTATATATATGTTTAATCTGGCTAATTTAATAACCGGTTTCGTACGTTTTCAAACACTTACAAGAACACTTAATCACGTTTTGTCAGTAATAGTTTAAATACATTATTTATAACTGTTCACCTGCCTGATCTATAGATTTATAATACCTTAATACGTCCTATTAATTAATTATATATTTTGATTCGCTTAGCTGTTAATAACAGAGAAATGAAAATTTCATATTTTTTTTTCACTTTCTGACACTTCTGTCACTCGAAAAAGTACATATGGTTCGATACATGAGATATATAAAATAATTATTGAATTATTTTTCACACATTGTCGTTTCTTGTTTCTGTCTAACTTTTACGATGATTGATTAGTTTTTAACTCCTGGATGAAACACAAATTGCTGAATATTTAGTAAAAAAACACACAAAAATCTATACTTTATAAAGTTTTAGTCAGTCCTACTATATTTTTATAAATAGCTTAAAACAAATGCTTTGTAATATAAATGCATATATATGTAGCTTTTGCAAAACGTGATTAATTTATGTTTTCTTTAACCAACAATAAAACCACTAGTAAGATCTATTATTTCTTTGCATTGAAACAGGAAGCTAAACATATTGTCTTCCCACAGTATTTTGAAACTCATAATTGATTTTACTGATCTTGGGGAAACAAAACTCTTGCTTTCTTGTAAGTAAAAGTATTTGGGGTGCTTACGTTTAATGGTAACATTGCATTTTTTTTCTTTTCCTAAAGTAAAATTCAGAATATAATCCGTGACGTAGACGCTTAATATACTATTTGTTATATCTCACCTTCTGCTGTTGACAATAGTTTCGTCAGCACAACATGGATAAGCAAACAAAAGAAATAGTTTAATACCTCTCAGAATATTGTATGTATGAAATATTTATAAGATTTTAAGCACTTTTTAACTCACTATTTGGGTGTGTGAATAATATTATGGTTTTGCACCTAATTCATTAATTGATATTACAAAGGTTCTACGTTTAATAAATGCTGCAAATGAAATAATTTGTTAAGAATTTCTAATCAAGTTAGTTAAGCCTAACGGCTAGGCTTAACTTTATTTAAGAAAGTAGATCTTTATATAATTTTAATATTAACTTAAATTGAGAATTTAGGTTTTTCAAACTCTTTCAACATTAAATTAAAGCAATACCCATGAAATGTCTTATTCGCCAATGTAGTTTTTAACCCATCCTGACGGTACTTTTCATTGTATAAGGTTTATTTATATTTATTATAGTTTATCATTTTGTCAGCATTACATACACATTGACTCTAGTTACAATTTTGAATATGTAAATGGAAACATACTGTGCGTAATTTTCATAGATATCACCTGATTATTATATTTTTCATTAAGCTAATGCACGACATAAGAAATATAGCGATTAGAAAATAACTAAACACTTTTATTACAAAGTTGTTTTAATGACTGTAGTAATGGATAACATAATTTCACTTTTGGGGGAAGGGGAAGCTATAAAAATATTCTGCAGCTACTCATGTATTCAAAAGAGTGTTTACTAAAATAAAGCATTTAAAATAATTTGCATTTTAGTCAGTAACCTAAAATTCTTCATATCATCAAAATTAATAACAATGCTAATTTGGTTTGAATAACGCACAAAGATGCACGAGGGCTATGTGCGCTATAGCCGTCCCTAATTTAGCAGTGTAAAACTAGAGGGAAAACAGCTAGTCATCACCACCCACCCATTGCCATCTCTTGTGCTACTCCTTTACCAAGAAATAGTTGGATTGATCGTCACATTATAACGCCCTCACGTCTAAGAGGGCAAACATGTTTGGTGTGATGGGGAATCAAACCTGCGACCTCGGATTACAAATCGAGTGTCTAAACCATTAATTTGGACACTAGATTGTAAGAATTTAAGTTTAAACGTTTGAAAGTGTGAAAGTTTTTGTATTTTCTAGGAATGTTCAGATAAAAAATTTTGTCATAAAAAACAAGCTACACAAAAACGAAATTCACGTAATTCTTAATCCTTACGTACTTTCATTTTACGTTTGGAAACACAAGTAGTATTTTTAATATTTAAATGCATGCCGTATCAACATTTTGTAAGTATTGTGAGTAATTCTAAAAATCGAAGTAGTCATTTTCAAGATGAAAAGCAATTTACATGCATAAAAATCTAAAGTAATAAAAGTTTTCATTTCTATTTTGTGATAGTGGAAGGGAAGTTAAGAAATGGAAAAACTGCATCATTTTATTTTATCACCCACATCTTCCCATTATGTTTTGTAGCTTATAAGGTTTTACTGATGTTTTACGAATGTTTGAAATATTTCTGATGTATTTAAAAATGAAAGCACGTCTCTTATCTATTCTTAGCTAGAAGGGTCCAGATCCACTTAATATCATATACATTTAAGTTTTTTGTGTTTGCTGGGCTGTTTGCATAAATCCCCTCATTTTGTCAAAACTGTTTACTTTCTAACTTCCTCTTCTGTTTCCAGGGCAACAATTTATTTATTTATTGCTTTCTTTTGCAGTTAAGTTCATTTTTACCTTTTGTTCATAGAAAATATTGGCTTCAAAAATACATTTGAGTCCGCATGCGACAAGACTGACGCAAATGCGTAATAGCACAAAAACACTTAAAATAAAAAAGTAACGCCACTTGAGGTGAAAGCGTACGAAAACATTTTCTAACGATAACAGCTCACCAGTAGTATCATGTGCCTTTCTGATTTTCTTCTATGAAATTTATTGCACTTTATCGCACTACAGCTCGCTAAGTATCCAGTCAGTATTTATTTATTATATAACATTGGTGCACTTCTGAAATATACCGTTGGTACCATGAGTATTTTGATTATTTTATAGTATAACCTGGTATTTCTATTTGTTTTTTCCACTGTTAGAGAAATCTGAAGTTTCATTTAAATAACTCGACAAGTCTACAAAATGGGAGGCATTTTATAAAACTACTGTGTATTTATTTATACGTTCGAATGTAGTAACTGTTGAATTTTACGTTAACGACAACTTTACGTTTTAGTTTGTTTTGGATTTTTTAAATTAAGCACAAAGCTACACAACTGGCTGTTTGTGCTCTGTCCACCACAGGTATCGAAACCCAGTTTCTAGAGGTGTGAGTCTACAGACATACCGCTTTCATACCAAAATTATCATTATATTTAACCTTCCACTTCATTTATACCTAAATAACCTATGTTTTGTGTATAAATTAATGAAAAGTACAAAATTCTTTCACTCGACTCGTAATCAGAGGGTCGCGGGTTCGAATCTCCGTCGCGCCAAACATGATTGCCCTTTCATCTGTGAGGGCATAATAATGTGACGATCCATTCCACTATTCGGTGGTGAAAAATTACCCCAAGAGCTGGCGGTGGGTGGTGATGACTAGCTGCCTTTCCTGTAGTCTTACACTGCTAAATTAAAGACAGCTAGCGCAGGTAGCCCTCGTGTAGCTTTGCGCGAAATTCAAAACAAACAAACTAAAATCTTTCAATTCCATTAATTATATATATATATATATAATATACTTAATATATGTCAAAAGATCACGATGTAAACAACTAGATTTAAAGCCATTTCGCTTTTATCCATTTCTGACGTTTGAGCTTCTCACTTACGCTATAACAAATACTTTGAAGGTATAACAGTTTGAAATGAAGTTATGAGATTTGCCTCTTTAAAAAATGTTTCGTTCATGGTAATTTTTTATCGTCAAAAGAAAACATCACAACAAACCAACTTCATAATCATATGTGGCGTAGCAATATTAGTGATTCTAACCCAAAATAATTTTAAGTTGCAATTGATAAGTATTTTAATTTGTTTCTCGTGACTTCCCTTGCAGTACATATGCACTATATGTGAAAAGAAAGGCACAAATTTGTAAACTGTATGCTTAAAATAACGTTTTGCGATTATGAATTTAACAGCTTTTCCACACACGTACTACATATAATTTTTACTGCAAATTTTACTTAATAAACTAAACAATAAATAAACAGTTTTCCCAACTTCGATCATCCCTTATTTTTGAAATTAAACGAAGTTCAAAGTATTTGTTACTCTTAAAAGTGTTGAATCGTAAATTTGAGAAAGATCAACACACTGAATTGCTTTCATATAAAAAAACAAACTCTGCTTTCAGAAGTAGTCAAATATTTAAGGTATTGTCACAGACAAACCTTTAACATCCCCGTCACACCAAACATGCTCGCCTTTTCAGCCGTGGGAGCGTTAAAATGTGATGGTCAATCCCACTATTCGCTGGTAAAAGATTAGCCCAACACTTGGCGGTGGGTTGCGATGACTAGCTGCCTTTCCTCTAGTATTACACTGCTAAATTAGGGATGGCTAGTGCAGAGAGCCCTTGTGTAGCTTTGCGCGAAATTAAAAAAAAAAAAAAACAGATTACGTAAGAAGGCGGAGTCATTCAATAACTCACTCAAACACCGTAAATAACTGCGTAAAATTTAATAAATATTAAAAATATGAGGTCAGAAGATGTTTATTTTTTATTTCCTTTTCTTCTCTCGATACACAACAAGTTTTGGTGGCTAATAAACCAATTAGTTTAATGCTTAAGTTGATTAAAATATGGGAGAACGGAATATTCATCGATATGTTTCCTAGGAGGCGCTTGAGTTTAATCGAGACATTTACGGTTACATTTTTTACACTGATAAAATAAATGACGTTTTCTCTTTTGCAAATGTTTTTTTTGACAATTTTCTTGTGGTTTTTGGCTGTATTTTATCGAAGTGTTCGTATTTTATAATGAATTTCCAGGTATGACAACTTTTATTACGATGAAGAAAACTGTTCTACAACGGCGCATAATTAACTGTAGAATAAACCAGAATACGTATAAGGTTTTTGTTCTTCCGGAGGGGAAGAACAGAAATAGAGTGATTCCCACTTTCGATTTTCCATAAGAGAACGTCCTGAAAGAAATGGTAGATAAATCCAGAAGAGGCTGTTGTGGAAAAGAAAGAAAAAACAAAGAGAAAAAAGTTTTCCATGCAAAATCTCTGGTACTGTGTAGAACATGTTATTTGAGCTGGAGATTACTCAGACCCTAATAGGTGCTTGACCATATCATTCTATACTTGTTCTAACTGCAAAGAGCCTCGAGCACGGTAGACTACTAAGTTAATATCCCTGAGTAGTATACACAATAGCTTCGTTTATGTGAAGGCTTAACTGCTCATCGAACCTGTTTGGAAAACGATTACTCTGTACTAAATCGGAGCTCCAGTCACTGTTAAGCTTCCACCAGCCTGCATAAAAGCCAGCCGTTCGTCCTCTTTGTTAATAGATGAAGACGGTTAATTCTACCCACCCCTACATCATACATCTGTATGAAAGAGAAGATAGGAATTGTCGAAAAGCGATAATTCTTAACATTTTTCAAGCTTCGTTGAGGACCTCTTAGTCTCTATTCGCTCGTAATAAGCGAATATAAAGATGTATTTAGGTTTCGCTTACTGTATCTTTTATATTTATCACCCCTCTCTCTCTTTGATAAGATTTTTTTTTTCTAGTAGGTGAATATTTGTTTCAAGTATTTCGTTATAGCTACGCTTATTTGTTAGAAAGAGAAAAGAGTAAGATTAACATGCAATAAAAACAAATAAGTAAAATAATAGCGTACGATGTGAGAATCTAAAATAAGAATGTCTTCACTAAAATAGAACTAGAAGCTATAAAGACTGAAAAATACTGTAAAATAAAAAGTAAAATTGTCACTCTAAAACAAATCCCTTTATATCGTACGTTCAAATGTTTAAGGACTTTTTATTTTACATCGTTTAACATTGATGTGTTTCGTGCTATATTTTTATTGTATGTGATATTTGATGAAGATATTTTGAATCTAACGTCATCTTGATACGAGAACTATGTCATAGTTCCTGATATCTGACTAAAACAAAGTTTTTCTTCACTCTTGAAACCCGCTGGCTTCCCCCTACCAGGTGACACAGCGGAATTCTGGGAACTTATGATGCTAAAAATTGGATTTCGATACCTGCGAAAGGTGTGGCATAGAAGCCCATTCTGTTGTGTAGCTTTAAACTAAAAGACAACAACAACAAAATAAACAACTTTAAATTGAAATATTATGGTAGTTATAAAATAAATAATTCCGAATAAATGAACTTCTGCTTACAATGCCATGCAGGTATTGTCACTATACTTACAATAAAGAAACCAAAATGAAAATATACTCTTGGGACCACCATATTACGAAAGGTATGTTGATATCTCAAGATTTTGTCAGCTTAAGCTTCAAACTTATTCGTCTGTTTATTCGTTACAAAATAAGTTATAGGTCAATTTATTAAGTTTATTAACGTGCATTTTAATATTTCTAAGACAAACTTATGTAAATTTTAATATTTCTAAGATTAACAGAGTAATCAATATATATGCAAAAACAGCTCGTTTGGGTTGAGAAAATATTTTACATAGAAGAGCGAACAACGTTTCGACCTTCTTCGGTCATCGTCAGGTTCACAAAGAAAGAGGTAACTGACCACATGTTTGAAAGGCTCTACAAGTGGGTTTTCTCGACATCACAGAGCAATAAATAAAACAAACATTTGAAAAGTTTTAAAAGTAAAAACAATACCAACATGTCTTCTGACATCTGTACAGACTTTTTAAACAAGCATATTAATTTGAATCAATGTGCCATTTCCCATTTTGTACAGTAGTTTGACATGAAAAATAAAACCCGAAACATTTTTGTGTGACAACATGAAACTGCTGAACCATTACTGATGACATCTATCGCACATATTTATTGTGTACTATATAATTTAATGATGACATTACCTGTCTAAAGTCTGCTCGTTGCAACATGTCAGAGCCAGAAATGGTTGTATACTATATAACAAATGTGCATTTGTTTCGCCTTTGTATGGAAAATAAATAGCGCCGCACTGTCAGTTTCCCTGCTTTTATATCATTCACCATCAACTCACAAACATTAGATATGAAGATATTTTTCATATTTTTATTAATATTCACAACTTTCTGTGTCCTTCGATGGCTCAGCGGTAACCCTGAAGGTTTATAACGTTAAAAATCGAGTGTCAGTACCGGTGAGAACAGAATAGATAGTCCATATTATATCTGTGCGCTTAATAACAAACAACTCATAACTTTGTGATGTTAAATTTTATTTATCTTATCCTATATCTTACAATAAAATAGCCTCCTAATAACACAGCGGTATGTCTGCAGACTTACAATGCTATAAACCGGGTTTCGATACCCCTTGTGGGCTAGCACAAATAGCCCATAATGTAGCTTTGTGCTCAACTTTACAATACAATAAAATAACCTGTTTAGAATTAAAAAAATCATATCATTCCTGGTATATCTTTCATGTTTTATTTAAGATTTCCTTTAATACGAATTTTAAAAAAATGTAATGTGTTTTCAGCGCCTAAAACAAGTTGTAAGTAGATTTTGAACAGTTTAATAAATACACTAAAGAGATAGAAAAGACAGTGAGAGATTGAATAGCGCTGAATATGCACGTGTCAAATCAACCTTTATTGTCACGTAGTGTTACTTATGTAGTTGAACTTGCATCCATTGAAAAGCAAATATTGTGGTGGTTTACTTTGTACTGAAACGCACTAAACACATGCAGAGTAACACCCCCATCAGGGGCTGGCATCTCAGCGCATCAACATCAGCATGAAATGGTGCGTAAAGTGAAAAATTATCCGCGGTCTCCGATAGACCAGGCGCCATTAATTCCATAGGGACGTCAAGAAAAATAGCACAAGTTTTCCTTATCCTGACACTTACCACGCGTAGCCACCCTAATGGAATCTGACGGAGTCTCATCTCATTCGCTCTGCACAGCTGTGTACGAACAACCATGGCGCCAAGAAAAGTATTTTACTTAGTGTAGGGGGCGCTGTATCATCACTTCGTTGACATAAAACTCAATAGTTATCATATATCTTTCACCTTCTACGACCGCAATATTACTAAGCCATGTACTTTTTCTAAAGTACCTGTTTCACCTAAGAAACGTAGAGACAAAAATGTGGGTAATTATCTTAGCCATTACGTTGAACTTGCTAAAGACCCCTCACAGCATTTATTTCAAACGTCACAGGAAGTAGTAAAAAAGATTTTGAAACACATTTTAAGGAGCCATAAGCGTTAGTATATAAACACTATAACCCGTTTATTTTTCGAGATCCTGATTTATTACAGTAAAAATATGACAGGCAAACTGGCCTTCTTGTTTTAGTGTCTTTACCAGCATAGTTTTTCACACAGGAGCTCAATAATTGTAAAATGCTAAAATTATGGATTTTATCGTGTAAAGTTCTAGAACTATAAATTTAATTCCTCGGAGTTGAGATTTTTAAAAAATGTAGAATTAACATTACAGGGTGTCCCAAAATAACGTTTACACTCTTTGACTGTGTATAACTAATAAGCCATTTCTTTTGTTTCAGATTTGACTTGTGTCCAAGGATGGCGGATAATCAACTTACAATCGAGCACAAAATATTCATTCTCAAAACTTTTTGGAAAGTCGAAAACAAAGCTGAAGTGCAAAGACGTTTTACTAGAAAGTTCCATATGGATGCACCATCTCGCCCCAGCATTTCATGCATCATCGCCAAGTTTGATGAACACGGAACTCTCCACCATATGAGAAAGGGTCGCTCCGGTCGAAAACGATAATCAACAAGCCCAACAAGAGAGCAAGAGGTCATTGATAATGTTCTGAATTCTCCAAGAAAATCAGTGCGCCAACTGTCTCGTGAAACAGGTATCCCTAAATCCAGCGTTCATCGCATTTTGAAGCGTTCCCAATTCATCCCATCGCTTGTTCACGCTCAGAATGAAGATGACTCTGATCGAAGGGTTAAGTTCTGTGAATGGTATCTTGCTAGATGTGCAGGCGATGATGAATTTCCACTCAAAATTGTTTGGAGTGACGAAGCAACGTTTAAGCTGAATGGCTCAATAAATCGACACAACTGCATCTACTGGGCAACAGAAAATCCACATGTTACAGAGGAACATCACTTGAATTTGTCTGGAGCGACTGTGTGGTGTGGTCTGTCCGCTAGGGGACTCATCGGACCATTCTTTTTCCAAGACACCGTAACAAGATTGAATTATCTCAACATGATACAATAGTTTGCCATGCCACGCATCCAAGAACAATTTGGAGAAGAAGAGTGTTTCTTCCAGCAGGATGGCGCTCCTACCCACTTCCATTGCGACGTGGGAGCTTATCTGGATGCATCTATGCCAGACAGATGGATTGGACGAAGAGGAAGTGTAGAATTTCCTGCTAGATCACCAGATTTGACACCCATCGATTTCTTTTTATGGGGGTTTCTGAAAGACAAAGTTTACAGCACAAAAAGGGCAACAATTGACAGATTGAGAGTTGCAATTGAAGAACAATGTACTTTAATACACATTTAATACACATGAGATGGTGTTTGATGTGTGCACTTCCATTTCTTCCCGTTATGAGAAGTGTCTGGAGTAGAACGGATTTCAGTTTGAACACCTGAAGTGAAGCAAGCAAATTGTGACATTTTACAATTTCAACCAAGGAGAGTTTTCCTTGGGAAGAATTTTATTTGTTATTTTTCTCTTGATTTCAGTATTAAATCTTTAAATATATCCTTTGGCTATCATATGTATCTTGTTTCATTGTTAAAATCAATATAGAAGGCAAGTTATAATGATCCAAAGAGTGTAAACGTTATTTTGGGACACCCTGTATTTATAAATTAAAGATTTAAAAAAATACTTTTCTAAGTTCTCGACATTCTCGCTGAATTTATGAACTGCGCTTTAAAATGCTAGACATCTCTCAAGAAAAGTGATTACCGATGTGTCCTCTACTTAAATAACTTGTTTTACTGTTCATACTTTTCCAAAATTCTTCAATTTTCTGTACTGTTAAAGTATTTTTCCTATTCTTCTGTGTTATTAATATGGACTCTCATCTCACTACATACACTCAGAAAATTAAACACAAAAAATAACTTTCTTTCGTCCAACAACTAAATGCTGTTTGTTTGTTATTTTTTCCTATGGGCATTTAGATTTATAGAAACGTGCCTTTATTTCCGACTCTATGTTATTCATTCTCTATTTGTAGCCTTTTTTGTTTTACTCATTTATCCCTGAGTATAGGCTCCATACTATGCATTGTTTATCCAATCAAACATATCATCCAATAACTCTTCTTGGGAACTAGTGTCCCCTCAGAGCTAATCCAATTCACTATACTGCGGGAATTTTTTTTCAGAAATATAACAGTAACAATGCAAAATATTGAGAAACTGTATACATATTTACCTAATATGTATACAGTTCGTGCTCCTGCTTGTTTCTCTTAGTAGGATTAATTGTTTGGTGTGTTTCTTTGTTTTCAACATATAAGTTCTTCTGTACTTAAAATGTTAATACTCTTCATTCCATATCCACGGACAAAACTTAACTGAAAACATGACGTCCCCCACCGGTACAGCGGTAAGTCTACGGATTTACAACGTTAAAATCAGCGGTTGGATTCCCCTCGGTGAACTCGGCAAATAGCCTGATGTGGCTTTGCTATAAGAAAACACCTACACCTACCTGAAAACATGACAAAATTATCTTCATTACACATCCACTAACAAAACTAAATTGAAAACATGGCAAAATTCTCTACATTATACAACCACTGACAAAACTAAATTGAAAACATGGCAAAATTATCTTCATTACATATCTACAGGAACAAACAAAAATTGAAATCATGACAAAATTCTCTACATTGCACATTTGCACTTGAAAATTGGAAATGTTGACTGGTCTTCATTACACAGCTACAGAAAAACAAAAATTGAAATACTGACTAAATCAGAAACTTAAAATTGTTTCAACTAATGATGCGATGTTGAAAAAGCAATGTGTGAGTGACTTTGAAGTACTTTCAATAGCCTTGCCTTAAAGCGTTTGTTAGAAATCCATTGATGTGCCAATTGAAAGTGTATACTGAAAGCAAACACCAATTAAATCAACAGAACTATTCAACAAATGCTACATTGAAGCTTTGTATACTCCTATATAACTTATATGTGTCGTAATTTCCTGTATTTAATTATATGTTTTTGGGGAAGAAGTGAGAGAGGATCACATATACGTAAACCATGTCAGCATGCAATATGAGGCTCAGTAGGACCTGATTAGCATTAATGAGCAATATTTATGTTGAAAAAGAACTCGCCGGGATTCACGGGTAAACTAAATAGCAATTTACTCGAAACGGAATCGAAATCCACCTGGAGGAGCCACCTGTTTTAACCAGTCGCACCACAATACAGTAGTGTGTTGTCTGTTTGTCAATCAGATAGTATTCACTAAAATGACGTTACGTAAAGGATTCTTATCCATTCAATTTGTACTGTCGTAACATCAGTAAAACGTGCGCAGCCATAAATCACAAGAAGAATTATGCGTTTCCTAGTCTACAACGCATCATAACATATGCATTTCAAAAGCATGAAATAAAAGTAGTTGTTACCCTTAATTTTAGCTTTATTTGTTTTCAAAACATAACAATTTGGGGTATCTTGCGAAAGTACATCTTGTATATCATTTCGTTCTTTCTTCATACTGTTTGAAATCTGTTCGACCTGACACATACACATAGTATTAAAAAATAATTATAGCTACACTAAAAATCACAGTATATAAAAATGTGTATCACTCTACTCAATTGCAAATATTATTTCTGTTAGTCAAATGCAGCATGGTCTGGGATCCGACACACTAAACGACCATTCTGCCAACTTCTAGTGAAGCACTTTCCTAAGAACTCTGACAGAAACTTACTTTTTGAGTAGTAGTAAAATATATATATGTGTGTGTGTGTTTTTTGTTGTTGGGCTTAGGATATTTTAATAGTGGTGCCCGTGACTTGTTCGCAGTAAGTTCGAGAAACTAAACGAACAGCACTCACCTCACTTGTTTTCAAAATAATATATATATTCGTAACTAGTTAAACATATATACAACCACTTCTTTACACTACAGATGATTATAAGCATATAATGATCACTATATACCTTTTTTCTTGTTATCAAATATCAACTTACTCCTATTCAATTGATTTTGAATTTCATTTGACAAACCGAACAATTTTTCGCCATCACTATCACTAAACTATCCGAGCAGAGTTTACTTACGTTTCGTCGAGCCACCATGGTTGTATTATGTACTTCCAAAATCGCCTGCTCTTTTTACATTGTTAGGCCTACTTCCAATAATCAGCTAGTTTTTACATATAGGGTTACTTTAATCGTTTACATTTTACCAAAGTTCACAAAGGCAGATTCAAGTACTTCAGAATTCTCTTCGTCGAAATAAATTCTTCTTCTTATCTCTTTTATCACCGTTAGTCTCTCTCTAATATAAATCAACCGTTAGGCCTATATTAATTGTTAGGCCTTTCTCCGTCTTAACTTCTCTTTTTACGTAGCTTTACTTTGTTTCTCGAATGCTCTATCTTTATCTTGTTTGTTGTTTCTCGCTCATCTCAAACTATTTATATGTTCATTAGTAACTTGTCAGCTCGCTATATACCTTCGACATCAATAACTTTTACGCAACCTTCTATAATCTCGACATAAATGAGTTTTAAACACACCTAAGATTTATCGAGTTATGTAACTAAATTTGTCATAACATATACTTTAAAACAATTGCTTCTAACCCTCTTGGTATGAAAAACTAAACAATCATAAAATATTCACTCACAAAATTAATTAATTAATAATATCTACACTAACACTTTTATATCATGACAGACTCTATTTACCCAGAGTAATAGGTATTATACAGTCTTAACTAATATTTTTGCATATTATTCTATAATGTTGCTACCGTCTACATGCATGAAATAGTTAATAAGTAAATACCTGAATAGTAACAGAGAAGGTAGCGTCTGATCGAACAAACATGTACGAATTGTTATTCTGGTATGCATAAATTGTTTTGAGCATTTGTTTGTAAAAACAAGTATACAGTCTTGTTTTCTATAAAAGGGCGTGGCTTTGGTAAACTTCTTTTTCGCAATAGATAAACGCTTTCTCACGTACCAGAAGTTATACGGTGTCAAATTATTCGACTGTCCGGAATTGGTTTAAAGCAAATGGACACTTCCAAAACAGAAGGGTAAGCCCGGTGTATTTTATCTAGAATCATGAGATGTCATCGAGCTAGACGAAGTACTGTTCTAGGAAGTAGTAGACGCCGAAAATCTATTGCACGAGATAACTATGTTTTGATTAAATTAACACGTCAATGTCGAACAAAGTCTTGCAACACCTTACGACAGGAACGCCATTAACACCTTCATTTTAGAATATCCAGAAGAACAGTAAATAGAAGACTGACCAAGAAGAGCTATCTACGAGCCGATATTAACCAGGAATCGCTACCGTCATGTGGTTACTTGAGCAAAACAGCAGTCAATTTACAGTTAGAACACTGGCGACACATCATCTTTTCAAATAGTTCTATTTCCATCTCGTTAAAGCTGAGGGTATGATTCCTGTTCGTTTTGCATGAACAACAGGTAAGAGAAGACTGTCTTTTTTACAGAGAACACACAGGAGGTACTACAATACATGTTTTGGTAGCTATTCATTGCGTCGGAAAATTGCTATTTACATACTTCAAAGAAAAGTCAGTGGTTCCTCCTACATGTATCATATGGAGAAAATACTTCTGCCATGTACTAGGACAGGTTTTGGCAATAAGTTTGTGTTTCAGGATGACAATGCCATTGCCCACAGTATAAGTATTGTACAGGATTATCCCGACTATGAAGACGCTGCAAGACTGCAATTGTCAGTAAACTTTCCAGATTGTAATCTTATTGAGAACTCTTGGACAGAACTGAACTAGAAAGTTACTAAACCACAATCCTAAAACAGCTACTGCAGCTGAGTTACAGCGCCCTCTAGTAGATTACAGAAATAACCTCATCGACAGCATGCCATGTCGCCTTAGGGAGTTTATTAGAGTGCGAGTAGAATCAGATAATGACGGATTGTTAATATGGAGGAATATAAGATTGTAAACGTTACTTAGAATAATTTGATGTTACATTTTGTCACTACATGTGTTTTGACGAGCTTTTGTTGTGACAGGTGAAATGCTAAATTACATATATTTCTACAGGTATCTCATAAAATTGTTTGCTGATCTAATAAATTGTTCATGATGTCCACAGAACCTGTCTTATTATACAACTTAATCATGTCTATGTTTAATATAACACGCATTTCTCAGTTTGAGTTCACTAAATGTATTTGTATTCCATCTTAATAATAATGATTTTATATGTTACAAGATATTTAAACATTTTGGCCAGGACTATGCAAGTCTTTCATCTCTTAATGAAACAGTTGTATGCTGAAATGTTGTTAGTGTACACGTCTTTAAGCCCAACATGACTTACCATCAATACCTCATATCTATAACTAAACATCTCCTCTTAACTTCTTCAACTGCATCAGTGAACGTGTCGTCTTATATTTAATTACTGAACACTACATGCTATTGCTCCGTGTATTACTTTGGTGTGCATGTCACTACAACCCAAATTACGTTATTATACATATCTTCTATCCTTGAACTGCACAGATTGCCTATGTTGTCACTTCTTACATGACATAACATAACATAATATTTAGGGACATCAAGAGACCTGTTGATCCATCCCGGCTGTTCCATCCTCCAATTCAAACTAAAACTATTAAATATATTAATTAATTTTAAAAATTAAATTCATCTCTTGTTATTCATCTATAAAGCTTTCTTTTAAACTCACTCAAATTTACTGTCTTCACCACATCCGAAGGCAGCTCACTCCATAGGCCACCCACTCTATTTGAAAAATAAAATTATTTTAACTGAAGGCATCTTCTACCCTGCCTAAATCTATATTTCTGTCTCCTAGTCCTATAGTTCTCGCTGTTAAGTATGAAAAATGTTCATTATCAAACATAATCGATTCCTTTTACTCTCTTAAACACGTTAATCGGATCCCCTCTAACTCTTTTGTTCCAAGGGAAAACAATTTTAAAGATCTTAATCTCTCCTCATATGACAACTCCTTCATCCAAAGTATCACTTTAGTAACTCTCCTCTGAATCCTTTTCAACAATTCAATTCCTAATTTAAGGAGTCCAAGACCGAACACAATAGTCTGAATGTTGCCTAACCAGTGGCCTATAGAATGAAAGTATAGCCTTTTTTAGACTTGTATTCAATATTTCTGTAGATAGAACTTAAAATCATATTAGTCCAACTACTAACAACAGCACACTGCTTACATGATTTAGGAAACTGACCAAGATTATTTTCCTTCATGACACTTTTAAGGTTATTCCCATCTAAATTATACCTATAATTAAAATTATGGTAACTCACATGCAATTTCTTGCATTTATCGTAACCAAAACTAATCTCGCACTTATTTGCCCAACTTACTAAACGAACTAAATCGTTTTGTAAAGCACGAACATTCTCTTCACAACAAGTAACACCCAAGACTTTGATATCATCAGCAAATCTGAGTAATTGATTGACTATTCTTTCATGTATATCATTAATGTAAACCAAAAAGAACAATAGTCCTAAAACTGAGCCCTGAGGTACACAACTCGCAACGTTAATCCAATTTGACTGTACTCCATTTATAACAATGTACTGGTTTCCTCCATCAAGCTACTCTTCTATCCAATCAGTTAACTTGTCCTCCACATCTATAGAGATAAGTTTCTTTACGAACCTTATATGTGACACTTTTTCAAATGCTTTTGAAAATCCAGATGCACTAAATCTACATCCTTACCCTCATTTACATCTGAAGTAACATTTTCAAAACATGTCAAAACATTTGTAAGGCAAGATTTTCCATCAGTGAAACCATGTTGATTATTCGATAAAACTCTAAACTTTGTTAAATTATTTTGCAAAGTATCTTTTATCAGACTTTACAAAACTTTTACACAACTGATGTAAGACTAGTAGACCTATAATTACTGGTACAACTCCTGTTAGCCAGGAGAGATATTAGCTAATTTCTAATCTGTTGATACTTGTCCACTATTCAAGAACTTATTCAAGGAACCTTATTATTCTTTTCCCAATTTTATTTTAGCAAGCCCAGAATTTATACAACTGTCTTGTTCAACTTTGTTTCATCTATCAGCTGTTCAAGATGAAGAATGTTGCTTAAGTTTTCATTTTTAAATATGAATAAAAAGCAGAATATAATAAATTAGTTAATTCATAATCATCAGATAGAAGCCTTCTTTTATTAATACTCAAGGGTCCTGTCCTCACTCTGACACTTTGTTTACCTTTAATGTACTTTTAAAAATGTTTACTGTTAATGTTTATGTTTTCAGCCAAATGTTTTCATATATCTTTTGAATATCCTAATTTTTGTTTGCACAACTTGTTCGACCTTCTATACTATTTTAAATATTCTCTAATACCAGTCAATTTAAATTTCTAAAATGTCATCATTCCTTAAAATAAATTATATTTTCGACATGTCAATCACACACTTGGACTGACTACCCCTTCTATAATACGCACACAACTGAAGTTGCAGAGCATTTTCAGTAGTATATTGCGACTTAAACCAGCACGTTAATCACTGGAATACATTCAATTCTAACAGCTAGTTTGTATGTGTGTGTATTTTATTATAGCAAAGCTACATTGGGTTATCTGCTGAGTCCAAGCTAGTTTGTTTGTTTTTTTTCTAAACTTCGCGCAAAGCTACACGAGGGCCATTTGCGCTAGCCGTCTCTAATTTAACAGTGTAAGACTAGAAGGAAGGCAAGTAGTCGTCACCACCCACCACCAAATATTAGGCTACTTTTTTTACCAACGAGTAGTGAAATTGACAGTCACATTATAACGCTCCCACAGCTGTAAGGGCGAAGATATTTGGTGTGACGGGGATTTGAGCCAGCGACCCTCAGATTACGAGTCGAGTGCCTTAACCACCTGGCCATGCCGAGCCATAACAGCTAGTTATGTGTGTGTGTGTTTTCTTATTGCAAAGCCACATCGGGCTATCTGCTGGCCCGGCATGGCCAAGCGTGTTAAGGCGTGCGACTCGTAATCCGAGGGTCGCGGATTCGCATCCCGTCGCGCCAAACATGCTCGCCTTTTCAGCCGTGGGGGCGTTATAATGTGACGGTCAATCCCACTATTCGTTGGTAAAAGAGTAGCCCAAGAGTTGGCGGTGGGTGGTGATGACTAGCTGCCTTCCCTCTAGTCTTACACTGCAAAATTAGGGACGGATAGCACAGATAGCCCTCGAGTAGCTTTGTTCGAAATTCAAAACAAACAAACAAACAAAGGCTATCTGCTGAGCCCATCGAGGGAAATCGAACCCCTGAGTTTAGCGTTGTAAATTCATAGACATAGCGCTGTACAAGCGGGGGACAACAGCTAGTTATAATGGACTTAAAGAAAGAAGGGTTTTAAAATCTTGAAGAAAACGTGAAATCAAAATCCTGTGTTGTATTAAGCATCACAAAAAATTACATCGCTGCGAAAAGAAAGTACAATAAATGATTTTTTGTTGTGCAAAAATGTAGGGTATGAAAGAAAATACATTAATTTGACAATTTTATCTATTTTTTAATTATTTTCTGTCTTAATTGAATCATTTCCGTTCGAGACTAAAAGTTCCATTTTTAACGTATAAAGCATAAAAAGTATCATGATGTTATTTCTTGAAAACAAAGTTAAATTATTCAGGTTTCTGAAATTGGTTTACATTTGTTTGTTTTCATAGTGCAAAACCACGCAATGAATTGTCTGCTCTCTCTCCACCGCTGAGAATCGAGCGCCGGACTTAGTATTGTCGATCCACTGTGGTACAGTTAAATTTGGATTTATAAGTATGCATAATTATGTGCTCCAGTTAGAAAAGTATGTTGGAAAATGCAGAAAATAAAAGATTAATTTATTTATACAGTTTATACCTTCTGTATAACCAAGTAGTATTTATATCAGAGGTTTGAATTTTAGCTGTTAATAACTGTACAGACGTAATGAAAAATGAAGATGCATGGAAAGCAATTAATAATATACAAACAAGATATATCGCTTAGTCAATGTCCGTTTTCGTAATACAGTTGACATAATAATTATATAAAAAATCATTGTGTTTATTCCTACGTTTTCCGCTTTTTTTACTACCCAGAGATCAATACCAAAATACTAATATATAATACAAAGACGAAGAGCATTTCCTTATTTAATTAACTTTGTGCAAAAAAATAAGAAAGTATGGCTCTAGTTATGTATTATAATTTATTGTGGACGAGCTTCCGATTTATTATGTTACGTATTACGGTTTCAAATAGCCGAAAATTTGAACTTGAATTTGGAAGTTAATTGAATGTTGATATGTATTAAATTCGTTATATTTGCCAACAATATTGACACACACAATTTTCGTTCTTAACACAAATATATTTTAAGATACAAATAACAATGTGGTTTATAATAATATCTAATAAAAGTAGTAATCACGAAAGACGATTTATATACAAAAGTTTTACAAACTTACAAACAGTACTGAGCCTTCTGTATGGCCTTAAAATGAATTTTTTTATCAACAGTTCACGATGAGCGAATTCATTCTATGTTGATACACAGATACATTTCACTTGACAGGAATGCAAGCTATATTCTTAACTGGCCTCAGGCGGTTTACAAGCTAACTTCACTGAAGAAGGTATCTAATTATTCAATAATATACTAACGTCCAAAGTTAATTCACTGAATTTAAACGGCTTATAATGTTCAAAAGTTATAAACGCTCTTGGTCAAATATCAGTTATAGCTTCCGAGGTTTATAGTATGCTAACTGTAGCAAACCAATAATATAAACTGTCTCTCGGTATGTTGCGATAGCTACCTTTTATAATCATTAGGCAAGGTTAGAAACTTAGAAAGTTCAGTTAGCAACAATACTGGCGTCACAGGGGCGTAGATTTTTTACACTCGATGGGGGGACTGTTCAATTTGCAAATTGGTAATCTTTGATTACGTGAACCTAAAAGTTGTAAACATGCAGTCACAGAGTAATCTTGTTGCCACGATACTTGCATGTATACTTAGGCCTACAGACTGATACTTACAAACTATCGCTTTGATCGAAAAATTTAGTAGCACGCCTATATTAAAGAAGTACATTTCGGTTACTGAAAAAAACCTACATCTAGGCCTAATTATGTAATTCGATTGGTAAGAACACGAGAATCACAAGAACAAACAGACAATTTGTAGGCCTGTGATGCAATAAATCAATTCAACAGACCAAACTGTAGGGGGAATGATTGTATGCACCATACCCCCCACCTAAAATGAAGGGGGGATGTATACCACCCATCCCCCCAGGATCTACGCCCCTGACTGGCGATATCTCGTATTTTACATACACACATAGCACATTATTGATTCTTACACAGTCGAGACTTCTACAAATTTAGAGAATAGGCTGGACTTTCGCAGTACACGTTTAACAATATAAGTTACATGCATTTCTTAATGTACAAAGGATGAACAAAATGTGCTCCCCTTGAAAATGTTTTTAATTTGTTATATTTTTAATTATATAACAGAAAATTATGTGTAAAGCTGCATGATTTTAGAGCGTACTCGTCTAGATCTGTTCAAATATGATATCAAACGAACGAAAACATGTTAGTAGTGATATTTGAAACTGAGTTTCTATCACGTTCATTTCCTGTTTTGGTTAATTCTAGTCATTCTTAAGTAATATAAGAAAACGAAAATATCTACTGAGCTTGAAAAATCAAATTTATCTTCTGTCCCAAACTTGGAGATATATGAAGAAATTAGATACGATCGTAACCTACAAAGCAAGCAGTTCTAACAACTGGCACTATTGTGGCCTTCTATATTGTATCACTCTGCGAATCTTTAAAAATAAGCCACTTTGTAATTGATGTAAAGTAAACATTACTACAGTTGTAAAAGGTAACCATACGAAACCACCATATGGATGTACCGTTTTGCTTATAACTTCATAGAAAAAATATTCGTAACAATATAAGCATATTTTAGGTGATGTAAATTGTTATTTTAAGTCGTAAAACAACTGATGGTTTTTAATCCTACTTAATTATTAGGAGGTTCTTAAAAAGTATAGAGCGTGAAAATTCTTTTTCGGATTTTACCTTATTTGTTTATGTGTATTTGTTGTTAAGCGCAAAGCCACACCATGGGCTATCTGTGCTGCGGTTACCGTGATATCGAAACCCATTTTTTGTAAGTGTGGGTCCTCAGACTTACCAGTCAACTACTGGTGGAGGAGGGGTAGATCATTTGCAATAAAATATTATTAGGTGTATGTTATTCTTTCAAGAAAATTGAATGTGTCTCAGCAGAAATCGTGTGATTGTATATTTTAAACCGTGAGAGCGTTATAATGTTACGGTCAATTCCACTATTGGTTGGTAAAAGAGGAGGATGTTTGGTGCAAGGAGGATTCGAACCCGCGACCCTCAGAGTAGGAGTCGAGCGCCCTAACTACACGGATACGCCGGGCTACAGATAAATAGCAGAAAGAAAGTTACGGAAACAATTAAAATTAGTATTTAACATTTTATGTTTTGAAAATACTTAGTATCTTTTGCATCATTTCAACAAATGTAACGTTGATCGAAAATATATTTCATACTTTCTTTAAAGCTTTCAGATCTCTGATATAAATGTTTAAGTTTTTCTTTTATCCTTTTATAACATATCATTAATTTAAAAACAAAATATTTGAAACTCAAGCGTAAAAATATACGTAACCAAATATTTTACGCTTAAGTTTCCAATACTTTTTTAAAGGATTTACTATTACGCAAAAGAAACACAATATAATTTCAAACAGAGAAAGATGAGGAGTGAATACAAACATCATATCTCCACTGGTACAGCAGTAAGTCTACGGATTTACAACCCTAAAATCAGGGGTTCGATTCCCCTCGGTGGACTCAGCAGATATCCCGATGTGGCTGTGTTATAAGAAAACTCACATACACACCAACGTCATGCTTCCTGTATACTTAGTTGGAATTCTAAGAAAAACCTGTGGAATTCGTTATTTTGTTCTCAAAAAACTTACATTAACAGTTTACAGACATACAGGCGTAAATTACACTGCACAACAAAGGTTTTGCTTCTTGAATACTGTTGAGTGTTCCTTATAGATTTTTGGATGCTAATCACGAAAATCATTTCTAAATTTGCCCATCACGTACCGTGTCATCGAAATCTTGGTTTCACCAGGACATTGCTACAATGAAAAAACGATATCATGGCAACTGTAATACGTCAATGCTTGCTGACTACTGTTGGACACTGCAACGTGATGCACCGTACATTGAATACAAACGAAAATCAGGAGCAAAACACTTTTAATTATGTTGAACTTAATAGCGTATTAGACACATGAACGCAATTAAATACGTTATTTCGTTATTGCTGGTAAACAGTTAACTGTATTTTCTCAGAGTTCCTACGTGATGAAGCAAAACCAAAACTATATTTGTGCATACCCACCTGGTACCTGTCACAATCAGCAAAGACTTTTCAGGAAGCAAAACTTTTTTTAAAAAATTGTTGTGCATTGAATTATGAGAAGGTATGTTATACACTGCTAAAAAATATTAAAGGAATAAGTTCATACTTCAGTATATTTTTATCGTAACTAAATTTATGTATGAAAAACATTTCTTCCTTCTATGTATTTTCTACGCTTGCAAGTGAAGTTTGAAGCAACTCAAACGAAACTCACCTCACTCAAGGAGAATACAACTCAAGGTACCCTATATAAGGCTGTTACATGAAACTTTGCATTTCTCATTAATCCTTGAAACAAACACCAACATGGATCTTTTGCAGCTCGTTTCGTCAGCGTGTATCTTCATCTTGTTTACCCAAGCAGTCAGGCGCCATCTGACAGAGAACAAGGTGGCCAGGGCGGTCCAGATGCTGGAGGATGGCCAAACCCAAAGGAGGGTGGCACAGCGCGTCGGTATGTCACCAAGCGTCGTTAGTCGACTTTGGCGACGCTACCAGGAGACGAACTCTTTTGGCAGGAGACCATGCCAAAGCCGTCATCGCTGCACAACAGCCAGAGAGGACCGCTACATCGTGACTACCGCTCTGCGGGACAGGTTAGCTACGACTCGGTCACTGCAAAATGACCTTCGTCATTCCACTGGAACATGTGTGTCGACCCAAACAGCTCGCAATCGTCTGCACGAAGGACGTTTTAAGGCCAGCCGGCCTGCAAGAGGCGTATTCTGACAGCGCGACACCGTGCAGCCAGGTTGTAGTTTGCACGTCAGCATTTGCACTGGGAACTTCGTCAATGGGCCACCGTGCTGTGGATAGACGAGAGTAGGTTTACTGTGTCTCGTGATGAAGGACGTGCGAGAGTGTGAAGACGCCGAGGAGAACGATTTTCCGCCAGTAACGTTGTGCAAGAAGACCCTTATGGAAGAGTTTCTGTAATGGTTTGGGTAGGCATATGCTTGGGTGGCCGCACGGACTTACTCATACTCGACAGGGGTGCTCTGGACGCACGACGATAAAGAGACGAAATTCTGGAACCCATTGTGCTTTTGCCGGTGCTGTCGGCGATGAGTTTATTCATATGCAGGTTAAGGCGCGAGCTCATGTTGCCAGACTATGTATGGACTTCCTTGACGAGGAAGGAATAGAGACTTTTGAGTGGCCCGCCAGATCTCCAGATCTAAATCCGATTGAACATTGTTGGGATATGTTGTCGAGACGTGTTAGCGAATGCCAGCACCCTTCTCAAAATGTACAGGAACTCCGACAAGCCCTGGTAGACGAGTGGGTTGCCATACCCCAAGATAGCATCGATCGACTGATTCGAAGTGTGCCAAATCGGTGTCAGAAGTGTGTCACAACCCGTAGAGGTCACACTAAATATTGAATGTTTCAAACATTTCTTGAATAAACGCAAGTAAACTGTTTAAAGTATTCATATGGGATATCAGTTTTGGTGATATTGGTCATTTTTAAAAAATTTATTTCTCCATATTTTGCCGTTCATCACACATTAAAAAATGGATACAGATGGAACTGAAATGAGGCAAATTGCCTAAAAAAATAAAAATATCATCACATTTGGAACAGTGAGATAAATTATATAAGAAAACGTAATTGTTCCTTTACTTTTTTGAGCAGTTTATAATTTAAGTCTTAAGAAAATTTGTAAAATTTTCCTTTGTAAAGTTTGATTTAAATCGTCTGGCTGGAATAGCTTGTTCCTTTGATGTAATTGTAATTAGATATTACACTATTCGTAAATTAAGCACTGTGGAATTTCTAAACGAGCAAAGGTTATACATTGAAAGTGGTAAAGACAATCTTACTAATGAATGAAAAATATCCAAAGCTAAAAGCAATGACAGATACTCGATCAAATAAATAACGAAGCATTGAACTGTAAGATTGTAAGCGTTCAGAAAGCTTCTGATAATCTCAAATGTCGGTTTCCAAGAGAACTGTTAAAACCAATTTACTCCTCGCCAGATTTATCAGTTGAATTGTTCATTGAATAAAACTGATTTCAGAAATATTAAATTACTTTAAACATTCATTCAATAAAGCATAGTAATTCAGCTTTAGTTTAAACAATTTCCATTATGATTTATCACGAATTTTTCACCAAACTTGCGAGGTTCTTCGACTAATTAGGTTTATCTATCATGTTTGTAATGATACTACCTTCATCTAAAAGCTATATAGGGAGCACAAGTTGATTTATAACAGATCTCCCTGTCTACCGTGGAATAAGTGATTCTGCATGTATATAAATATATATATAAAGTTGTACTTTTCCTGCAAAAACCGCATACTTTTCGTATGTTAGTAGGAAACGTTAACAGAAAATATACAGCTACAAATATATGAAAATAATCAAATTCATGAGCTAAAAGTAAATAAACGGAACAAATATATAAATTATTTCTACCACATTTAAAATATTTATAAAATGCTGGCTGATTTTGCAGACCATACTTATCTCTCAGGTGTCATAAAAGATACCCGATAGTAGTATTACTGTCTGTGCTTTGAACCTTTTGTAACATAGTAAGATACATAAAAAATTACATTCTCTCAAACTAATCTTAACTAGAGAAGTTGAAACGTGCTGCATGTTGTTTACAATTGTGGATGAAAAAAAAATCCTTTAATAACAAATATGACGCTCTTTTTGGAAACATTATCTTGACAAAGTTATTCATTTCTTTTAGTGTTGGCCCGGCATGGCCAAGTGTGTTAAGGCGTGCGCCTCGTAATCTGAGAGTCGCGGATTCGCATCCCGGTCGCGCCAAACATGCTCGCCCTTTCAGCCGTGGGGTTGTTATAATGTGACGGTCAATCCCACTATTCGTTGGTAAAAGAGTAGCCCAAGAGTTGGTGGTGGGTGGTGATGACTGGCTGCCTTCCCTCTAGTCTTATACTGCTAAATTAGGGACGGCTAGCGCAGATAGCCCTCGAGTAGCTTTCTGCAAAACAAACACTCTTTTAGTGTTCTATTACTCAAATATGCTCAGTAGTAATTTAGTTAATTAACGAGTAATGTTACGAGTAGAATCCATGCGTATAGTGAAGAGAACAAATCTGTCACACCACTCGTCAATCTTTGTTATCTGTATAAAATAAAATCATTTGAGTGTATTTGCCATTACATTTGTATTCGTTTATATGTCAACAATCTGCAGTCCAACAAAAAGCAACTTACTAGTAATGTATTATATTTAATGTAGACTGTAATTTTCCTCCGTATGTATTCAATAATAATTGAACGTAAGGAGCAACTGCATTATCATTCCATTACTGAGCCACTGTAAGTGTGTTGGAAGTTAAACACATAGCTACAACAGGGGTATGTCTTTGCTCTGTTCACCACGAGTCCGGCCCAACATGGCCAGGTGGGTTAAGGCGTTCGACTCGTAGTCTGAGGGTCGCGGATTCGAATTCCCGTCGCATCAAATATGCTCGCCCTTTGAGCCGTGGAGAGTTATAATGTGACGGTCAGCTCCACTATTCGTTGGTAAAAGAGTAGCCCAAGAGTTGGCTGTGGGTGGTGATGACTAGCTGCTTTCCCTTTAATTTTACACTGATAAATTAGGGACGGCTAGCGCAGTTAGCCCTTGAATAGCTTTGCGCGAAATTCTAAACAAGCAAAGAAGCAAACCACCACGGGTATCGAAACCCGGTTTCTAGCATTTTCTGTCTGCAGACATACTGCTATGCTAGTGGAAAGGCGTCATTATAAGTACTTAGATAATTAATAACTGCGCTACTTGTCTCTTAATAAATTACGGAATGTTTGTTTTAATTTCGTGCAAAGCTACACTAAGGTTATCTACGCTAAGCTGTCGTAATTTAGCGATGTAAGAGTAGAACCAACGAATAGTGGGATTGACTATAACATTATAACGCCCCATCGTTGAAAGGTCGTGCATGTTTCTTGTAACGAGAATTCGAACCCATAACCCAGTGATTATGAGTCGAGTGCCCCAATCACCTGACTAAATCGGGTCCATTTATAAATGTTCTGGTTTTCCAGTACCTGAGCCAAACCTAATAGTTAGCATTTCCACATTGTGGATCCGAAAATTCTTTGTTCTTGAATTGTTGCCGTGTTCTGGAGCTTCAGGTACGCTATAAGAGTAACAGTCAAGTCCCACTTTTAAACTGCTGGCCAAAATCTTAAGGCCAATGAAAATAAAGAAAAAATATGCATTTGGCCTTTCCAGAATCAACTACTTATTTGAGTAGAGTTTTGAAAGATGAAAATAAGAAAAGGGAAAATAAAAATAAAATAAAAACTTTTCAGCATTTAACAGGGAAAATGTGAACACTATGAAATTAGCCTAAATACTAGCTGGTCAAAAGTTTAAGGCCATACTGAAACGAAGCGTTAATTGATAAACACGAAATTTAGTCATTTGTGTTCAAGCATTAGCGTTGTCAACATCTCCCACTGACATCTCCTGTGTTACATTGGGTGAAAACATGGCAAAGGCTAAAACGTTCACAGAGTTTGAACATGTCAGAATTGTCGAGCTGCAAAATTAAGGTCTCTCTCAACGTGTCATCGCTGGTGAGATTAGGCGTAGTAAAACTGCTGTTGCAAATGTCTGAAAAGACCCTGAGGGATACGGAACGAGAAACTTTCGCCGGCGTTAAGCAGGAGGATTCGACGGGTTGTCCGGCAAGACACCAGCCGATCGTCGAATCAGATTAAGGCCTTTACGGACGCAGAATGCAGCTCAAGAACAATAAGACGGCGTCTACAAGAGAAAGGCTTTAAAAACCGTAAACGTCTTCAGAGGCCATGCCTCCTTCCACACCATGAAACACCTCGATTAATCTTTGCTTAGAAGCACCAAACATGGGACGTAAAAAGTGGACGAAGGTTCTGTTTTCTGATAAGAAAACATTAATCTGGATGGTCCAGATGGCTTCCAACGTTACTGGCACGATAAGGATATCCCACTGGAGACATTTTCTACACGACACCGGGGAGGAGGTTCCATCATAATCTGAATGGCTTTCTCCTTCCATGGAACTATGGAGCTTCAGCTTATACAGGGGCGTCAAACAGCAGCTGACTACTTTGGCATGTTGAAGAGAGCATTCTTATTGACTGAAGGCTCTCGTTTGTGTGGAAATGACTGGATCTTTTAGCAGGACAATGCTGCAATCCACAATGCCCGCAGGACAAAGGACTTTTTCATGACGAATAACGTGATTCTTTTGGACTATCCAGCGTGTTCGCCCGAACTGAACCCCATTGAAAATGTTTGGGGCTAGATGGCAAGGGAAGTCTATAGAAATGGACGTCAATTCCAAACAGTGCATGATCTTCGTAAAGCCATCTTCACCACTTGGAATAACATTCCAGCCAGCCTTCTGCAAACGCTTATATCGACCATGCCAAAGCGAATGTTTGAAGTTATTCGCAATGACGGCCATGCAATTCACTACTGAGATCTCTTGTTGGGCATTTCCTACCCTGTTTAGGACTTCTTTTTGGTATAGTCTTAAACTTTTGACCAGCTAGTATTTAGGCTAATTTCATAGTGTTCACATTTTCTCTATTAAATGCTAAAAATGTTTGTTTTTTTATTTTCCCTTCTCTTATTTTCACCTTTCAAAGCTCTACTCAAATAAGTGGTTGAGTCTAACAACGCAAAATGCATATTTTTTATTTATGTTCATTGGCCTTAAGATTTTGGCCAGCAGTGTATATCAAAGGAGAGTAGCTCAAGAGTTGGCAGGGGATATTTTTTACTGTCTTCCTTCTAGTCTAACACTTCTTAATAATGAGCAGTTACTGCAAATAATCCTTGAATTGTTTTGCTTGAAATTCAACAAACAAATAAGAAATCTCGTTTTATAAAAGGCTGACAGCTCTTGTCGAAACGCATCTTTATCGAAACAATAATACATTGATTGTTTTATAAGGTTTATATAACTTTACGTTTAATGAATCCTCAAATTTCCTTAGCAGTGTGTATGATATTAGCGGTTAATATCAGTTATGTGTAATTAAATATTGTCGCTAATCACCTCCAAAATAACAATAATAAAAATGAAATGAAAAAGATGGCTCCTACTTCCCTTAAAACTTTGTTGTTGTTTTTCCTTTGTCGTTAAGCACAAAGCTGCACTAAAGAATATTCGTATTGTGGCAACCGTAGAGATCGAGTCCCAAATTTTACGTTATAAGCTCTCAAAATTATTGCCGAGCAATCGATTAGCCAAAATTTCGGGCAAATGTCATTTTGAAACTCTAAGTACATAAAAAACAAGAACAGACAGTCTCTGTTTTTAGCTGCGCCATAGCGGATCATAGAATGACTTTGAGTTTTTCAAGTACAAACTCTTAGTTCATAGCTCTGTCATCTTTTAACTGATTTGAGATATAATTAAAGTTTTTGACTCAAGACTTATGTATTTGACCACGCAAAAGGTTTCATAGGTTAATTCATCGTAATTCTATTTAAATTAGTTTCAACTTGAGTACCCTCAAGGACACTGATGAGTAATAAAGGCTAAATGATATATAAGCGCCCCACGCTGGTATTGGTGACGTTAAAAAAAAACACTAATAAATCGGAAAAAAGCTTTCATGGACTAATTTCTAATCCTACCTAAAACAATTTTACTTGCCGCGGATATTGATGGTTTCCTCTAGATTATTCCATGTTATTATTTTAAAACAGTATTTCTCTGTAAGCTAACATCATGCAAAGATATAAATAAATTTTAAAAATAAAAAATATATTTAAAGATGATTTTATATTTGTGTACTTATACAAAGGATTCTTACAAAAACGCTACAAACATTATGTTTTCTCGATGCAGTTGTTTATGTATTTGTTTTCATTGCAACCTAAGTTAGGGTATGTACGAGGTCTGTTCAAAAAATACGCGGACTGTTTGAATTGCGCGGCTCCAGTTGGTTCTAGGGGAATCCGCATGGTGTCGCTAGGTTTGCACAGATCAGTTGATTACGACGCCATTTCCCGATTGCAGATATCTTCATTTGTGTATTAGCTACGCGGTTTTAAGTGAAGTGCGATTTTTTCGTTTGGTGGATTTCAGAATGAATGACCTGAAGGAGCAACGACTTGTTGTGAAATTTTGTGTTAAACTTGGAAAATCTGCGACTGAAACTTTTGCTATGCTTAACACGGCTAACGGTGATGTTGCTGTGAAGCGTACGGCATGTTTCAAGTGGCATGAACGTTTTAAGGATGGTCGACAGTCCATTGAAGATGATGAGCGTCCTGGACGTCCTTCCACGTCAATTGACGACCCATACGTCGATAAAATCAACACCCTGGTGCGAGCAAATCGATGTCTGACTGTTAGGGAGCTTGCTGAAGAGTTTGGGATATCAGTTGGATCTTGTTACGAGATTTTGACCGAAAAATTGAAGATGCACCGCGTTGCTGCGAAATTTGTGCCTCAGAACTCGTGCGTTTTTTGGCCAAACACTCGATCACTGTTCTTCCCCACCCCCCTACTCACCTGACCTTGCTCCTTGCGATGTTTTCTTGTTCCCCAAACTCAAAAGACCCTTGAAAGGAAGAAGATTTGAGACGATTCCCGAGATTAAGGCAAATGCGACGAAGGAGCTGGAGGACATTACAAAAGAAGCGTACCAGGACTGTTTCAACAAGTGGAAACACCGTTAGGATAAGTGTGTGCGTTGGGGAGGAGAGTACCTTGAAGGGGTCTCAGACCTGTAACTTCTAAATAAAGTACATTTTGTTTTATGACGTCAGTCCGCGTATTTTTTGAACAGCCCTCGTATGCGGAATGATGTTCCTCTTTGAAGTTTCTATTGTGATTAGATTCTAGTGCAGTTTTCCAAGTTTGAAAATTGTCATACTACGTGCTTAAGATGAATAACATCATGAGATTGAAAAATAACATTGTATAATTAGGTTACGTTTTCAAAACAAAGAGAAAACATTAATCTACACGCTTATGCACATTGATCAGTTTGTGATTTTTTAAATATCTTTAAAATACCTTACTTGTTTAGAGATGGTACCAGATAACACCAGGTGGCTCAAAACTCTTCTTTAATGCCTTAAACCTTCTTAGACTCAATCCAAATAATCCAAATTCATTAGCTAAGAACACAACCAAATAGCTGGATAAAAGCGCTACCGAATTACCTGTTGTTTCTGTTGTCAAGAGCGGAGCTCCATAATGGGTTGTATTATCGTGGCAGTCGATAGGCCTAAAGCCGAAATTACAACTATTCTATTGCAAAGCGACTTAATGATTCAGTGAAGTTGATTGTCTAAAAATACCCCTTCCCCCGATAAAAACAAAACTGATAGCGCAACATGGCTTGGAAAGATTAGAGTGAACATTAGTTATAAACTCTAAGATTTACTGCTTAGCCAAGATGGTTACACGAGCATTGATGTCTGAACAACAAAACAAACACCAAAGTAAGCATAGAAAAGTGAATTTTATTAATCGTTTCTTACCTTCCCAATCAGCCCGGCGTAGCCAGGTGGTTAAAGCACTCGACTCGTAATCCTAGGAGCGCTGGTTCAAATCCCCGTCACACCAAACATGCTCGCCCTTTCAGCCGGGGGGTCATTATAACGTGACGGCCAATCCTGCTATTGTTGGCGGTAAGTAGGTGGCTGCCTTTCCTCTTGTCTTACACTACTAAATTAGGGACGGCTAGCGCAGATAGCCCTCGAGAAGCTTTGAGCAAAATTCAAAAGACATCTTGCGAATTTAACATGATTGAAAAATAATATAGTTACAGACAACAAATGAATGTCTTTGTTTAGCAGGAATGGCGGTGAGTTGTTCTTCAGTCTATTTATTAATGATATTAAATACCCTGTGCAATTAAGAATATTGAATACTCTTTATTAATTATATTAAATACCATTTATTAATACTAAATATCTCGTACGATTAAATACCCTCTATAATTTGCTGAAAATAAACATACCAACATATGTGTGTGTTTAATCAGAATATTAAATCAAGTTATATTTAGTTGTTGTAATAATGGTAACGTAGTTGTCATACTACGCACAAACCTAATTAGCTTTCTTTTCAATATTCTCAATAGATTTAGTCATATAATCATATGCAAACTATGTCAGTTTAAATTGGGCAACACTGTAACGGATTTACCGTTATATATTTATTTTAATACTTACGATTGTTTCAGTATAGTCTTCTTCCTTTTTTTTTTTTGCGTGCGGCGTATACTTTTGACTGTGTATTGCGCAAGTCTCGTTTATTCTCGAAATTTTTAGAAGATTCTTGAGAGTAAGAATCAACAATATTTGTTTTACGAAAACGCTAGCGTGTTCGAACTTTGGTGAACGTTCTAGAGTTTTGCATGATTCATATAAAAATTAGCTGAGAAACAGAAGAAAATTATTATTAGTCAGCTACAGTCGGTGTGCTATAGGTCTTGGAAGATATAATTGCGATTAACGCCTATCAATTGGAAAACTACAGAATTGTATCTTTCGAAATCTACAAATCGTTTAATTTCTTCAGTGAATGAACTTCGGACGTTAATATTTCTACAAGGACATTAGATATTGTCATCGGCGAAAGCTTACAGATGCTCTAAGCGAGCTAGCCATCAAAAGAAGTGTACAGGCATATCAACAAAAAATTAATTTGCTCTCTGTGAACGTCGATAAAATATTCAGTTCTATACCTTATATAAGATTTGGTATTATTTATAAGTTTGTCAAATTCTTGTATATAAACAATCATTTGTAATAACCCTTATTAAAAATTGTATTATATTTTTGTTTGTATAATAAAATATATTTGTGTTAAAAAATTGTGTGTATGAATCTTGTTGGCAAATAACATAAATTTGATACCTACTAACATTCGGTTAACTTCTAAATTCAAATTTAAGTTTCCGGTTATTCGAAATAGTAATACCTAACTACGTGACATAATAAATTGGAGACTCATACGAAATAAATAATAATATTAAACAATAACCATGTTTTCTTGACGAAGGGAGAGCCGTATCTCATATCATACGTGTTCAAAGCTATGCAGTTCACTGCAATTTTTATGTAGAAGGAAACAAAGTAAAAAATGTTTGTTAATTCTGTTAATCAAACAAGCACTAGAGGCAAATCTAACCTACAACTAGGTAAACAAACTTTTACAGGATGGCAAACGAGGAAGAACACGTAATATTCAAATAACAAAACAACTATGAAAAGCAAATAACAAAACTTTATATGAGCCCAGATATACATATATATATATATACATATATATATATATACATATGGCTGTCTTGGCGGAATAAGTTTTCATAATCAATCACTAAATGTTTGGAAGTTCGAAAACTTCAGACGTCTGTCTACATCAGTAATCCTCCGTTTCTGACCAGCACTCCCACTGTAAAGCATCATGAAAAGTGCTCACAATAATAAAAAAAACTAGTTCTTTGCCTTTTTCGCACAAAATGGAAAGTCGAGAGAATCACAAAGTAGGCTTTTGTTTACGAAACCCCTAATGCAGTGCTTTCCTATATATTTGCTCTAAGAAATCCTCTTGATCTCAAGAATACTTGATGTAGAAAAAAACAAAAACTATCTAGATTTGCTTCAAGCCAAGGTTCCTCCTGTCTCCTAGATATATATATATAACTTCTTATAACTCGGTTAATGTTGTATAACATCAACTTCAAACAAATTTATCAAGTTCTTTTTTCACATTTTTAACTCACTTGCTGGTGGTTCTAGTAAACACGATCATTACATAAGACAGCTAGCTACACAGGCTGGCAGCAGCTTTTATTTTCGGATTTTCTAAATCGATTTATCTATAAAGAATTAAATGTTAATTACTGAGTATACTTATTTAATTGATTCAACAGTTATCGGAGGTTTCATTCTGTTTCTGTTCACCGTGTTCTTTTTCATACGTTTTATAACATTCTTATAGAAACGAAGATAAAAAACTTCCAAAATATTAATGGATGACAGAGCTTTCCATGTCTTCCTCAGTAACTCAGCATGAGTTACTTCAAGGCCCGACATGTACAGGTGGTTAGGGCGTTTGACACGAACCTGATCGAATCCCCGTCACACCAAACATGCTAGCCCTTTCAGCCATGGGAACGTTATAATGAAACGATCAATCCCACTACTCATTGCTAAAAGAATATCGAAGAGTTGACGGTGGGTGGTGATGACTAGTTGCCTTCCCTATTGTCTTACACTGCTAAATTAGTGAAGTCTAGCGCAGTAGCCATCGTGTAGCTTTGCGCAAAATTCAAAATAAACAAACAAGATAGTTCAAAGGCTTATAATGTTAAATGCGGGATTTGATCCCAGTGATGAGCACAGCATAAATAGCCCATTGTGCAGCTATTTACTTAATAACAAACAAACAATACTTTTGATAGTAGAATGAAAGAAGGAAGTGGAACGCTTTCTTCAGAGTGCGAGTTTGAATGATGAACAAAAATGCATCAGGGTTGAAATGCATCAGAAGTAGATATTTATGTTTCCAAAAGGAAATCCCTTTTTCTTCATTCTGTGTTATTTCCTTGCACACGCACACACAATAGATTGACTGTATATTGGAATTAAACTGTTTCTTAAAATATATTTATATGTTTTCTTCACTAACATATTGCATATGTAATTAGAATGAAATATTTAATACATTTAATGCTGTATGTTTTTATTGTTTAGTAAAAAACAGTTGTATGTATGTGTAATTAAAAACTTACCTTAAAATCTACTGGGTCGAGAACGGAATATTGGTTAGTGGTCCGAGGTACGCGTCTCATTATTGCTAAAACAAATGGTGCTCCGCGCATTGGAACTATGAGTGAGTTATAAGAGAAACGACCAAATCCAGATTTTACTGTTTACTCTGACACAAGTAAACCAATATCTGGCGGAGGATTATGTTGACTAGCTTCCTTATGTCCAGTCAATCACTTTAAAATTAGAGGCGAATAACAATATGTAATTTTGCGCCAAATCAAACAAATCTATCAGTATATGTTTGTTCTTTATGTTTATGTTCACGCTAAAGGTTATACGGTTACGCTAAACTGCTGTTAGGCCTGGCATGGCCCAGCGCGTTAAGGCGTGCGCTTCGCAATCTGAGGGTCGCGGGTTCGCGCCTGAGTCGCGCCAAACATGCTCGCCCTCCCAGCCGTGGGGGCGTTATAATGTGACGGTCAATCCCACTTTTCGTTGGTAAAAGAGTAGCCCAAGGGTTGGCGGTGGGTGGTGATGACTAGCTGCCTTCCCTCTAGTGTTACACTTCTGAATTAGGGACGGCTAGCACAGATAGCCCTCGAGTAGCTTTGTGCGAAATTCCAAAACAAACAAACAAACAAACTGCTGTTATGCAAAAATAAAAATTAAACTCAGACGTTATTCTATACTTGACCAAAATATCAAATATTAAGTTATTATTAGCAGTGAGTTCTGGAATGGTTAAACACCAAACTAAAAACAGTTGTCGCAACTGTACAACTTGGGAAAAATTACTTTAAATTGAACTGTTTTAAAACCGGTGATGCTGCAAACAAGTTGAATATCAATATTCGTTGACTCATTATGACACCAGGTGTTTAAATGATTGGTATGTTTGGTTTGTTTGGAATTTCGCGCAAAGCTACACGAGGACTATCTGCGCTAGCCATCCCTAATTTAGCAGTGTAAGACTGAGATTTAATTTTCGTTTGTAGCTTATGTCTTTGAAAACCGAAGAATGAGAAGAAAAACAGGGTTTAGAAACCTTGATATTCTAAAGTTCAGGGATCTGTAGCTTGTTCAAGTACTTTTTGGCTGTGCTGTCATGAAGTAAGAGAAATAAAATTTTATTATTACCATATTGGTTTGATTTGATTGAAACAAAAAACACTAAATAAATTATTATTAAAACTAACGGCATTGAGCTGTGGGGGCGTTATGGTCTATCATTGATAAAATAAGAACGCCTGGTGCAGATAGCCCTCGAGTTGCTTTGTGCGAAATTGAAAACAAACCAAACAAAAGCTGTTTGAAAACAACAACAGGAAGAGAAAAGCCTCAATATCAGCGGCTGTAATTAGATCTCAAATTGTTCAAGAAATAGAACTACGCCACGGTTAAAAAAAAAGAAAAGAAAATAAAACTTATGATAGCAAAACACATAAAATCCATGACTTTTTTCCTTATATTCAAATCAAGAAAAGTGAAAAAAAATTTTGTTCCACAAATAATAATAATAATACTGGCATCTGGACAGTCTAAATCATCTAAGAAAAAATTGTACACAAGCGCTACTTTAAAAAAAGTCAGAAACATTTCATCCTATATCAATACATCAAAGGTTTAAGTTCCGCATAAAATTGATTAGATCTGTTATATCTACGGAAACAAAATAATTCTAAACATAAAACAACAGCGTCGACTGTGCATACAACATTACTTTTTTATGTTAAATTCACATATCTTGAATACAGATATAGTTATATCATTGATATAATTATGCTCTTAAAAATTACATGAACATAAAGTTGAATTACGTCATTTAACAGAAGATTCTTACACTCGAGTCCGAGTGTATATATACACTCAAATTATACAGCGAATTCGGATATAACGCAAACAGTTCACGGTTCCCAAGAAATTTGGTAGGCCGACCAACAGTATTGACCCCTGGAGATCTACGTATAGTCATGGAATTCAATGAAAAGGCCTAGCTTGACGACTCCTCTCTCACTATAATTAGCAAGGCTATGACTCTTTATGATATTCGTCTTGTTCAGTCCAAAATCCGACACAAAGCCTAAATAATATAAGCAAAAATAATTAATATAGAGAGTTGAGAATAGTCATGTACTTTTAGAAGAAACGGGAAGACCATTGTGCATGTTTGCCGCATTGAGTATTAAACAATGGAGATATCCACTTTCTTACTGCATGCAGTTCAGGATATCAGTAAAATCTGTCCGTTTTGACAATCCAATCAAATACCGCAACGTGAAATACACTAATTTTTTAGGTATAAATATTTGAGACAACTGCTTGAAACTCGTGACCAGAGAACATACAACACTATAGGCCTAATGCTTGTTTGTTTGTTTTAATTTCAGGCAAAGCTACTCGAGAGCTATCTGCGCTAGCCGTCCTTAATTTAGCAGTGTAAGACTAGAGAGAAGGCAGCTAGTCATCACCACCCACTGCCAACTCTTGTGCTACTCTTTTACCAACGAATAGTGGGATTGACCGTCACATTATAACGCCTCCACGGCTGAAAGGGCGAGTATATTTGGTGTGAAGGGCATTTGAACCCGCGACCCTCAGATTATGAGTTTTAACCCACCTGACCATGCCGGGCAGGCCTAATGCATCTCATGTCATGTTTGTCATTGTTTAATAAACAAAGACAATGTGCAGTTGCTTATTGCATTCAGTTTGGAATATCAGTAAAAGATGTTAGTTTTCACAATCCAATCAGATTGCTTCGTTTACAGATAATGGTTATTTTAACCAATCAAATACCGAAACAACAAAAACGCTCTTCTTCTTTTTTTTTTCGTATAAATACTAGAAACATTTGCTTGAAACTTCTGACTAGAGAACATACGACACGTGTAGGCCTAGTGCACGTTATCTTCATCACCGAAATGTCTACCGTCGACAAGAGAAAAGCGAAAACAACAGCCGCGAAGCTCGTCGTCACTGATTGAAATATAAATGGATCGCGACAATCCCTAATAGAAAAGAACAAAGTCCTGACGAATCCTTGTATATATTTAATTTAATTATGTCTATATCACTAGTAATGTTGTAAATAAACTGTTTTTAATTTTATATGTGGGATTCATAGTTGTTTGTATATTATTTAGATTGTGTTGCAAACATCGTTAAATATGGTGATTTATTGGTCTGTTGCAGTAGTTAATACTTTGTATTTACGTCATTATTTAGCATAGTTGAATCATGGGACTTTCCTTGTTGTGTTTTTTTTTGTTTTTTTTTTAATTTCGCGCAAAGCTACTCAAGCGCTATCTGCGTTAGCCGTCCCTCATTTAGCAGTGTAAGACTAGAGGGAAGGCAGCTAGTCATCACCACCCACCGCCAACTCTTGGGCTACTCTTTTACCAACGAATAGTGGAATTAATCGTCACATTATAATGCTCCCACGGCTGAAAGGGCGAGCATGTTTGGTACGACCGGGATTCGAACCCGCGACCCTCGGATTACGAGTCGAACGCCTTAACACGCTTGGCCATGCGGGGCCCATAAAAACCTGAAGATGACCTAAGAAGGTCGAAACGTTGTTTTCTACTTTACTTTAATAAAAGTTTTAATACCGATACCGCCCGTCTTGAGATACATTTTTGCTTCAAGTGGATTTCTCGTCGTCACGAAATCTACGGAATGAAATAACTCATACTCTTTATTTTGAACGTAATTTTATGGTACGCACTTTATTTTTTTCTGTTATGATTAAAATATGAAAAATCAGATAAAACAGTGACACTTTGTTGATCTAATCATCTTTGTTTAGAATGCCAACAACATTTTATTCACCAGGTGTAAAAAGAACAATTCAAATTCGAAAGTTGGACAATAAGTAAAGCCATTAGAAGCATGTGACGTCTTGCCATCTAGTGAGTAAACAAGTAATGACTTAAACCATTATTAATAACATCTTGAAAGAAAACACGTTTACAAAATAAGAACAAACCTTCAGCTTCCAAGTGATACTGAACGTTTAAGTAATTTTCATAAGACCCTTTTGAAATGCAAATAACATCATTGCAAATCATAAAAAATATCACTAAAATTACTTCTGAAATGTCTCCTAACAGCTGAAATTTACCTAAGACAAAATAAGAATCGTACAACTCTAAACTCTGTGGATTTGCTTCACATTTCTAAGAAATAATGGGCACTGCATAGTGGAAAAAATAATGAAGACATTTATATCGACGAACGAAGAAAGTAGCTTGCTTTGAAAATCGGTCCAGTATGGCCAGTTGCTTGCAGCACTCGACTCGCAACCCGAGGGTCGCGGGTTCGAATCCCCATCACACCAAACATGCTCGCCATTTCAGCAGTGGGGGCGTTATAATGTAACGGCTAATCCCACTATTCATTGGTAAAAAAGTAGTCCAAGAGTTGGCGGTGGGTGGTGATGACTAGTTGCCCTTCCTCTGGTCTTACAATGCTAAATTAGGGACAGCTAGCATAGATAGCTCTCGCGTAGCTTTGAGCAAAATTGAAAAAAACAAATTTTGAAAATTATTAAGACAGTTATATCCACGAACGAACAAAGAAGCTTACTTTGGTAAGCCAATGTTCTAACCTTCGTCAGTTTGAGGTCACGCTTTCCTTGCTGCAGAAACGTGTGTCAATGTATTTGTTGTCCACAAAGATAACTACTTCCACTCAGCCTTCATGTAACTGTTATCCTCTACCGTAACGCTTTACACCGCTTAGATATTTATCTATGATTCAAAATACAAGCCGCTTTTAATTGTTTGGTTACTTTTGGTAAAAAATTACAGAGCTTATTTTATAGATTGCACCTTCTAGCTTATTTATGAAATCTTTTGAATAATCAAGAAAGGTAACATCAGCTATGTTAATGATTTCACTATTTAAAAAAGCTATTCTTAGCTTTCTCTCAGTAACTTAATTGAATTACACCTCCAAAATATAAATCATGTTTTATCTCAAAAAATGTAACAGTATTTCAATTTGTTATGGACGTCTTCATATAGAATGACTTTTATAAAGTAGCTCTAAATGTGTATATATATAATCTATCTTGTTAGAACAATTATACACGACTTTTCGGATTCCTTGAGAGTTTTTAACTTATTCCTCACATTATTCCTAAAGTTTCTCGTGGCACATGAAAATAAATGATAAACAACAGCCATTAGTAACTGGTAATTACTATGTTTTGTGTTAGCTGAATTAGAGCTTTTGTTACTGGAAAATTCAGGTGAGCAACAATAATGACTGCTTGCTGTTCGTCAGTTCATTTGTTCTCTTAGTAAGTGATCTCAAATATTTGTTATCATTACCTGTTTGTTGAAATTGATATATATTTATCACTCTAGAAGTAGTTATATGTACTTCATTTTCTGTTGGATGTGTGATACTAGAGTTGCGATAAATAACGTGTCTAAGTAGAAAACAATAGGGATGGAAAAAAGGTTCTTCACCTGATTGAAATTAGGGTATTCTACGGGTAAAACTGACATCCTTCAAGTGGTCCATTCTGTTTGTCATATCTTACTATACTGCTTTACTAAAACTTTCCTCGTGTTGAGGGAAGTTTATTGTCAATCATAGTTTCAGCTATTAGATTCGTATGCTTTGTTGATGTTACTTGCATTGTAAAATGTTTCACGTTTCTAGATTATTGAAAAGTTAATTATTAGCCTCAAGTAAATCAGTTTAACGGAACACCGTAAATCACCAAAACTGTCATCTTCAGTCATATTGCATTATTTTAAAAGATGATAACCGTAAAATTCACGAAATGTTATGTAACTTTCTGCATTTCTTTGATTGGTTTGGTTTCTTTTATTTTTAATTTTGCGCAAAGCTACACGAGAGCTATCTGCCCTAGTCGTCCCTAATTTTGTAGTTTAAGACTAACTGCCTTCCCTCTAGTCTTACACTTCATAATTAGGGACGAGTCGAGTGTCTTAACCACCTGGCCATGCCAGTGACCCAGCGATAAGTCAGTAGGCTTACAATGCTAACCTTTTGATAATTTTGATGGCAAAGCATAGATAGTCTATTTTGTAGCTTTGAACTCAACAACAGCCAACAGTGTGATAATTATCGGCAGTTTTTTTTATTTATTATAATATAAGCTGATCAGCTTACTGTACAACATCTTAAAGTTTTGGTTGTGGTTTTAATTTTGTAATTAAAATTTTCCGTAACTTTCACTTTTCTTTCCAGCTACTCGTGTCATTTGATAGAAGATTTTAAAGACATTTTTAAAATCATTATTGCTTTCTGGGCATTTTTATTTCTAGTGCTATTTCTAAAACAAAATTAGTACTTCCCGACGTTTCAGCCGAATTACTGTGTGAGCAATAAATGAATTTCCAAACATTTATTAATAATGCATGACTTTTCAATTTCTTGGAAGCAAAAACAGCATATAATACAGTTCTAATAAAGACTCGAAATTTTTAAAAATTCGTTAAAGGTAACAGGTTCATTATCATAAGGTATTCTTGAAACATAAATAATAGAAACTATACAAGATCATCTACTTCTTTTGCAAATATTCTTCATTATTTGTTTTTTCTTGTGATGTGTGTGTGTGTGTGTATAATTAGATCATTATAAATTCAGTTTACTCAGTACCAGGGCTCAAAACCTATATAAAATTAAACATTAGTGTGGCTCAGTAGTTAGTTTATCTAGACCGTCCACTGAAGGGTCCATGTTTTACTTTCATGGCCACAAAAGCGCGTTAAGAATTTTGCGGCCTTGAGTGTGCTATAAGAGTGGCAGTCAAATCTCACAATTCAATGGACAAAAGTAGGTTATAAGTTAGTGATGTTGCTGTTAATTAAATTCTTTATCTTTAGATTTTCACAATTAATTTCGTAGCTTCACTTGGGTGTAATTCCGGATTTAACAACTGATATTTAATGATAAGTTGTGAATAATCGAGCTAGTTTATCTATTGGCGTCATGAATATATACAGTATCCCACAATAAAAACACCAGAGTGTTTAATCTGATTTTGAAACGGAATGTCCCACACATAACGATGTTTTCCAATTTAAGAAAAGGAACAGCGGTACGTTTACGGACTCGCAATGTTAAAATCTGATGTGCATGTCCTCGGTGGACTTAACAGACACCACAATATAATGTGGTCTAAAGGAAACAAATAAACAAAAAAGAAAAATAATTCTCAAAAAAATCTATCAAAGTTCAAACAGATTAAATGGCGTACGTTGGTAGTAAACCTAAATAACACGTTCTAATAAGACTTGTACAAGAAGTGTATAGAAATCGTCATAATGTCGCAGTAGTTTAAACACAGTTTTAGAGATTTAATAATAACTTACAGCCATCTTTAACCAAAGTAATAAAATCTAAAACTGACCATTTTTCAACCCGGGAGTACAATATACAACAGTCAGTTTCATACACAATGTATAATACAAATATATATATATAATAATTAAAACTTGTATTCATTTCAGTTGGCACTGATTTAAGTGCAACTATTTATCATTTAAGTCAAATTGGAGAAGGATTCCTTCATACGAAAAAAAAGTAACTAAAATTATGTGTTAGCTACTCTACAGAGAAACTGATGAAGTCAACGTACCACAGCGTAATGCTGCATTGTATGTTGTTACTTTGAAACACCTGCCTTTTGTAATAATTCTTTACGTAATAATGTTTTCCTTGAAGATAGCTCTTGTAGAACTCAATATAGTACATGTAAAGCCACTAAAAAAAGGCTGCTTTTAAAAAATATTTTCAATTCGAAGTTTTCAATTTTATAACCCAAATTTTCAAATTAAACATTTGTTACTGTTTTCTTAATATTATTACCCGTTTTCCTCAGTTTTATTATATTATTGGTCAATAGATGGCATTAAAAAAGCAATGTGAAACAGATACTGTGTATTACATCAAATGATGTTTAAAACCGTATATTAGATATTTTCTGCTAAACATAATTGTATTGAGTCTCCTAATGCAATAAATATACAAATAATATACTGAAGTAGTTCAAGACTAGAATTAATAATTAGATACACACACGAAACTATAAAGAGAATGTGATGAGTTTAATACATCAGCAAGCATTATTGAATTAAGTGAATAAGCATCCCCGTCGCACCAAACATGCTCGCCTTTTCAGCCGTGGGGGCGTTATTATATTATGGTCAATCCCACTATTCGTTGGTAAAAGAGTAGCCCAAGAGTTGGCGATGGATGGTGATGACTAGCTGCCTTCCCTCTAGTCTTACACTGCTACATTAGGGACAGATAGCGCAGATAACCCTCGAGTAGCTTTGCGCGAAATTCAAAACAAACAAATTTTCCTGTATACCAGTAAAACCGCTAAGAGGTCTTTGTTATTTAAAAAAACAGTTTAAATTCATGAAAACTTGGCTTAAAATATCTTTGTTATGAAATTTGTCTCCTTTATGTTAAAATTAGTATTGACTATTCCTGCATTGTACTTTGTGATATTGCAGAATTAAATGAAAGTAATTTCTGATTATTTAATTTTATACATAATAAATATAATAGTGTTGAAACCAAGAGGATTTCCAAGTGTATACTACATATGACTAAATAATTACGTAATATGCTTTTTTTTCACAACAAAGGACAAAGGCGACGCTAGGCAATTAAAAGATGCGGAGCTCGGACCCAAAGGCAGGAATTGTCAGGATTGCATGTTTTCTATTCTAATTTTTTCAAAACACCAACTGAGGATTCGGGGCAGGAGTACATGCCCCTTGTTTTAGTCAGTCTAGTGTTCACCAACTCCTGTCGTAAAAGAAAAGAAGTAAATGTGACTTGCAGCCTTCTGAACATTTAGTTCAAAGACTTTATATTATTTTAATAGAAAACGTCTATAGAAAATTTGTGTTTATTCCCGTATATATCTGCCTCTACTCTCATCATAGAAAAATATTAAACATTAATTATGCTATTGAATCCTTTAATATATAAATTATGTGCTTTATGTCAGCTACAGGATGAAATATTTATATAATATACCAAGCAGCATGTAATAAAAAGACAGTCATAGAACTTAAAATATACGATGTCATTTTAATCATTCAGATAAAATTTAGCTTATAATAAACTACTGGTATAATCATATTATGTCGTTCCTTTTTTTCCTATTTAGTTGTGATAACCATGTAATATTACGCATTCACGTGAAACTTTCCACATCAAAGATGCGTCATCAACTAGGCCTATTCTCTCTCTCAAAATTATAAAAATAAAAAGTATAGAGGGTATGACGCTATTACCCATGATACAGTGCAAACTAACAGATTAGCTGTCATCCATGTTGGAGAGTGAAATAATAGTGAATTTCTTAATTTCTGAGTGTGTCGATCTATTGTGCATAGAAGATTACTAATACAACTGTGTTTTCATTATTGTATTTGTAAAGCTTTATCTCACGTTTGTATGCTGAATTCCTCAAAAGGACTCTCACCGAGGATACTGCTCTAAAATAATTATCAAAAATGATATGTAATTTATAAGAATTAAGAGATAAAGCTTCTAATTAATCGTTAATTTTTTATACTATTATTGTTATTAGATGCTTGTGAAACTTCGGATGAATATGTTACATGTGAACCATATGTAATGTTTCAGCTTGTACTTCTACAACAATTTACTCATAATCGTATTATTATCATTGACGCTTACTGCACTGAGAGTGAGAGAAGATAGAAGGCAGCTTGGCCTGTTTTGTTTACCAATGAAATCATGACTTGGGGAGTAGAGCTGTGGGTGAGTAAAATAAGTTATTAACAAAGTGAGAATTATTAATTTGGTGTAAGTATTAATATGTTGTGCTCATGGCCCAAGTTATAAGTCAAGTTACCAAATTATTCTAATTTTTAACATGAACTTGATGAAGTGCAAGCATGGGTGTAAGTTTTCACTTCTAGTAACTGACAGTTACACTGTCATCCATTATCAGTTTATTATTACATTGCACTACAGCCATTTTTCTTTAAAAGTTTGATTTTATGTTCACCATTCTTTTAATGTTTTTAGAAATATCTGTGCAATTGTAGCTTTATTAAAACATATTGCACTCATTTTAATTTTTAAGATTAAAAATTAGTCTACTAATTAAGATTTTTAAATCTTAGGAAGCAGACTTATCAAGTTACAATTATACTTACTTGCATATGGAAGAACATTATACTAATATGATAGTAAACTGTTGTTTCCAATTTATTATCAAACTGATAAATTTAGAACTATAACAATAATACTTTTTAAGAATGAGATATAAAATCTAAAATCTAAGGTTTAAAAATGTCAAGTTTGAAACTATTTTGTTAGTTTGAACAAATTAGCTGATATTTAGTGTTTTAATAATAAATGAATTGGAAAATAATTGGTCAATGAAAATTAACAAGCTCACAAGAATATTTTATCATGATATCAAATAACAACAAGAGCAAAATATATCTCAGAACAGCTGGTATGGGTATTAACACTTTTATTGATAAGCAGAGAACAACGTTTTGGCTTTCCTAGGTCATCTTCAGATTAACTTTTTTAACCTGAAGATAACCTAGAAAGGTAGAAACATTGTTTCCTGCTTATCAATAAAAGTGTTAATACCCATACCAGCTGTTCTGAGATACATTTGTATTTAAAGTGGGTTTCATCATCAAGATTAAGAGCAAAAAGTGAATGTAATGTTATTGACTCCTCTTTGAAGAATGAAGTTTGATAAATGTTTTTTAACTTAGATTAATATTATGTAAAGGAAGAGCATGATGGATAATGTTGGTCATTTAAAGAGATTTTGAAGGGATTTTATTATGGCAAAAACAAATATAACTTTTATTAATTAAAGGAAGAAATCTAAGGTGAACATGTGCTTTAAAATTGTTGAAGATTCTCATTTAAAGTTTAAACTATATACATGTTAATTATAAATACAATAAATAGTTATTGCATAAAGCTTTAGGTCCTGACTGATGCAATTTATTCTAAAACTTTTATAGCAGTTTAACAAAAAATACTATAGGTTGTTTTTCAGATGTATCTTTATATAAAGTTTAAAGAAGTTTTTAGTGGTGGAAGATTCTTAGTTCCATCCTTATGATTAAAACAAAGTCAACAACAGAGCTAGGATTAGACCTATTAAGTTGTAAAACATTTCTATAAGCAATTTTTAATTTATGATTCGTAGTATTTTATTGTTTTTGCTTACAAACATTTTTAGATGAAGGCACCATGGTTATTACTGTGTCTTAACTTCAAAAAATTCCTTTGTAAGGTACCCCACAAGATGTTATGTGGATGACAAATGCTTATTAAATTGACAGAAAAGTTTAAAAAATATTGAAATCTGGCATTGTACTATAAAGCAAAAAGAACAATTGAATGAATATGACAAGTGAAGTAGCTGAATAATTGTTATAGGAACTCTATTGTTGAACGTTCATATCAGTGATTCGGATAGTTTGTTAGACAGTAAAATTTTTAATTTTATTAATGATTTTAAGTTCCTAGAAAGAGCATTATAAGTACATCAAGTGGGCTTAGAATGTGAGACAAGATTACTAGGGACTTGCATATCCTATTTTATTACAGCCAAGATGAATAAATACAGTTATTTAGTCTTTAATACTATACAAAACACATGCATAATGTGTAAATGAGCTACAATGACCTCTACACTTGTTTACAAACTCAGATGATGTACACATACTTAAATGCTTGTCTCAGTCAACTATTTTTTATAGTTCCACGTTGTTTATGATTCTGGCTGATTTTGTTTTTAAATTCTTTTTTTGTAAGGACTTTTAACATCTTTCATTGAACCAGAATGTAGAAAATGAGTGTAAGCCAAGTTAATTTGGAAAATATTTCTTAACTGAAAGGCACAGAGATTTGATGGAAAAAAGAAGAGATACATAGATACAGTAACATATGACCTCTCACAGCATTGGTAAATTACATATAATAATATATAACAATTATAATATGAATTATATAGTTTGATAAGAGAATTTCTATTTCACTGTTCTTTGCTAAACTGACACACTCAGCTGTAATAAAGTACTTATTTTTGTGGTTACAATGTTGTCAAGTTTCACACATTTACAAATTTTGCAATCTAATAAATATTCATTTTTTTATGGTATTGTATTTTAAGTGTGATTTGCCAAAAGTGTAAAAGAGATATAGGTCTACCATACAATTAGATAACCTAATAGACCATGAGGTTGAAAGAGTACATTTTCAAATGTTATAGAAAAAACTGTAACATAACTGCAAAACTAATCTGGTATCAAACACTCAATTTTAACACTTAAAATAATGAAAAAAAAATGGTACAAAGAAGCATACAATAAAATTTAACTCACAACTATTGTATTTATGTAGTAAAAGCACACAGGTATTTGGAGGGCATGAATTTCAAAAACACATACATGATGTACATGTGTAGGATAGTCCAAAAATAAATAAATAAAATACTGGTAAGTACACTCACTAATGCATGTTACAGAAAAGCAAAACTTAGTATTTTATCTAAGTTTTCAAACTTTTCATATGGAGTTGAGATAAATTGTAATTCTATTGAAATTGCAGAACACATTCAACTAGATATCACTGTAGAAAGGTCAGTCATATAGAAAACGTAACCACGATACCAGTTATCCTTATGTTTTGATAAAGCATTTGTCCGATCTATTCGAGCATTGGCTTTTGTGGTTTAAGAGAAACATTAGAATATATTTTAGGCAAATAAGAAAACAACAAATTAGTGATACTTACTTTGTAAGTAACCAAATTTCAGTCTGCAAGATGTGAACATGTGTTTATAACTACAATATAATGGCCTTTGATATGCCACAAGTCTCAGTTGGGAATATCTGCATCATTGCCATGGCTCAAGAACAACAAAAATTTCTCAGAACATTGATATCCATCTTAATAGTAAAGTATATTCACACCATGTGTTCGATAATGATATGAAATACCTTGTCAGCATAAGACTCAAAGGTACTGAAGTTTTTTTTTCTCAGAAACTAGTTGGAAAAGCATTCTCAAATGTTAGCACTGAACATTGAAAAAGAAATTTTAAATGTTGTATTATGAGCCAATGTAGGTTATATTTTAAATTTTTGAAATAAATACTAAATTAAATTAGTTTTTATAAAACAAAATTCAACTTAATATGATGAACAATTATAAAGCTGAGAAAAATTCACAATTTGTTCTCTTACCTGTAAGTGTAATTCTTAAATTTTTATTCATTAAAAATCCAGAGAATAGAATGTCAAAGATTACACATGTACATCAGACTTTTAAAGAATTATCTTTTATTGTGATTTGTGAAAGACACAGTTTGTACATAGTAAAAACTGAAAGAACTATAAGTTTGAATATGCTGTGTACAGTAGCTAGAGACTGGAAGCCACAGAATGGAACACACGACTTTCTCAGTGAAGATTCAGAACATTTCTAATGGAACTTGTTTGTAACCTTATGGATGAAAAGAACATTTTACTAAACTGAAATAATTAAGCAAAATATTGGGAATTTATTTACTGTTGAAACATAAAATTGGCAACTGAGTGAGATTAGTAAACATTTTAAATTCTATACAGATATATTGAATTTATTATCAATTAAATGATTTTTGGATGCAAAGTTGAGATTTTACTTATTTTTGTCATGTTTGAATTCATGTTTTGCTTTCATATACTTTCAAGTTGCTATCTATTCTACAAAGTTTCATCATGAGCACTGCCTAAGCAATCTGTCAAAGAACATGTAAAGTTTAATTATAGGACAGTAAATATTATTGGTTTAAACTAAAACAGATCAAGATTTATCTTGCTCTTTACTTGTTACAAAATGTTGTGACAGGCCTGTATAAACCCTGAAGTAATAACATTCTGTGAGTCAGTTTACAGGGGTTGGTTTAACAAACCTAGATTTACAAGTACATTGCACTGATTCACAAGTACGTTGCACTGTTTCTTATGTACACATCATTGCACTTCCACAAAGTAATTGTAATTGGGAAATTTTTAATATAGGTCTACATAGAATAAAAGACTTGTTAGTACAACTTACTAAGTCATTTATATTTGTAATATGTGTCGCATAGTTATTAGCAGTTGTGATATTGACATCTATTTATTGGTAAGGATTTATTTAACATACTATAAAAATAATTATAGTGTAAATTGAAACTGTATGTTTCATGCAAAAGTTGGATATAGTAGCTACACAGTCATACTTTAAACCATATTAAATTATTATGAATTTGTTACTGTTAGCTATTTACTGGTGAATGACCTGAAATCTGATTACTACAATACCATACTTTTGATGTGTAGGTCTACTACGAGAAAAACTACTACCCTTGTGATCCTTTTTGATACTGTGGATTTCAGTGGTTGTTTTAGTTTTGTACTGCTGCAGAGGGTGTATTTCTTGTAACACCACATCTGTGTATATAAATATCCACACTGTTTAATATGAAGTAATAATTTGTTTAATTGCTGAGTAATTTGATGTGTATAAAAATTCACATTATTGTAGATTAGAAACTAATTACTGAAGGTAATGCACAGTGCATGTTCAAGTTAAACCAGTGTTCTTGTTTGGAATATTACACAGAAAGAGGCTTGTGTGGTAGACCTCATACTGATTGTCAAAACAGAAAGGCATTCTTAGGCTACAGCACAGTACATGTTGGCCTACACATAATCTATTCTTAGAAAGTGTGTTATTTAAGCTCTACTTAAGGACTTGGGGTGTTATGTATGTCATAAAAAATATTGCTCAATGGACTAAAGCTAGTTAAATTATTTTATTGACCAACAAATATATTACTTGCTTCTGAAGTTTGCAAGCTGTGCTGTAAAGAGTGCTTGAGTGATGTACTGTAAGAATTCTGTGTATTGGATCTTTACATGTATATAATATATCTGTATAAAGCTTTATAAAATAATGTGAAGCTTTTAAAAATGACTAAGGGTTATAAATAACTAATATGAAATTAAAAAGTACACTTAAGTCATTTAACACTAAAATTATCATTCAAATTTCATTTCTCCATTATGAAATTAGATGAACAGATAAATTTATAAATTGATTAAATGTTTTCTTTCCTTAGCCATCCCTAGGAGGGTAGTAGTCCAATATTAATTGTATTAATATAGAAATTGTCTGTTTCATTTTACTTATTTTTCAGTCATTTCAGTAATGTAATTGATATAGTAATGACAATAGTTTCTGAAATGGTTTACCTTTCTTTTTTTTTGTTTTTCAGTTCTCTTTCAACATCTAAAACTTCCAGAACTTTATCACAAACAGTCATTTTGATATGTTAATGTTTTTTTTGGAATAACAAACTTTTGAAATATATTTGAGAGTTTCACATTTATAAATAATCACAAATTAAAAAACAAATAAGAGGAACAAAAATGTAGAGAATCAATTTGTTTGGAGCTAACCAAAGAAAATATTTTCCCCCAAAAAAGACAACTCCACATGCATTTTTAAGGACTTTTGTTTCTCATTGAATTATTTGTATGTTTTCACAAAAGCTTTTTTGAAAATTTTTAAGTGTGGTATATGTTTTTATGACATATCAGTGAAAATTATTCATTAAAATAAAAAACTTGAGGCATTTTAAGTCATTGACACAGATAATAATAGGTGATATTTCAGGTCATGGCTGAAATATCTTAGAAAATATTTTGTTGAGTTCAGTTATCTTTAACTTAAGATTTGTCTCCATTAGTCCATTAAAATTAATATTTTGTGACGTTTATTATCGAAAATGTAAACTTTCCTTGAACATGACGCTTACTTGTATCAAAGAATGATGTAAGCTTTCACGTTGTATTTAATGAACAAAAAACGTTTAATATTGACAGGATTCAAAACTTCAAGATTGACATCGAATTTGCACAGTAACACGTTAGGTTAGTTTGGAAGATGTGTTCTAAGTATTTGAAGAACATGCTTCAATTAAAGAACACTATGATCATTGAATTTCGCTCAGTAGCGATAAAAGTTTGAAACAATACTTAGCACGTGTATGTTGTGTTAAAGATCTTTGGATTATAAACAGTATTTGTTACTAATACTCTAAACATATGGCATATGTACTCTCTACCTAGAAAACGTCGTTCTGTGATCTATAGAAAAAGAATGTGGTACTACAAGATATGACCAAACTACCTGTAACGTGTCAAAAACACCAGCTTAACTGATTCGTCATTCATGAAATTGTGTCGGTACACAGTTCAATGATATTTTCAATATATCCACATATTTTGCTTTGTGGACTCCAATGTCTCCCGTCATGACAAGTGCAAGGGTGTTAGAATGCTCCTATTTATTTTCTCTGAAATAGGGCAATGGTAAGGTGACCAAGTTAAAAACATTTATATCAACGTATTCTCCTTTTGTCATTTAAAATTGATGGCTTTAGTCGGTAATGCACCGGTTTAAGTACAAAAGCATCCTGTGTTTTGAAAAGTAGACGATTAAAATAAGTGTATCGTGTTTCAAAAGAACCATTTGTTACGTCACATTTGATTGTTTAAAGTGGGAGTACAGACGTAGGCGACAGAACAGATCTGAACTTTTCGTTTACTCGCGCATGTTAGCGTAATTTGCGTGTACGATAGAAAGTGTACATATCTATTGCAGCGATCACATTAAATGCATGTAGGTATAATAACCTGCGCCTTCGGGTCGCGTGCACCGCCTCCAACCCTTCCTCCGTCCTGTCTGGTTCCAGTTTTTCTGTGACCACTCGTCCTTATAAGCGAGTACTTGTCAGTAGTATAAATGTTGGTTTTACACAGAGTGATTCCAAATAAAGCTCTTCTACTGTAACCATAAAATTTGAAATCTTGGTGAAATCCGGTGTCACAAAATATATATATTTTTAATTATCAGTCCATGTTTCAGTTTTAATACTTCCCTTGCATATATGTGCATGTAGTTTTAGAATATACTGTTCGTGCTATTTTGCAGTGAACTTGACGTCAGAGTATGTCCGCCAATGTAGTAAAGATTCGTTTCAGTGTTGTACTAAAATGCGTGGCATGTCAAAATCCTCATGTAGGTGAACTTTTTTTTTTTAGCATTCACTATAGCTTGCACTGCCTAAGGTAACAATATTGTTGGTAAGCTAATATTTTAACATGTGTGTAATGTTCGACCCGTAGTGTGTACGCTGAATAACAAATTAGGCGTTTCAGTGCCAGTTGGTACTTGGCATGAACATGGTTGTTAAACCGTCTTTTGAACTTTTGTTAATTACTTATACATAAAACAAAACCTTAAGATACAAAAGTCAAGAAGCCAAACACCATGCATGATATTTATAGACGCGCACGTAATTGTACTATGGTTTTTTTTTTTTTTTTTTTTATCGTGAGCCAAGTAATACTTAACATATAGCGTCATGGTAATAAGTACAAGACAATACATAAACAAAGAGTGTCTTTGTAATTATATACTTACACAGGGTGTTCGGAAAGTCACTTTGCAGTTTTGTAATCATATACATATATAAGTGCACAGTGACTTTCCGAACACTCTTTATTTAATAACGTGTAACGCATGATCCGTTGTAGGTATCGTTCGTTACCGACATGACCCTGTGTGTAGAGAGCATAGGTCAAGCAATGATGCGTGGTGTAGTGAAATAGGTTGGTTTATCTACAGGTTAGCGTGTTATTTAGGCCTTAACGCTACTATTCTATGTAAGAAAAGAGGAAGACATAGTTATGACTTGCACTGCTTCATCAAGTTTGAAAATAATTACATTAAGTTAGCTGAGAAGAGTATTAACCTATTGACTGCCAAGTATTTCATCTGCAACATTACAACTCTAATGGTTCTTCATTTTGTAACTTTTTTCGTGACTCCATTTTAGATCGAAAGTGAAACAATTTATAAGTAGGTCAGTGCATGTATGATGCTGACATCTAGCGTTAAAGTTAGGTATTATTGAAAACGAATTAACTCGTCCGTGGCACTGTGTTACCGATCGGCTTGGACAAGTTATCTCGTCTACGGCACTGAACACGTTAATGTTTCCATTAGATCTTCTATTTGATTGACATTTTGTGTATATGATTGAATAGCGTATTTTTCAACTCTTAAAGTAGTACAGACAGTGTGAACTGGTTTGTTTTATTTGAAGCGTGTGACTTTTACTTGGAACTGACTACAGCAAGACTTAGTGGACTGTTTAACAGTAGAATTATAACTGTTGTGCGTAGTGAGGAAACAGTTTTTGGTGGGAACGAAATGACATATTTTATCAGAGTTTAAAGCATGTGCTTGAATTATAACGAAACTGTCATTCAGCCACATGTTAAACGGATGCATCATTCGTAGGTTGAGGCATATAGTAACATTTAATGTAACCTTTGTCCCTGTATGTAATGCATGATACGTAATATAATCCACCAGTTATTAGGGTCGAAGATAGTGAAACCGAGTACCCGTTGAAAGCTTGTTTTAGAATCTAATAAATAAACTTTCGATAACAGTATACAACACTTGATGTGTGTTGATTAGTTGTATTTCTCTCTCTCTCTAATGTACGTGTACAGCAAGTTTCGTAATAGAAACGACGTCCTTGTTAACATTTTTTTCTCATGACCTCGATTAAAGTAGAAAGGAAAAGGATATTGAGGAATGTATTCTATAAAGACATTGAAACATTGCTACTGGTATACTGCTCGCGACGCTAGAATCTCCTGTTCTCTTTAATATGCTGATTATATTAATTAATTAATTGTAAGTAAATCGTGTGTATAGTTTACAGTAAAAACTACCTGTCTGTGTTTTTGTTTTCCTTTATTTTCCTCTGTCTTCGTGCTTGCTCGCTTCTCATTGATATTAGGGAAACTGGTGTACCGTTTAGGATAGGTGTGTTTAGATGTGGTAATTAGATACTTTGTAGTATTACCAGTTTGCCATTTCGGATATGTCGTGAGGGGTGGGTTGGGCTGCACAACAAACCTTCATCAGCCTTTCGTTATTATTAATGATTAAACTACGTATTCATGGTTATTGGATCAGTTTAGCGTAATGAATGTTCAGTGTTCATATTTGATCAGGTAAGTATCGTAACATAGAATACAGAAGAATTGGCACTTGGTATCTCTGTTAGGAGGTGTTTATAGGGGAGGGGCTATGACTCACCTGCTTGGCTGATTTAGAAACTGAGGCAACACTTCTTAAGCAGTCTTTAGGAACCACAACAACACGTCACTAGTCAAACAGTCATCGATGGTAGCAGTTTTACCATTTAGATATATATATCTCAGTCGTAACTGGCCAAGTGGTCAGGGTGTTCGACTTGTAATCTGAAGGACGCAGGTTCGAATCCCCGTCTCAGCAAACATGCTTCCACTTTCAGCCGTGGAGGTGTTGTAATGGTATGATCAATCCCACTATTCGTTTGTAAAAGAGTAGCCAAAGAGTTGGCAGTGGATGGTGATGATTAGCTTGCCTTCCCTGCTAAATTAGAGACGGCTAGCACAGATTACCCATTGTGTAACTTTGTGCGAAATTCAAAACAAACGCAATCGCAACAAGGTTTTGAACTGCATCAAATTTGAATCTACTTTTTGTAGGGTTATGTTTTTGAATAAAAAGTATTTTCATTCGTAAGATAATGAAGTTGTTTTCGTAGAGTAAGTTGATCATTAATACAGTCCCACCTAATAATTTGACATGTCTTGCTCGTGATGATTTGATTTGAGAAGCGAAATTAGTCCTAGTAGCGTAGCGGCAGGCTAGAGGTTTATGAAGCTAAAATTCTATCTGATCCGTGTGTTGAGAACCAAGATATCTAATTGTGGAGGTTCGCGCTTAAACAAACGAACGGTATTAAGGACACGTGCCCTTGTTAGTACTGTTTAATACCGATATTTAGAAAATACCAAATGATGTTTGTAAGATTAATTTAGTTCTTTTAAAAATAGCAATTAAACATGATTGCAGAACACAAAAGCTTCAGTAGCGAGTTGCTAGCAGTGATAGTATATGGCGAAACACAAGTGAAATATACCGACTATCCATTGTTAACAATCTTTATATAAAATGTACGTTTGTATAACACTCGGTTTATTTCCACGTGGCAAATAAATTGATTCACGTTAGGCGTTAACATTTGTTGAAATCGATCAATGTTCAGATCTAGTCATGTCATAGTTTGCTAGAAGTATAAAAAATGTGCATGATGATAGGTGAACATTAGTAGAAGAATCCTTATCAAATATTTTTTTAAATTACCCAAGGCATCTGCCATCAAAGTCTATCAGCATTAGCGTATTCAATCCGAAGGCCATTTGTGAAATTTTTCTTTAGTCTAACTTCATTTTTATACAGAACAGCACTTTGTTTTTGCCAGATTTAAGGTTATTAGGTTTATATATGTTTTTTGTTAGTTTCAAAAAAATCAGTGAAATGGATCTCTGTGGAAGTCCGTTTACTTCAAGGACCATGTCAGTCACATTGATTTTGTTCTAACAAGAGGTACATTTTATTTTTGTAATAGATAACCCAGTTGAGAAATTAAATATATATACATATTTTCGACAAGGATTTACAATTCAAGTAATCATTTTTGTATTGTAATACATGTGCATGCACGTCGTGTTTTTCTGCCTAAACATTATTTTAAAACCATACTAAAACTTAAGAATAACCCATCCGAACCAGACTCGAATAAACCCTTACAGATTTAGAGTACTGTGAATGACATTTGAGTGGCATTTATTTAACAACATGTGCGTCACTCATGTAACTGACACGAGACGTTACCGTAAATCACGTCACTCGTATATGAGCGAAGGGGGAGCGAGTGTTAACAGAGTATATTTACCTATGGGGGCGAAGAGCTAGTTTAAAGTTTTCAGTTCTTGTTTGTTTGGCTAAATTTGCATAAAGCGTTTTTCATGTTTTTATACGTAAGGATGTGGTTTGCGCGCGTGAACTCGGGCAGAAGAGGTTGGAAGCCACTATGTTTGAACGTAAACCGTTGTATGATGTGGCCTCATAAACTGAGTTTCACATTTTCCGTTATGGACAAAATTAAATGTGCAAGATGTTTAAGCCGTGTATAAGCTAAGAAATTACAATTTAAAGCAAAGAAAGATGTGTAATAAGTATGTAAATAACACTACATCTGCCATGTCTAGTCTCGACGAGGCTTTTCGGCAAATGCCAGGACTCGTCAGACCTTATGGCATATATCATCAGTTCGTAAACAACATTTGTTATATTGTGAATTGTAATGTAATGAGAGAGAAAATACATTTAGCAAGAGTTCTGCTCGTGATTTATTTAGAAGACTGAACAAATATGTGTAGGTTTACCTGAAGCTTAATAGATCGAATGCGCCTGTACCCCTTGAATACCTACGTACTTACCCCTAAAAGACAATCATGCAGCAATTTTTCGCACTTTTATTGTCCGAAAATGATTCAGGGAGCAGTATAACAAACACATTCATTCATCAGATGCAGTGAGCTTGAAAATCACATTCGTCGCCGTAATTATCTACTATTGTCTGTGAATTAATTGCACACCATATTCCTTGACGATTAGAATAAAATCGATTAAGACTTCTGTCAACTTGTGGGTAAACTACATGTGATCCAACTTGCAGTACACAAGTGGGCGATATTTGTTTGAATTTTTTATTATTACATTATGAGGTCGGTGATCAGAATATTCCTTGCAAACAATAGAGAGTGTATATGATCTTCGAAACTCCTTCCTGTTTAAGTTAAATGTAAGCTGTTTAAAAAATCTAATGTCAAGTCTTTATGGACCCTTGAAGAAGGAATCAAAATGGTATTCTACATTTTCTTTGTCAGTATCATAATCTATGAACCTATGAGTGAAAGCAAAGAATATATGTCAACTATCCTTCATCTGTGATATCCATTTCCGTCGAGGCTTTTCGCTCATTATTAGGTCTCTTCAGGATGATTAGGATACGACATATATAGTAGTGGTATATGTGTGGAGACATACTTAGTCGTCTTGAACAACTTGTAGGGTGTGAATCATATTAAGTATATTTTAATTAATATCACTCTTTATTTTAGTTAGTTAGAAATTAAAATTTTAGGTAAGAATTTTTAACACAATATTGTTTTATATTTTAACAATGTTAATGTATTTTATATATTCATATATAGTTTATTATTATTTTATTTGGATCAACTTATTTTTCTATCATTCACAAGAATTAGTAGGTTTGTCATCGTGTTCCCGGCGTAGGTCATGTAAACAAAGTGTCAACAAGAGAAAACTGTGTTAGAAATTTTAAAAACCCGTGAATAAAATCAAAGGACAATTTGTTATACTGTAAATTGTAAAGCCTATCTTTATAATTGGACTTTTGATACGTCGGGCATTGATGGCCAAAATGATAGAACGGAATGCCTTAGGAACTATACTGTGAATGCCTCTTTTCCAAGATAATTGAGCATAGTTTGTTATCATATGTATACAGATACACTTATATTTCATAGATTTAATGTATATATAGAGAGCTTCAAAGCTATAATATTGTGTGTTCGTCATGCTTTGGTTAATGGTTTAAACTTTATGCTTGTTGTGCATTATAAACATTGCGTGCAGTAATTTGGGTGGTTACACACATTTAAATAAGAACGAATGACACTTTAAAAAGAAACGACTCTGACTGAAATGGAACTATGATATTTGAATTGTATGTATACGCGTAATAGATCACGTTCGAGCGAGTGGAATGAAAATTAAAATAATACGCTACTGTTTACCTAGTTAACTGAACCTTTGATAGTGTTTCAGAGATAAAAATGAGAATGTAAAAAAATATACATACGAGCAATATCCTTCGATATTTTGTTTTCCTTTTGATATAGTGGGCTTTTGTTGAGTCTTTAAGGTTGACGGACGTCTTTTTAAATTTATTTATTACGCCTTGGTGGTTTATTATAGAAATTTCGACAGTGTCCTCACTTTCTCAACAGTATCTGAAACCCTAAACTCGTCAACTAGATAACAGAAAAACTTCACATCCAACAATAATGGACTTAAAACACAGTGTGATTGAGCGATAACAAACATGCATTTTTCAATTTTTTGTTCTAGTATCGATTATCATTGTTCTAAAAGTAGCGTCCTTTGGCAAAAGGGAGGGGGGGGTATTAATTGTTTAAGCTTGGAATTTATAATGTCCACTGATTTTACCATGTCCCCTCCCAGTAGCCCAACGGTATGTCTGTGGACTTGCTAGAAATCAGGTTTCGATACCCATGGTAGGCAAAACATAGATGGCCCTTTTAATTTAAGTTTACTTCCTATAGATATGGTAAAGATATAGGGCGTTTGTTTCTCAGTGTTTTAGCTGTTTTTGATTGAGATATTTGAAAATCTTTCTTTTTCATTTTGAGTTTAATTTAGATATCTTAAACTCCAAAAATCGCAAATTTTGGCTTTAATACTATAATGGTCCAGCATGACTAGGTGGTTATGATGCTTGACTCGCAATCTGAAGGTCGCGAGTTCGAATTTCGGTCCTGTCAAATATGCTTGCCATTTCGGCCGTGGTGGCGTTATAATGTGACGGTTAGTCCCACTACTGTAATGAGTATACCATTATACCGTATATTCTCTGCTCTAAGTTTTCTTATAAGAGTAATAACGGGTACAAAACGTAGTTCTGTTTCTGTTAAAGCTTTGTAAGAGCAATTAATATTTTACATGAAATTTTTAAAACAAATATCTAGCAGACAAAACATGTTTTCCTTCAAAGGAAGTGTTGTCATAAAAGTGGCTACAGTTTGTATTTCCAAATGAAGGAAAGAGTATTTGAGAAATAACGATTTCCGGTGTTTATTGGAAGAACGCCGATTTGTATAATATTTAGTTATTTTGTATAAATCGGAAACTGTGGAAAGAGACTATCTTACATGTGTAATCTTGCAATATTTTCCTGTGTGATTTGGAAAAGAATGCTTCGTTTTGCCTCATGGTTTCACTTAGACTTCTTTGACATGTAACATTGTATGGTTTAAACTTAAAATATAATTGAGAGCTTGCTAACGTGAATCATGCTGTTTCTTAACTTGTATCGAGTAAAACAAAGTCGAAAATATATATATGTAAAAACGGCTGTACAGGAGCGAACAACGTTTCGACCTTCTTCGGTCATCGTCAGGTTCACAAAGAAAGAGGTAACTGACCGATAGCTGACCACATGTTTGAAGGCGGTTGTGTAATTGAGTGTAGGGATGTAGAGAGCATGCTTAGATGTTTGATATATATATTAATATAGGTATAAAGGTGTTCCTTTGTATTGGTTTATTTTGGGCTTGAGTTGTTGTATAAGTAAGGCTTCTTTAATTTTATATTTGTTTGTTTCTTTATTTAGTATTTGAGTGTTTTCTATGGTTATGTTGTGTTTATTTGATTTTCAGTGTTCGAAAACATGTGGAGGTGACTTTTTGTGTTCTTTGAATCTGGTTTCCATTTTTCTACTTGTTTCTCCAATATAGAAGTCGAAAAGTTTTACATATCGGACATCGGTGAAAAGAAGTCACAAGAAAAAAGTCACAATTTTGGCTAGGGTAAAAAGTCGCATTTTATTTAAACACTATAAATAATTGTACTAATAAAACATATTTTAAATCAGTTATTAACACACATTGTCAACACAAATTATGTGTGATGGCATCACACATACACTAGTGTGCAAAAAAAAGGAACATTTTTAAAAACGTACATTGAATTATAATGGTTTGTTTGAATAATATTGAAGTTATTTTATCACTATAACTTCAATAATATTATGTTCTTTTTTTAAATATATTATTAGTTAGTAGTTATTGTATATCTAACTTATAAATTGGTGTGCAAATAAAATGAGGAAAAAATATATAAATATAATAATATTTTCACGAAATTTCCCACCTTTTTTACATATACCCGTGACTTTTCCTGTATTCCGGATGTCGACAATTCATCTCGTGCCTCGTTTCGTCAGGCGACGGAAATGCGTCAGGTTTCTAAAGTTAGCGTAACAGGCTATTTATATTTCTTCCTCGTCCAATGACTTAAATGATATTGGTCCAAATGTTTTTAAGCTTTCATAATTTTTATATATTCCTATTCATCGTTGTTATTTGTTTTATTTTAAATGCTGTTGTAACGAATTAATTTGTTAAATTATCGTGTAGAACAGTAGTAAACAGTTGCGATACTATACGGTATATGTAGGACTCACTATTCTGGAAAAAAAACCTCCAGCGTATAGCTAGGTTATTTTTGTTTAACGAGTTTCTATTGGAAGGATATCTATTGGTAATGCGATTAAAAAGTGTTGTCGTTGCATAATATTTAAGAAAATTCAAAAGCTGTTTCAAATCCTCCCCATCTCCATGTATTACGTACATCGTAAAGTTATGAGAGTATTTTCTTTTACTTGCGCCATAAAACGCCAAACCAACCAACAGCCCAACCAACTTGCATGGGAGCTACGTTATAACGATATTTTGTGGATACGTTGTTTCTTTATCCTAAAACTTGTATTTAACATTAAATATAATTGTTATTATTCATTTTTGTTGCATTCCGTGTCGCACGTATTGCTTTACAAAATCTTCAAATTCCGTATAGAAGGCGAAACGTTGTCTTACTTCTTAAATGTCTGTCCGTTTCGCTGTTGTAGGTTACTAGTCATACGTCAGAAGAAATGTAAATTCTAAGTTCGGCTAGTAAAACTTGGTCAACAACATGTACATTAGCCTAACGAGGAAGAACCAAATATCATTTAGTGTGAGAAAGTCTCAAGGCCATTGCTGTGACATATTGGACTTCGTACTTAATTAATTAAGGTGCTTTACTTGAAAACAAAAGAGCTCGCAGAAACAAATTTTACGATCAAATACATACGTGTTGGACTTCGAAGTCAATTATGGTACTTTTATTAAAAGTTCTCTTATAAGATCTCAAGATCCAGTACTGATATATTTGGCTTCGTATTTAATTAAGGTGTTTTATATAAAAACAGTGTTCATTAAGTATATTACAGTTCGCCAGTCTTTAGAATATATTAGTATATTTCATTTTGAGGTATTTGTCTTATTCACTATAAAGTTTTAATAATATTAGTAACAAATATTTAACTGGACAATGGAAATAATCATCCACACCCGATTTTCCAACAGGTGAAGGGGTTCGATAGGTACTTTCTCAGATTTTAAGTTTCATTAGCTATTATTCAAATCTATATAAATGTAATAGTACTGTTTGTTGTATGTCCACGTAACTACTATACAGGGTGTGGATGGATCTTTACCAAATTTGGTAAGGAGGTTCATTTGATCTGTGGGGAAATAAATAAGACTTTTCAGTTTTTCGTTTTGCGGTTTTTATGGTCGATTCTGCATTGTTTAACATTACCTCATATTTACATGATCACGTGGTTAGGACGCTCAACTTGCAATTTGAAGGTTTTGGATTCGAATCCCATTACACCGAATGCATTCACCCTTTTAGCCATAGGGGTGTTGTAAAGTTACAGTCAGTCTCACTATTTGTTGGTTAAAAGAGTAGCCTAAGAGTTAGCGGTGAGTGGTGATGACTAGCTACCTTCTCTCTAGTCTCACTGCTAAATTAGGGTTAACTAGCGCAAATAGTCTTTGAGTAGCTTTGCGCAAAATTCGGAACAAACTCGCCTCCTGTGGATGGCTCTTCACCGTATATGATATGGAGGTTTATTGGGTCTGTGGAGAGAAAATGTAAATTTTTGGTTTTGCATTTTGTTAATTTTATAGGCATTTTGGCATTTTATTAATTACATGTAAGGGAAGCACCTTTTTCTTGTCGTGAGATCACCATTCATTAATCATGAATTTACGTAACTTCCATGCAGTGGATGAATGCTTTAGCTAGTACAAAAATATTATAGTTACCATAGAGTGCACCCAAATTTATTTTACAGAGTTAAAAGCTAATTTAATGACACATTCTAAAGACTCAAGTAGGTGTATTTTTGAAATGTTGTGTATGGTTAGTGTCTTATCTGGCTGCCATATAAGATTGATTTTAAACATATACATTTGCAGGTGTTATGCATTAGTGCTCCAAATACTGCAAATGTTTTTATTAATTTAGTTTTAAACATGTAAGTTTGCAGGTGTTATGCAAAAGTGCTACAAATACTCAGTATTTTGTCATTATGTTAGATGGCCCAATTAATTTCCAGTCTCAAAATGTGCATGATATTTGCCATATTCCTGCAAACTGAATGTGCTAAGACAAGTGCTCAGTGCTTTGCTAATAGTAAAATTATCAAACAGATCATTTAGATGTTGAATATTTCATTTATTGGTATCTAAATGTAACTTGATGCATGTGTGTTTATGTGTGTGTCTCTCTCTCTCTCTCTCTCTATATATATATATATATATATATGGTTTCAAGTGCCAGATATTAACTTATGAAGCTGCAAATTCAACTAAAAATAGCTTCAGTGTGTCAGGATCATTAAATATATCTAAATGTGACAATGTTAAGTGTAAATATTTTACAGATTGTTACTGTCTCTTTCATTTAGTCTTAATATTTCGTGAGGAATATAGGTGTTGACTTTAAATATATATTGTTTTGTTTTTTTAAATAACATCTTATAAATCAACTTACAAATTTGAGAGCATAATTTTTCATGCAACTTGTAAAGAGTGAGTCTGTGACACAAGTTGTAGTGAATGTTCTCGGAAGAAATGTTATTTTTGTGTATGTGCTTCCTGTCATGCCATTTGGTTAGCTTATTAAACATTTTGGTTACAAATGCACAGAAAATTGTTATGAAATCCTAGAATGTTTAGTCCCTTCAATAATATTGCCATTCATTTCTGTAGTTTTGGTAATAGTTTAGAGAGTAAGTATACTTGTACAAGTTAACATGCGTAAAGTTAATGAACAAAGCATGAAAAAAGATACAATATTATTTTTAAAACTGGAGATAAAATGTCAAAACATAGAGGTATGGTACCAAACTTTGCTTTTATTTCAGTTTAATGTTTCTCATAGGTTACTGAATGACAAGCATTATTATTGTCAGGTCACAAAAAGAGTTATTGCTATATATCTACACATATAGATGCTTTCAACTGTCTCTGTAATTGCTCAATAGCAAACATATTTCTAGGTTACAAAATTATTTTTGCTTTCAACCTCTACTATCTGTCTATATATATACTCTTTAAAAAAAAATGTAAAAGAGATTTTTTTTATTTTAAAGAGAAATATATGTAATAATGTTACAAGCTCAGAGTATGTGATGTTACACGTGTTAAGGCACTGATTGTTAGACCAAAATGACAATAAAAGTTGTGCACTTTGAATACGAAGGAAAACATCGGATTTTTTGCCAAAACACATTCATGTCCAATAAATTTGTTTGAGAGATCTGCATGTTCTGCAAGTGCAACATGTGCAAAATCCCTATAAAAGTGACGGGTTCTCGGTTTCCATAGCTCAGTGTTAAGCCACCGACACGCAATACAGTTACGCCAAGACTGACTGAAGCACAACGCAACAACGCCATTGGTTGCTTGGAAGCAGGCGAATCTCGATCAGATGTTGCCAGAGCTGTAAATGTCCACCCAAGCACCATCACAAGGCTATGGAATCGTCACCAACAACATGGATCAACTCGTGACCGTCCACGATCTGGCAGACCTCATGTCACCACACCCGCACAAGATCGCTACATCCGGTTACGTCACCTTCGGGATAGGACTACCACTGAGACGTCTACTGCCTCAACCATACCAGGGCTGCGTAGGATTTCCGATCAGACCGTACGCAACCGTCTACGAGATGCAGGAATCCGACCTCGACATCCAGTCAGAGGCGTCATCCTCACCCAACAACATCGTCAAGCACGGCTGTAGTGGACTCGGGCACATCGGGTATGGCCTCATCGACGATGGAGGCATGTTTGGTTCAGCGATGAGTCACGTTTTAAGCTTCGTAGGCAGGATGGAAGGACCCGTGTTTACTGTTGCTGAGGTGAACGTTTTGCAGCAAACTGTATGCAGGAAGTTGACAGATTTGGTGGTGGCAGTGTCATGATGTGGGCTGCCATCACCTACAATGCCAGGACAGACCTTTTGCACATTCGAGGGAATCTTACGGCTTAACGATACGTCAATGAGATTCTTAGGCCCCATGTGCAACCCGTCATAGTGAATGTCAACGACGTTTTTCAACATGACAACGCCCATCCTAACACAGCTCGACTCACCACTGTCTTCTTGAGACACCACAACATCAATGTTCTTCCCTGGCTTTCCAGATCACCAGATTTAAACCCCATCGAACATCTTTGGGACTAGTTGGACCGACGTCTGTGACGGCGACAACCTCAACCGCAGACTCTACCTCAGCTTGCAGCAGCTTTGAAGGCTGAGTGGACAGCCATTCCACAGGATGTGATTCGTCATCTCATCACTTCTATGGGCAGGAGATGCCAAGCAGTTATTGATGCTCACAGGGGGCATACTCGTTATTGACGTTGAGTGACGTTAAACTTCAACTAGTGAGCGTGGACTTCGCCTTTGCAGACTTTGGATGTTCAGCAGTGAATGTGCAAAGTTTCACACATGTCATACAGAACTACCTGGAATAAACTTGTTAACAATTTGTCTCAAATTTTGCCTTTTGTGTTTCTTTTTTTGAAGAGTATATATAAAACACAATCTGTGCATCTGTATGTCTGTTATCCCAGGTTTCTGGGCCAATATCAAATAAACTCTGAGGGGAATGTTAATTTTTTGGTTTTACAACCCCTTCCACTCTCATTATTGTTATTGAGCACTTGCAATCTTTGCTATGTTATAAATAAATTGTGTAAAAGTTAGGATTTTTGTGTTATTTTTCATATCATCTATCCACGTTTTAAGCTCATAATACCTCAGTTTGTGATTACCAAATAACAAACATTACCTCCAGGTAACTAAACACTGAGAACAGGTTTGCTTGGTATTATACTAGCAGCTACTAGCTTTCTTGGGTTCTAATGTCGTTACCCAAGTAGAGAGTGCAAAAACATAGCAAGTTATGATTTTGCACAGTTTTTCGTTTGAATAGAATTAGCTTTTAGGTTTTTGTTCTATTGAATGCAACTAAGCTTTTCACTGTTTTGTTTTTCTTAAAGCAGTTTTTCCAATAAGATTTTAATGCTTTTCTGTAAATAGCAATTATAGCCTATTGTGATTTGGGAAATAGGTCTTTATTTAGAGAAGTTTGCCTTTATGTTTTAAGCTTTTTTAACATGGATTGTAGTGTAAGACTGTTTCAAGTGAGTTTTGAAAACTATCAGAAGTGTTAAGGAATAGAGTTAAACATACAACACATTAAGTCTCCTCCATTTAAATATTTGTGCAAATTGATAGTGTGCCTCTTTTGCTTGATCTCAAATAATTCTAAGATTAGACAGTAAATTTTAACAAAATATACTTATCTTTTAGTATTAAGTATATGGGAGTAGTTTGTGAATAGTAATGTGTTAATTGCTAAATGTGCATAATAAAAGTGATCTTGGTCATTATTGTATTGCAGGATAATTGTGTAGTAATACTTTCTGTTTTTTGGTGGGTTCTTTGCATTATTCTGTGAAAACAGTGCTTGACTATTTCAGTAAATTATAATAAAAGCATTTTATATCTTTGGCATTTTACATGGTATTGTGCACTTGAATTCTTTTGTTATTTTTCATAATATAAATGATACATGGTGGAATCATAGAGTGTGACAGATTACAATATTTGTGTATAGTTTTGTAGTACCTTTCAGTGTGTTATATTGTTGTAGCTTACTAGACGATTGTGGCTGAATATTTATTTGTATTTTAAGGTTCTGTAGTAGAAGTAGTATTAATCTGGTTTTATTTGTAACATTAATGGTAATTGCTAACTGATTAATCAATTGTTACATTAACTGGTTGGTACAGTAGTATTCAAACCATAGGATGTTGTCAGCCAGTTGGCTTCCCCTCTAGTCAGGAGCCCAAAAATAAAAAGTTGGCTACAGGTGCTATCACAGTTTCCTTCTAATCAGCAGTTCAAAATTAATGACAGTAACAGATAGCCTAAATGGCCCTGCAACTCCTCTAATCAATCAATAAAAAAGAACTATAAGGCTAAGATTGAGCAAGATGTATACAGCTCATGATGTAACTTTGCTTGACAATAAAAAATAACAGCAAAATTTTTATTAACTGGATAGTTGAAGTAATTGTATACCCTAAGTTTGATTAGTGTATTGTTTTTGTTAGAAGTTATTTAATCATAATTTTGGTTAATCAACAGTTTGAATAATTGAAATGGCCAATTTCTGAGAGTTGAATATTTTTGTGACAGTTGATTTTTCAACTATTTGATCATTTAAATAATAAAAATACTAATTTTATTTAGCCTACTGGTTGACCTGACATTAAACAATGCAATTGCTGCTCATAGGAAATTACTTGGATCTGTTAATTGATTAAATCACTTAATTCTATTTAACTCAATAAATGCAATACACCAAAATAAAACAAGGGTAAGTTTTTGTAATTAGTGTGTTGAAATGTTTAATATCTCTTACAAGTCTAGTGTGAGATCTCCCTGAAAAGTAAACAATAGGTAGTCATTATCAGCATTCTTGCAATCCAGTGGAATTTTTCATCAGTTTTTCAGGTTCTTCTTTATCTGAATTATTGAACATAGCTGTATAATTACTTTTAGCTTCCTTCTCATCAGACAAGCTGAGATACTCCATAAAACTTTCTTGATATTCCTCAGACTCATTGGTGTTGAACTATAGTTTATAGTCAACCAAGGACAGGAGGAATTTGTCTATGACATAATGTCACAGCTTATTCACATGCTTGCCTGCATCCTGTAAATGCTGAATCATGTGTCAGTAGTGAATTAACTTATCTGATAACTAGGTGTGAACTAATCCATCCAAAATCAAGAGACTTCTGTATATTGGATGCACATACTTAAGCCAGACCTATCATGAGGTATGTGAACTAATGGTCACTGCAAGTTTAACTGGAATTACCAAACTTTGCAAAATTATTCTTGACAGTCTGTATATTTGTTCTTTGCTGGAGGTGATAATATGGTGATTGCATCGTCACAACCCTCAACACAGTGCACAACTCAAAATAATTGGCTATTCAAATTAATTCCCTTGTGTGTGAATTTTGAGTGGTGGCAAAATGTACTATCAGTTGTTCTGCAAACACATTGACAACAGACTGTCTGCTGAAATGTCAACCATTGAGTATGCCTTGCTACACTTACTGAAGTAATGAGTAATGACCAATAGATGTCATTTGCTTTGTTTGATCTCAGAAAAGAAAAAAGTGATATCAAGGGTTATTCTCTGGAGAGAAGAACTACCAGTTCTTTGGTGAAGTTTACCTTATCAATGCTGGTTTTCCTAAGGGCTGTATGTATGGTGTAGTACTGAATGTCATGATTAAACCCTGTGCACTTGAATCATCTTTAGATGTTAGTTTTTATTAAATCTGAAGAGTTTGTCTCTTCAGGACTCATTCCACTAGCTGCAATGCAGGCAAATACCTTTGTCTAAGTGGTTGATAAAATGGATTAAACACATTATCACACACCTTGAACTCTTGATAGATGTATTTTGGAATCCATTCATTGATGAAATTGCTTGCTGTATGAGTCTACTTCATAACAAATGAATTGATTTTACCCCAAGAATGAATGTGTTCACACTGTGTGACAAGAAAGTGCCTGCATTTCAAAATGAATCTGTATGACCACATCATACTCCTGTTACATTGTTATTCAACATGCAATGATCTGTTTAGGAGTTTTAGCATTTGTGAGTCACCTCAGTGAGACATGAAATGCTGTGAAAGAGAACCTTTTGCTATGTGAGTGAGGTAAATAGAGACAGTCATAAACCCTTTTTAATTTTACAGATTTAGTCAAGAAATTATCTCTACCCACAATATAACCAAAAATTTCTACTTGTGATTACATCGACACACACTTTCTATGTTTCAATTCTCTTACAGCCATTCATATCTACTGCAAGACTATGAAATAGTTTGGAAAAGCAGATTTGGACATTGGCCAAATACAAAAAGAATAATTTACATATGCTGGTGGCCTATCTCACTAAAACCCTGAGAATGAGTTCTAAAAATTGACTGAAACATTGAGCTTGTATACTAAAGGCAGTTTTGACACCACTCTTGTCATCTAGCTTAAATTGCTATTATCTGATGGTTAGGTCTAGAGTTCTGAACCATTGGACATCTTCCAAATGAAAAATATTAACATTCACTGCATTTAAAATACACAAATCAACATATATAAGTTTTCCTCTTGTCATCTTACTTTTTTGAAAATCATCACAGGTAATGACCATACTCTCTTGGAAGGCAAAATGGTTCCATTTTTTTTAACATCAACTGTATTTTTGAACTGGTTATATCTCTAAAACTCTAGGGAATCCTTTGCAACAGTTTTTAATTTGAACTTGCATTGCCTTTTTCATTTATGTCTTCTCCAATGTATACATGATTGATCCACTGTTCCTGAGTTGGTTCTAAAAATCATTGGATGGATTTTCCACTGATATCCAGTTCATTTGTTGCACAAGCAAAATTAGTGAAGAGCTTTTGTAATACCTTCATCATTAGGATATCATTCTGGAACTGTGTCCTGTAATAACAACCTTCATTCTATGATTCAAATGTAGAGTCCAGCCACTTGCCAGAATTAAATAAGTGTTTATTGGCCAGAATGATGACTTTATTCAGAGAATTTGACACAGAGTTGTATTTAATATAATCCTTGTAGCATTTGGCAACTTATTGTATTAATTTTCCATAACCTGAGTAACAGCAGCTACAGCATTTTATCTTTCATCTGCTGTGCAGTCAGATGGGATGGAGGAATTCATCTGTCTTACTGTAGGGCAAGATATGAGTATTTCACACAAAAATGTTCCTGCAGCACATAACCATAGTCTACACTCTGATTCTTGTTTTTGGTCAAAAGCATCACGTGCATTTGCTGTGGTACAAATATCAGAGAGCCAAGACAGCTCTAGTTGCTTATTGGAAAGTAATTCATCTGTGCCACAGTTCTGTAAGGCAGCTGCATGAGCAAGGCTGATCATATTTGAAGACACTTTAACAGCTACTGCCAGTTATTTTCTCATTTTATATAAGCTGTTCAAGGTGAAGACCTCATACACCTAGGTGATGCCTTATGGTCTCATTTAGTTGTTCCTCAATAAAATTGTCAACAAGGATGCTTTCACAACCTTTAATGCTATTATAAACTTACTCATGCAAATGATGCATATCACTTGCAAAGGCACCCAAGCTCTCAGAAGGGCTCCTCCTTCGAGGGTTAAATTCATTTCTGGTGTACAGCTTAATTTACCGATAAGTCAAACTGTCAGTGCAGCTTAGCTGCAGCTATTTACCATACCATTCCAAGTGTTAGCTCCTAACCTTCAGTGTACTAAATAGTGAGGTACCAGCTACATCTTCTCTGTGAGTCAACAATGTATAACACAAAATCTAATTAATTAATTGTGTAAATGAAAGTTATTTTTTAGCTGTCCATCTGACAAAGTGAACACTTATAGTTTCAAAGTTCACTGTTCCTTGATTTGTCAGACTGTCATTTTTAATCAGCTCTAACTTGCTATTGATTGTGCCAAATCTACAGTGGTGAATAAACAGTGTAGCATTGTAAAGGGCTACAGTGGTTTAAGAAGTGTTTCCATGATATTATTTTAAGTTTTTTTAAATTCTAAATGTTCATTTTTTGTTGGCCAAATATTCTTTTTCCTTCTTAAGGACTCTCTTTGTGACCACAGACCCAGAAAAGAAAAATATCCCGTTAGTGGTCATGCAAAGTTTTAGTTAAAAGTAAAAAAAACATAACTTAAAGAGTTGTAATTTATTTTATGGGTTATGCTTGTTTTTGGAAACAGAATTGATTGTTTGTTCAAGATTTTAAATTGCAACTTCTTACTGTCTAACACAATCTTGTCATGCTTGTCATGTAAGTGTAAATGTTCTTGATGATTCAAAATGCATAGGTTCAAAGAAATTGGTAAATTACATTAAAAAGTTTGATAAATCTCTCTGGACTTATCGAGATGTTAGGTACTTACTGCTTTAGATGAAGGCAGTAGAGCTGTGCAATTATGTCAGTTAATTCATATAATTCATTACCCATAATTAGCATCAATTAATGTCACCTAAAATAATCAATCAGAATTGTGATACAATCAATTAATATCATGAAAATAATCAACTCATCAAAATTTTTCTCTTATTGTTACTATTATTGATCAATAATACAAGACAGTCTTGTTGTTAAACAAATGTTTTGCTTTCTTTCATTTTAGTGTGTCTGAAAACAATTTGTAGATAATAGCAACAGTTGTTATTTGGAAATCCTATATATATAGCTACAGAGATAAACCAACAAAAACTTTGTCTGTCTGCTTGACTATGGGTGTTACTTGTCTGACAGGTCAAAAACAAGGGTCAAGCTTGGATCAGATTGAGAGTTGGACTTGAGCAGAATCAACTGGTTTAAAAATTTATACTTAAAATCTCACATGTACTTATCACAACTACTACACTAACACAACTGGTCATTCTTGTGGAGCCCGAAGCCTTTAGATATCATTTGTACGTTCACTGAAAAACATTAAGCATTCTGAAACAATGTTGCTGTAAGTAATGTTTTCCACAGTTGGTAGCAGGTGTTACCAACTTTGAAAATAACAATTTGAAACAAGATCAATTTAATGTTTTTCTTGAATACTTGTTATGTGAAAATCTGAAAATATTCAGTATTGAAAATAACTTCAGAATAAACATTAATATTCTGAAAAGTAGAAATTTATGGCACATTCCACTTCCACACTTGTGGACACAAGAAGATATATCCATTTAAAACAAAATGATTATGTGGATACAGCATTTTTTTGGTTAATTTACATTTGACTACACAATCAATGGTTGACTGTATAATTAATTACATGATACAAATCTGAATTTCTAGAATTAAGTCTGGTCAAGATCACTTTTACCAATTGTATAACAGTTGTATAACTTCATTTTTTCTGCTGTTGTTTTGCAAGAGGTGTGAATGCTTGCCAAAAAGACTTAAGTCATAAGCCTTGTAAATTTTAAAGGTGTAGTTCTTTATTATATTTCATAAATATTACATTGCTGTTAATATTGGAATTGCACTTACTATATCTAACATTTCTTAAATGTCATTGTTTTTAAGTTATTTTTATTTTACATAATAGTTACATAATTTTAAAATTCTGAATAATTATTAAGCAATGTATAATATTTATTTTTCTGCTTAATAAGCAAATGTTTTTTGTTCATATTTCCAAAAAACATTTGTTTCATAAGTTGTTTTTATGTCCTGAAAATTAGAGGCCCTAATATGTTGTACACAATCACAAGTTTCTAAATTATGATCACATGTAGGAAAGATTTATTTTGAAATATGTTGAAAAAAAAGGAAAATAGAGAAAATAGTTTTATTACTTTTGAGAAGACAAAATCCTAATTGTTCTAATTCCTAAACATTTTTCTTATATATATTTCTAAACCAGATGCTGTTATGGGAACAAAGAAAATTAAATACTAAATGTGATTTGATTCTTGATAAGTAATATGTCTTTGTAATTTAAGTGTCAGAATTCTTGGTGCAAAAATATCAAATGGTTTGTATACGGTACTGTTTGTACGGTTATCATTATTTCATATAAAAACACACCTAGTACTTTTATTTTTATTGGAAATAGAAAGGTATAATGGCTGAATGTTTTATGTCACTTAAAAATTTGATATGTAGTTTTATTATTAAAAATTCTATGCCATACTTTACAAAGCACTGTGGGTGATATGGTCTTCGAAAACAGTATTTTGACGTTAAGGATATCATGAACGAAAATGTCAATGTAATCAGCACATGAAACAATTTTAAGTGATTTCTTGTCAAAATGTAAACTGATTAAAGATTTTATTATATCAAGCTTATTTGGCACCTTGAAGTTTGAATGGAAAATGTATACTCTTCAAAAAAAGAAACTCGAAAGGCAAAATTTGAGACATATTGTTAACAAGTGTATTCTGGGTAGTTCTGTATGACATGTGTGAAACTTTGCACATTCACTGCTGAACATCCAAAGTCTGCAAAGACGAAGTCCACGCTAACTAGTTGAAGATTAACGTCACTCAACGTCAATAACGAGTATGCCCCCCGTGAGCATCAATAACTGCTTGGCATCTCCTGCCCATGGAAGGGATGAGATGACGAATCACATCCCGTGGAATGGCTGTCCACTCAGTCTGCAAAGCTGCTGCAAGCTGAGGTAGAGCCTGCGGTTGAGGTTGTCGCCGTCGCAGACGTCGGTCCAACTCGTCCCAAAGATGTTCGATGGGGTTTAAATCTGGTGATCTGGAGGGTAGGGAAGAACGTTGATGTTGTGGTGTCTCAAGAAGACAGTGGTGAGTTGGGCTGTGTGAGGACGGGCGTTGTCATGTTGAAAACGCCGCTGACGCTCACCATGATGGGCTGCACATGGGGCCTAAGAATCTCGTAGATGGTTGCGTACGGTCTGATGGGAAATCCTATGCAGCCCTGGTATGGTTGAGGCAGTAGACGTCACAGTGGTAGTCCTATCCCGAAGGTGACGTAACTGGATGTAGCGATCTTGTGCGGGCGTGGTCACACGAGGTCTGCCAGATCGTGGACGGTCGTAAGTTGATCCATGTTGTTGGTGACAATTCCAGAGCCTTGTGATAGTGCTTGGGTGGACATTCACAGCTCTGGCAACATCTGATCGAGATTTGCCTGCTTCCAAGCGACCAATGGCATTGTTGCGTTGTGCTTCAGTCAGTCTTGGCGTAACTGTATTGCGTGTCGGTGGCTTAACACTGAGCTATGGAAACCGAGAACCCGCCACTTTATAGGATTTTGCACATGTTGCACTTGCAGAACATGCAGATCTTTCAAACAAATTTATTGGACACGAATGCGTTTTGGCGAAAAATCCGATGTTTTTCTCCGTTTTCAAAGTGCACAACTTTTATTGTCATTTTGGTCTGACAATCAGTGCCTTAACATGTGTAACATACATACTCTGAGCTTGTAACGTTATTACATATATTTCTCTTGAAAATAACAAAAATATCCCTTTTGCGTTTCTTTTTTTGAAGAGTATATTTGTACTTCTTGGCCATCGTCATTTGTTGTTATTGCAGATGCTGTAAGGTGTCAACTGAGTTTGAAACACTGTTAAATTCTGATATAGTACATTGTCTCTTTCATGTAAATAGCTATTCTTATTCAATGGTGAACTATATGTGCAAAATGTTTTTGTAAATACCATAAGCTTTGGTGCTTCTACCCATCTGAAATTGACTGATTTCAGTGCATCTCACATTCAAGTCAAGATGTGACTCCCTCTGTTTAATTCTACCAAACTATCACTTTTCTTTATGCAATATTTTTTCCAACTCCCACCAGATGGCTTGGTTTTGGATTATAGTTGATTTGCCACTGGGTGTGATCCTCTTTCCTTCCTCCATATGGATGTCAGTTACCAATGGCCTGGTTTTGGATGTAGTTGACTAACCACTCTGCACCTGAAGGCAAATCCTTTTACTCTTTTCCACATTTATATATTATGGGATTGGAATTCATTTATAGTGTGTTTTGTATCATTACTTCCTATTTCTACCCATATCTGAGACACTTTTTACAACACTATGCAAATAGTTTACCTGGTACAGAAGTGGTGCTTACTTCCACATGTAATCTTAGACTTCAAAGATCTCTTTCAGAGTGTTCATCAGATGCTTTTGAAGGATACTTCTTTCTTTACCTTGCACTGGTTCCTCCACCTTTTCATTGTGGGATTCTAGTTATTTCTTGTGAGAGGAGGTAAAGCACCCTATTGGACATTATAATTTTCCTATACTGAAATTGTATTTTTGATAGCTGCATTTCTCATCTCATATTTCTAACCATTTCTCCACACTGGAAATTAATGCTTCCATTTTCTAGTTAAGTTTGAAGTGATAGTTTGGTAGAATTGAATAAAGGGAATTGTGTGTCAAGAGAGTATTTTGCACTCTTATTGATGGATGGTTCCCACATAATAATTTATATGCAAGATTCATCTGAATCAGTCAATTCCAGATGGGTGAGAGTGCAAATGCTTGATGCATGTGCAAAAGATGTTTTGCATATAGAGGGCAGCACTGCATAATAGCTGTTTATGTGAGAGAAGATAACTACCAATTGGAAATACATTTTTAATTTGGGAAAACTGACATTTGTTCCATATGTATTTCAAATAATCAGAAGTTGGAATTTGAGCCTAGTAGTTAATTAAATGTTAACCTGTATTAAATTTGTTACTTGCCAACAAGACTGATACAGGCATAAAAATGATACAATTTATAATAATGGTTATTACTAATAATGGTTTATATACAAGAGTTTTACAAACAATGAGTTTTATACCTGGTCTGGAAGTGAATATTTTATCGATGATCCAGGTCGACAAAGAACAAGTTAATTCTGAATTGATATTGTTGCACCTTGCTTATGTCAAGATTTTGCATGTTGCTGGTCAGAATAAGATACCTTAGGATCTTCAACGTAGCCTTTAGCCTAAAGCAACATTTCCCAACTGATGGTTCCTGAATCACAAGGGTTTGGCAGATAACTCTGAGGGGCTTATTAAAAAAAAAAATTGGTAATGGCATCGTTTTATCAAGGAAATAGCTTGATGCAAAACCAGATTTTAGACCGTATCTCTTTTGCTGAGCTGAACTTTAAAAACCCTATGTTCTTCAAAACAAGTTCAGAAGGCTAATCTGTTTATATTAAATGGTCTTGCTTTCAATTTTTTTCCATATATCTTAAGAATTATATTTTTACGTGGTACTAACTGCGAGCTGATGACAACATTAGATAATCACATTTTACAGTAAATGTGTTATATGCTGTGTGTTACAGAATGTTTTTGTTTTCATTGAATTCAAAGTGCTCAAACATTGTATCATTTTACAAAATTTATTACTGCTTAAGAGAGGTTTTTATGTGAAAACTGTTATTACCCAAGAAGTTTGCAAAGAGAAAAAGGTTAGAAACTACTGGTCTAAAATTAAAGCAACTTTTTAAGATTAGTAAAGTCGGTTAAATTCAAATGTTCAGTGAAGCTGACTTGCATATAAGAATGCAAGGTTAGCCAAAACTGAATTTCTAGGAATAAAACCATGGAATTACCATATTAAATTGCAATTATATGTAAATAAAATCAAATGCTGTTGTGTTTATAAAGTGGATTTAAAAATAAGTACATTATGATATTTCTAAGATACTCATTAATGAAGGTAATACTGCATGGTACTTATTTATGGGATTAATGACATGATTTAGAATCTGCTACTTATGTTTTTAATCTTAAATGCATGTTGACTGAATTAATTAATTTGGTACCAAATATGGGTAAGATATTAAAATGTTTATCTCTAGTAGTTATTCATGAACACTTTTATCATTTTTTTTTGCATACTTCTATTTTATTACTATTTGAAAATAGTCTTAAAGGAAACAGGTGAATATGCAATATAAAGTAGGCTGTAAAGCACATGTGGGAGAAGAGAAAATATCAATTATCTATTCACTCCTATATTCTGAAAAGAGTTCATGGTTAAGACAAAAATAACACTGGCCTGTATTTTTACTTTTACTTAGCTTCTTAATATGTACATGTAATACTTTCATCATCACCCTTTCACCTTAATGTAACACAGTGACCTAAATGTAGATGTGTTTATGTGCAGTAAAATGCTTAGGTTTTTTGAGTGTTTCAAGTTCAACCTTATGTGATATTGCAGATTTAAAGTTATTTGTAGTTTTATTCATTTATGCTGCTATGTATAATTTTACACTCTAAACCTTTTAATGTTTTATTTTTTATTTTACACATTCAAAATCAGAATAATAGTATTTTCTTTAGAAATTAATTCTCAAAGAAAGTCATTTTTATGTTGTGTGTATAGCTATCAACTACCTTTATAAATTCAGTATAAAAACTCTTAGAATATGTTAAAAACCTTTTAATTACATAATACATTATATCAGACATGAAAAAGTAGATTGGATAATCAGAATTAAGACAACAAGAAGTTGATAACTGTTTCAGCAATTGATTTTTCTTTTTTAGTTTCAACAGTATGCTCCTGTAGATTTTATGAATATTACAAGTGCTTTAGATTAGATTTTGAATTTCAAGAGAAACAATTTTAAATGAAGTTTGTACTGATAACTAATCCACAAATACATTTACCAGTTCAGGACAAAATAACTTTCCTATACTCTTTTCATGTGTTTTTTTAGGAGTCATACATTTATTTCATACTGTAGTCATACGAAGAATTAACAAACAAACAATGCTCTGCATATACAATTGTAAAGGACAGTTAACCAACTGCACAATGATGGTTTGGTCATTTGTTTTTTTACATCTGCTAATGAGTTAACCCTAAAGGCTGCACTAGAGCTGCACTATTTTCTGTGGAATGATGTTGTAGTAGGTAACACAGCATTAGAGTAATTTCACTTTTCATGAGAATAAAAAAATATTTAAAAATTACATTATTTTATGCTTTTAAGTAATGACCAAATATTACTTCTACAGATTCAACATCAAGTACTTTATTGGTTTGATTATTCAGTGGCTTAGTCAGATTTAGATTGTTTACAATAATTAGATCATTCCTATTTGACTGTATGTTGTGATTCATAGAGTTAAGGTTTCTTGTATTGATTCATCAAACTGACCCCTAATATTATGATGCAGTGATGAATTTTGTACCTCTTGGTTCCATTTCATCTTTTTGATCTTTACATATGATTTGAACAAGAGATCACTTTTTCTCAGGCCTGTGCACTAGCACAGTTCCATTGTCATAGCATATCTGATCAGAAGTGTTTCAAAGAAATTTGGACTACCTTTTTATCTTTTTTTGCCTGGTAAAGAATATTTCATTATCTAAAGATATAACATTTGTTAGTTCTATTACTTTGAGGGTATAAGAAGGGTGAAATTTTGTCTTCTACACAGCTCTGCTGTAGTTTAGATTGTGCAAGACCAGTCTTGTGGTAACCACGGGTAACCTTTCATGGATCAATAAGAAAGGATAAACTATACGTTTTTGTGGGAACTTTTTTTTAAATTCTGACAGATTTCTCCCAATAATTAACTTGTTTTTATCCATTATATTACCTTATTGTACTGTAATCCAATAACTAAAAAAAAATTGTAAGTAATCTGCTTAGACCCCCTTTATATGTTACTTCCACTCAAAGTGGGTTGTAACATACAGAATAAAAGTAATCCTGCCATTTATAAAGGCTCAGTGCTTATGTCAGTGTTACTTTAATTCTATAGTCTCTTGTTTACATAAGCTAGAATTCTCATGTGATCATGATATATTTTAGCATGGATAATAATTTAAGTGGGAATTTTTTATTTTTTTGTGATGTCACTATAACTTCTTTTTCTGCACATTCAGATCATTTTGTATTGAGTTAACAAGATTTTGAGATTGTTCTTTTGTGTGCTTCCTGCTATTTTCTCATTTCATTATGGTTGTTTCTAGTAAATGCAGTAAGACCAAATTTCTGTCAGATAAGATGTGTAGCATCCAAGTACACTACTATCTGTAGAAGGTGCCCTTTCTGTTTCTGTACATGTGGGTTGTATTCTCATTTTCTCTTTTTACAGAAAGAAGGACAAATCATCTAAAACTTCTGCTTTTCAGGGTAAAGTAAGGAGTCTTCTAAGACAGGAATGGTGACCATGTTCAATATTTCCATTTTGACTTGCTGTGATAATCAGGATGCGTATTACATCTTTGATTTGACATTATGGGGTTTGCATATTCTATGTCATAACTGTTACAAGATAATTTGTTCAAGACAAACTGCAGATCAGAGAGGAAGATTTGGTACCTTAGATCCAGTGGCATTTTGCAGAAGACATATCCAGTTTGCCACATAACAAAGCAGACTGGTCGAGACCCTCAACATTGTAAAACCTTAGATACTAGGCACAGGGGTGTTTCTTCCCGTCTCTCACACCAGTTGATAATTGTAGGAGAAATGCTTACTTTTTGTTTCCTCAGCTGTGGTAAGCCTTTCTACTAATCCTTATAGATGTTTTATTGTGCATTGACAGTTTACCGGGTATATTAGCACAGGGGTCAATGTCTTTTTGTAACATATGGGGAAAAATCTCTGTATTATGGTGCTTCTTCAGATTCATTTCAAAGCCTACTGTTTAACCTCAGCCTGCATATGCATGTATCTTACACATCTATTGTCTTAAGTTTAAACCGTGTTAGATCTTCCTTGGATTTTTCTGGAAAGCAATCAAGTTATACACAAAAATCTTTTGTTAGCATACATTGCACAAATAACCTGCTCAGATTTAACTAGATCTTCCTTGTCTTTTCTATCCATAGCATATCAGCCTCCAGAGTGGCTGTAAATTTTTCCGAAACTGAGTACACACTTTTAGCTCGTAGTTCTTTCATCTCCTGATCAATTTGAGATATAATTACAGTATAGGACTCAGGAGGTCAAACCATTTTTATTGATATATTTGATCATGCCCAAAGTCTCATGGATTAAATTATTCTAATCCTGCCTGAAATAATTCCATTTTGAAGGCAAGATAGTAGAGATCCTGATGAGTAATAAAATAAAATTAGGTATATGCATTCCTCATGCCTAGTATTGCTGGTCCACAAACCTATATCTAATAAAAAAGAGGGTCTCATACATTAATTTAATCCTGCTTAAAAGAATTTTAAGTACCATGGCTATTGAACTTGTTTGAACTATCAGTATATGGAATACATATAAATACAGAGTCCATTCTGTTACTGAGGCAGTAAAAGAGTCCTCTAAAGATGGATTTAACCAAAGACATAGTTGATGCTCCTTTGTGGATTAGACTGTGTACAGTCCCCCTGCTTCTCTTCCTTTTTATGCAGGTTGTTCAGTTCAAGATATGAAGAAGCCAATGCTAGATGCCTCTTTTTATTTTGACTCAATCTTTGAAAAGATATAGGATTGCAGACTGTTGATCCCCATCCTTCTCTGCAGTCAATCAAATCATCACTTATTTATCCCTTACTTTAGTTGGAACTGGTTACCTATGCATTTCAGAAAAATCCAGTTTCTGGTTGATGTACAGGTACACATGTTTACATTATTGCTACCCATCCCAAAGATGACAGTCATCAAGGTTGATTATTAAGATCAGTTAATTTATTTTCCCTAATACCAACTGTAATAATTAATAGGAGGTTCTTCTTCCTCTCTGCTTGTTTTGTGGTATACTTTATTTTTTTTATAATCAGAATAGAATTGTTTTTAACAAGTAATTGGCTTTTTCCAGTTAAATTGATGTGAAGAGTGTATTTTGGTAAAATACTTTTGATACATTTTATTCAGTGGACTGCAGAACAGTAAGAAATGTAAAGAATAATATAAAAATTAATTACTAACATAAGTATATGAAAAATTAAATGTAGTTTGTAATAATTTTTATTTTAAGTACAATTTTGTCTTGTAGATCTGTCTTTCACTCTTTTTATTTGTCTTAGGGTTAGGTGTAGAAGAAAATAGATATTGAAATAACATGGTATGATTAGAATGCTAAAGAGTACCAAAGGCTTTTAATTTATTTGTGTCAGCTCATCCAATAACATGTTAAAATTGTCCAGTACTTTCACTTTAGAATTGGCAATACTGTAGCATATTTCAGTGTAGATAAATGTTCTATATATATATCTGTGTAGTGTTCAATATTTCATCAGTGAATACTGTATCATCTTCTGTTATAACTGTACTTTATGACTAAATTATTGTAAGTTATGGATTTTTAACACATCCTCGTTGTTTATCATGATTCACCAACTCTTTTCTACACTTACTGCCTCCTAAGGGAAATGTGTGTTTCCACAAGTGACCTTTAGTTTTTTCTTTCAGAGTATGATTATTTTATTTAAATACATTACTGAACAAACATATATTATCATAAAAAAATAAACATGAATGTACATATATAATTAATGCATATCATATCACTGTGTATATGATGTTTAAAAAAACTTCAATTTTCAAGTTCCAATTAAAAGGTCTAACATTACAGTTGTCAAGAGAAAGGATACCTGTTACACTGCATAAAAATATAAAGCAAAATAAATTAATATTCAAAACAATATTAACAAAGATTTTGTTGTGAAAAGGGGAGATATATACAGTATTCAATTTCTTTATACCATTACTGAGATACAAGAGGAAACAATAAGTGTAACTTAATACTGGCCTTGCTTAAATATAAGATACTGCTGTTACATTGCTAAAACTACTAAGTTATAAGTATTGTGGAATCAAGAAAATCTGATGTCAGCCAATAGATTATTTGAAACACATACCATCTGTGCATTTAAATTAATATTATCTGTCTAAATGCATTCCAAAAATGGAGCTTATGTGCAATAAGTTAAATCAGACCTAAATAAATATTTTCAGATCTAGGGTCAGTCCAGAATATAGGATGCAGATTTGATATATGAAAGTCATGAAATATATTTTGAGTCAGTTTTGTGATTTTTATACAACACATAGTCTTATACTAGCAAACAAGTGGTTCATTATTAAACTTTATTATATATAAAGTTAAAACTTTGATATGTGCAATTATTAAAACAGTAGACTAAATAACTGTATTTTTGGTGGATTCTTGCAATGAATGAAAGTAAAACAAAAATAAGCACTGCAATATCAATAGGCCAAGCAGGTTGTTTCAAAATAGGTCTTATCTACTCATTACTACTACACTGTAAACAGTAAGTAAAGGCCTTTCTGTATGCCTAATCTAACCTTACAACTTTTTATACTTGGAAATGGAGGCTACACTTGTTTACTTTTACAGCAATGAGTGCATGCTAATGATCGCATGATATCAACAATTACTTGATGGTATTACTTGAACTAATGGCCTTTGGTCTTGTCCAAGTCTAAACACGTGCACTGATTGTTTGAATTGACAGAAAGAAGAAAAACAAAATTAGTAATATTGTGCAACTGTGATGCTTCATTCCTAACAAAGAGGAAGTGCTGAACCTCCCATTAAAATCTTAGAAACAAAGTTTGATTTAGGATTCAAAGAACATGAAAATACTTTTGGACTTCCAAGAGTCCAGAACTGTTCTAGATTTGAGTTTTTAATACCCATACCAGCCATCTTGAGAATATGCAAGTTCTATTTAGCACAGACCTATTATACACGAGTAAAATGGGAGAAAATACTTGGTACCACAATTAAATGTTGAGTCACTATGGAGACCTGATACCTGGGATTTATGGAGGACTGAGTTAAATGCATATGTTTTGGTAAAAAGTGTGACATTTATTATTATATTTGCTGCATAATCTGCAATAAAACATTTTTTTAAATATATATATATGTGTGTATGTACCTAATTTATTAACAAATGCTTACACACCATGCCATAGTTTAAACTGTAATTTAGGAATTCATGTGCATAAAACTTCCTTGCTGTAAGTATGTTAACTAGAGAAAATTCATATATAATTTAATTTTCAGGATCAGTATGATAACCTAGGAGCACATACTCAACGTGGCATAGATTTCTTGGATAAGTATGCTCAGTTTATTAAAGATCGATGTTCCATCGAAGGTGAATATGCCAGCAAACTCAGGTGAGTATATCATATTTTAATGTATATATAACCATCCCTCATTCTCTCCCAGTAAATTTAATTTCTGTTCAAGCTGGACTGTATTTAGTAGAAATCCTAATTATATAAAATTCTAGTATCGGATGCCATGAGAAATTTATTTGATTATCCGTTGAATAATGCTTATTCTGTGATTATGTTATAGTTGAGTCAATCTAACAATGTGAATATCTCTATACTTATCTGGACTCCCTTTCAATTCAAAATCTATTTTGTTTTCCAAGTGCATTGAAAAAAAATAAGGTAAACATTTTCACTTGATTTTGGACACTGTAATTTATGCATTGGTTAATTATTTTTAATTACATATCCTTTAAGATTCTATTGCATTAAAAATAATGTACATTTTTTTAATAATTTCAGTCCTAAGTACTTACAGTAAGGTTTTGGAGACCTAAGTCTAAGACAACTAAAGTTGCCCGCGTCACGCTAAACATGCTCGCCCTCCCAGCCGTGGGGGTGTATAATGTGACGGTCAATCCCACTATTCGTTGGTAAAAGAGTAGCCCAAGAGTTGGCAGTGGGTGGTGATGACTAGCTGCCTTCCCTCTAGTCTTACACTGCTAAATTAGGGATGGCTAGCACAGATAGCCCTCGAGTAGCTTTGTGCGAAATTTCCAAACAAAAAAAAGACAACTAAAGTTATAGATGTTGCATATTACAACTACATCCATAATAATTTTTAGTATATGTTGTATACAAAAAAATTAAAAGTACAAGATAAATTTATGTCAACCAAATGTACATTAGGTGTTTTCATATTCAAATTAGTATATTTAAAAATGTTCAACAGTAATGGTACTATAAATGTACAAGTCTAATATTTTATAATATAAAAATGTATTTAACATTATATAGATATTAAGTATAAAAGGCCTAATATAGAGTTTTCATAGTTGTGTCAGAATTTATGATGAAGAAAAAACAATTTAAAGGTGTTTTTTCTTCTCATCAGGAGACTTGTTAAGAATTATCAGCCCAAAAAGAAGGAGGAAGAAGATTATCAGTGAGTGTTTTTGTCATATGAGAGAAAACATTTGTCTGATTCCTGTTATCAGTACTGATGCTAATTATTTACATGTTTATAATAAGTAATTATAGCATTAACTCTATAAATATAGATGGGTCAATATAGAACCCCATTGGCTTTCAAAATGCATTGTTTGAAACTTTATGCATCAAATCACTTGTGGATCAATGCAATTGTTGGTTATGAGGTCCCTAGTAACCTGGAGGTCACAAAAAGATTAAACAGAAATACTGTTAATATCTATTTATAAGTTGATAGAAACAGTTAGTGCTGTTTGTTTGTTGTTGTTTTTTGCTAGTTCTTTACTTTGGGCTTTGATACATGATATTTTTGTTTATGATCCTTAGTTGTTTTTTTTATAAGATTTTTTTTCATAAATAAAGTTGTGTTATAAATTTTACAGTCAAACAGTTGACCTATATTGCTTCAGTAATGAAAATCCATACAAAATATAAATTGGTTAAATGTTGTTGATATATTTAATTAGTATGGTTAACAATATTAATTTCTCTGTAGTGGAACTTCATCTACTGTTACAACAGAAAGTGTTCATACCCTTGCGTCCCAAGTGGTTTTTTACTCATAACTTAAGTATTACAATTAGGCTAATAGAATATATATTATATATTATAAATGTATTACTAACACACATCTACATAAATTTTTATATAAATTAAATGACAAATAAACTGTTTATAAACAAATAACCAAAAATAGGAGGAGCAGAAAGTGTTCATACATTTCAGAACGTGTGAAAAAACTGATATTCCTGTAAAAATTTTTTTTAGTTTGGCAAATAAACTACATTATACCATTCCAGAACTAGACACTGGGTTCATAATTATTGGAATTTAGCCAGCAAAAAATGTGCTTCTGACAATTTAACACATTGTCTGTCATTATCTGCTTGGTCATCATGGCGAACAGGAAATAACTGTTCAGTGATTTAAAAAAATCGAATTTTTGTAAAATACAAGTCTCGTTTGTCTCTTTCCAGTATTGCTACACAACCTAATGTGCCAAAATCTACTGTTCCAAAGCATAATTACCAAGTTTAAGCTTACAGGATCAACTGCTAACCTCCCTCGTTCTGGACGCCCCATCAAAATTCCAGAAAAAACCAAGAGGAAGGTTCTCATAGAAATTAGTAGGAACCCTTGTTTAACACGTAATGACATACAGAAACTGGTAAGGGAAACTATGGTTGAAGTAAGCACCTCTACAGTTACGAACATGTTACGCTCTTCTGTGTTCAAAGCATGCCGTCCTCATAGAACTCCATATTTAAAGCCTGTTCATTTGAAGCACGATTGAGGTATGCAAGAAAGCATGTAGATAAACCCTTTACCTATTGGAAGAGTATTCTTTGGTGAGACGAGACTAAAATCAAGTTTTTTGGCCACAATGATGTTTGCAATATTTTCCGTAAGAATGGGGAACAGAACCTTTAAATGCGAAGGTGGCTCAATCATGCTATGGGGTTCCTTCAGCTCTTCTGGTATAGGCAGCCTACACCACATCAACGGAATCATAAAAAAAGAACAGTACGTTGATATATTAGGCACTTATATAAATAATGATGCTCGGAACTTGCGGCTTGGGTGTCATTGGATCTTCCAGCATGACAATGACCCTAAGCATACATTGAAATATGTGCAATCCTGGTTGCAGAGGAACCATATAAGCATTCTGGAGTGGCCATCGCAATCATATGATCTCAACCCAATCGAAAACGTTTGGCATGAGTTGAAGACCAGGGTTCATAAGCATTATCTGAAAAACTTGCAAGAGTTGGAGGCCTTCTGTAAAGAAAAATGGAAGAAAAACAAATGATCATGGATGGCTATGAGGAGAGATTGTGCCAAGTAATTCACCTGAAAGGCTACACAACTGACCATTAAAGTAGATGCACGAACACTTTCTGCTCCTCCTATGTTTGATTATTTGTTTATAAACAGTTTATTTGTCATTCAATATACATAAAAATTTATGTAGATATTTGTTAGTATAATATTTATAATATACTTTACTTTCATTATCCTAATCATGATACTTTTTAAGTTATGAGGAAAACACCACTCACAGGGGAACGAACACTTTCTGTTGTAACTGTATGTACCTTTTACCATCACTTGAAGATAACTTGAAAATTCTTAAATTAGGTTCTTTTCACCCAGTTGGATTAAGTTAATGTGTCTCCTTCTCATAATGTTAACACACACACTTTTATTTGAGTTAATATTATCATAATTTAACTTTACCTTAATTTAAACTAATACATGTTTTCATTCATTAAATCAAACAATTTTTAAGTAACACAGTATGGTTATGTGAGTTTCTATAGCATGTAATTTATAATTTAAACCGTATCTTGTTCTATCAACAATTTCTTGTAAGTTCAAATTTTTAGTATGCTACTGTTAGCATTTAGGAAGGATGGTAGTCTGAAATATTAACTGTACTAATACATATATCTTTTCTCAACAGTACTTAACTAATTTCTTTCCTTATATAAATTTTATTTACATATTTGGACATTTTTAGCTAATATATGGCTTAGTTTGAATTTCAGATTTGTAGTTTTTCTGTACTTTATATATCATAAAAAAATACCGGCCATGAACATTTATTACTGCAAATGGAAAAGTATTGGTATATTATTTGGATGATTGTTTATCTTTTGTCAATGAAAGTTTTATTACTAATGAAACTGTAATGATTTGCAGCAACTCTAACATTATATGAATAAAGAACAGTAAATGTGATGTATCAGAATATTAATTGGATAAGTCTGGATGTCTATATAGACTTGCATCTGTTATGTAGTCTTCTACTTTTGTTTACTGCAGAATTGCTAGTGAGACATGTTTTGTTGGGAAGTGGTGAGGAGCTTGTGTGTTTAGTGTACAACTGTGCATCATTATTATTTAAAATGAATATTTACTGTACAGATCAGAATATAGCATGTATAAACAGTCCCCTATTTTTCTTTTCTATGTGTAATATACTACCTTGAATGTGTTTAATCTGTTTAATTCACTTTTTTCAGAATGTTCAAGAGATTAGGGAATGAGGAATCAGCAATGGAAAGTCATGTAAAAACTGTACATGTTACATGTTGTCGTGTAAAAAATCTTTTCACACTAAAAATTATATGAACCTATTTGAAAATATTAACCTTCCTTAACACTTTATTGAGTTTAAAATAAAAAATAATATTTTGAGCTTTTACAAAGTAGATTTTAAAGTAGCCTGAAAGAAATGCCAGATAAAAGAATTATAAGAACCATGTCAGTTTTCTTCTGCTAATTCTGCAATAGTTTTTAATTATAATTTATATCACCTAAACATATGTTAACTTGCAGGAATGAAGAACTTATAATAAAGATCCAAAACTTAAAGGTTATACCATTACATATCTTAAGGAATGGAATTTCTTTTGGTCTTTTTTAGTGTCATAATAAAAATAAAAGCTTGTTGAACTGTAAAATGTAGTGTAATTTGTGAAAGTAAAACAGTGTTTTGTACTTGTTTCTCTCATAGGTTTTCTTCTTGTAAAGCATTTTTACATATGTTGAACGAAGTTAGTGATATGGCTGGACAACATGAATTAATAGCAGAAAATATGACAACACAGATAGTAAAAGAAATCAATAACTTAGTAAAAGAATTTAAAGATGAAAGAAAGAGGGTGAGTAAGATGGGTAAAAAAAACTTGGAATTTTAAATTTGTTTGATAAATGAATTTCAAAGTTCAACACAATTATATTATGAGTTGCACTTAAATCATTATTGAAATTGTGACTATTTCTAAAAGTCTGATGTTGTAATATCAAAATAATTTGTGCAAATTATGTTATAAAACATAAGAAAAACAATTTTAATTAATTCTTGACTTAGATTTTGTGGTAATTATTTATAATACAGTATATAAATACTTGCACTTACAAATGAATACCTGTCAGTAGAGTTACAATTTTTGTTACTAGAAATTTCAAAAGTGTTCTGTGAAATGAGTTTTAATATGAATGCAAAAAATTGAGTGCAAGCAACACACTGTGTTGTGTATTGTAGAAACTTTTTAATCTGTAATTATAATTCCTGAAGTAGGTAGAAAAATAGTTAAGATATGGAAGGATTTTCTGGGATGAATAATGACATTTTATTGAGACAAAACATTGAACAACTTTTTAAAACTCTGCTTTCTCAACTCAGTTATTCTTATTTCAGCATTTACATGAAGGTTCAAAGCTTCATGCACAGCTGCAAGCCTCTTTAGCTCAGTTAGACAAGGTTTGTGTACAATAACAATTCTTTTCCCTCTTTTAATTAAGGTAATGTTTGAGATGAAATGTATGAAACTGTTAATCACTTGAAACTTTGATTTGTGAAACATAATTATTTTGGGTGAATTGAAGATCATATTTTCTTTATTGTTAATTGACGTGCATCGAGTTTAGAAATTTCAAAACTTTTATTTCTGTTATGAAAAAGACAGTTCTCATTATGGAATGCAGTTTTAAATTAAACTGCATTAATATGTTCAATCATTTCATTGAATTGTTAAACAGCTGCCAAAAACCTTTTTTTGTAACCAGTGGTTGCCATTCCAGAATGTATAGATCAGGTTCTTTAGGTGCTCCCCTTTACCAAAATCACACCTTGCATTTTGGGGACAAAAGTTTGAATTATACAAATAAGTAATTTTCTTGTATTAGGTCTGACAAGAATTCAAAGTCAGTGATGTTCACTAGTTGCCTTTCCATTCCCTTACTCTATCAGTTCAAAATTATGGACAGTTAGAACAAATAACCTTTGTGTAACATTGCACAAAATCCTTTATTATTATTATTACTGAAGAATATTATTCAGAAATGTATACAAAAAATAAAACTTGTTCACCTATATCAAGATGGGTCTTCCTATAGTCTTGGGTCAAAGACCATGTCCTCACATTTGTTGACTTGCATTTAAAATGTAATTGAATGACTATTTCATGAATTTATGGTTATAAATTTGGTATCAAATTATAGATTGTAACTTGGACGTTAGTATTATACATTAGCTAATTTCTTAATTTAAAAGTAAATATTAAAAATGCACCTAAACATTGATTTTGTGTTAGTGTGTGTGTCATAGGGTATGTTTAATGTTTATACCTTTTTTAATTTTTCAAAACAGTCTCTTATTTACACGTACTTCTATATATGACGTGAATAACCAATCAAAAGCTTAGAGTGTCTTCTTAGTGGTTTTATTAGCCATTTTGAAGTATCAGCACTAATTGCCTTCTTTTGAAACAAGACTTCAAGAAGGTGGGTTGAGTCTTTTGTCTGCTCAATATTTCATGAGTACAAAGGTTGTCATAACAAGTACAACAGAATATATAATTGTTTGCCACACTTAAGTAATTACTGTTCTGTGTTTTAATAAAAGTGTAAGAACTTTTTTGTAAACAGTAATAATATATATACTTATATAATGTATTATAACAGAATGTGAATGTATTTTACAAAATACTATTATTAATCCATTGAAACAAAGCTAAGACGAGTCGCTTTGTAAAAGTCAGTTTTATACCCTTGGATACAGTAACATGAATGCACATGCACTGTTGTTGTAACTACTGTGATGTTAGCCAGCAGTAGCAGAAGAGTCAATATAATAAAATATATAAATGTATAGTGTTATAATATTTAAGCTATTTAGACTAAACATTAGTTTTTGTTTATAATTTTCAATCATTCCAGAATGAAAAAAAGCATAATTTACCAATAACCTGCAAAAGTTTGTAAAAGTATGCATATGTTATCCAAAATCTTAGTATAATTACTCTCAATCATAATGTTGTGGTTACGAGCTTGGTAGATTCTACCCAAACTATGATGAAAGAGTTGAAACAAACTTTTAATCTTAGAATTGTGAATTGGTGTTATGTAAATTGTCATTTGTTTACGACAACTTTGAACAAAGGTGAACTGTTAGCCAGTTTCGCATATGAAAGTTTGCATAACTTAGTAAGTTTAAAGTTTGGTCTTTTGTTTCAAAGAAACATACTGAAACTTCCCAAACACGATCATGCTGGATATGAAAAGCCTATCCAAAGCAACACTGTTTTTGTTTGAACCATTTTGTTTTGGCATTATTTTACAAACTGAAATGTTGATTACTGAATCTTTGAAACCAATGAAAGGTACTTATTACAATGAGAAGAACAAAATATTCCTTCAGCATAGTGACAAATCTTATGATTGAATTTTAATGTTTATGGATGGCTTTTTTTTCTGTGTGCTTTAACTTCAAAAGGAATCCATCATGACTGCATCCATTAAGTTTTCATTTTGTGCAAAATGGTATCTTCCAACTTTGTACTTGCAAATGAGACTAGAATATACATGATTTTTGGGCAATCTCCAAGTATATATTGATTACTTTAGAGATGAAAACAAGTCTTCTGTAGATAAGTTACAAAATAACACTTTCACCAACATCTGTACACAAAATTGCAGAACTAATTTTCAAAATGAAGTGTAGAACACTAATTTTATTGTTCAAAAATGTTAATACTATAAATTATTAATGAAAATCAATGTAATCGTTTATCATTTGTCCAGTACTGTGATGAACAAAACAGCTACTAATTTCTTTGTGGTTGATTCCTGGTTTTAGGATTAAAATAAACAATATTATAAATGTAGGAAAATTTCAGATATTCAACTTGTGACCTTCTTTGTGAAAATACTGTAAAATATGTGAGGAGCATTCTTAGTATTGTCAAGATGAGTCCATCACTTAAGCTTATAACTTTTACTGGAATTCAGTACACACAAGGAAAATTAAATAATAATCTCTGTACTAATATTATTTTTGTCAAGGATACATGTATCTTTTCTGTATTTTGAAGTTGTTTCTTGTACTTTGATTTGCATGGAGTTAAATAATTTGTATGTATACTGGAAGAAGAGTACAAGTTATCTGTCATCAGAAATTAATTTTTTCATTAAAGGTACAGCATGATAAACTTCAAAAGTACAAAAAATGTAAGACACTTTGTTCTGAGTTAAGACATAAAAGAATTCATACCAATTTTATTTGTTATTTACTGCTCTTGTGGAATGTTTTAAATGTTTTATTGTTTATTTTGATTGTTGTATCAAAGGGTATCAATGAGATGAAGAATACCATCATATCAATTCTATCAAGTCAATATGACCTGGTTATTATGACACTTGGCTTGCAGTCTCCAGTTTCAAATCCTTGTCACACCAAACATTCTTGCCCTTTCAGCCAGGGAGGCATTATAAATAATGTTCAATCCTACTGTTCATTAGTAAAAGTTGGCAGTGGGTTGTATTGACTAGCTGCTTTTTCTTTAGTTTATTATTGCTAAATTAGGGACAGTAGTGCAGATTGCACTCATAGCTTTGTTTGAAATTTGAAACAAAACAGACCTATTAAGTATAGAATATATCAGATTTAGAAACAAACGTCCACCTAACTTGATGGTAGTATCCTGAAGTGATTACATACTAAGTGGGAGCATGTTGATAAGAGTCTTGTAAGATAAGTAAGGATGAATAACTAATCTAAAAAAATAATCACTGAGCTTTTGATAAAACAGTTACCATTCTGAAAAGTTTTCAAAACAGGCACTAGTCAATTGTACATATAACTAAAACAAAGATTCTCCTAACAAAAAGAATTACTGTTTTAATTATATATCAGTCTTCAATGGAAATGGTAAATTTCCTTTTGAATATGTGAAGTTTTTTTTTAAAACCTAATACAGCTAAATGTAATTCTTGAACAAGCAACATCCAGAAAATTTTTGAATTTGCTAAAAATATGTTAGAGTATTAACTGTGTATGATTTTTTCCATTTTATGAATAATAAATATATTTGTTCTTCCTTTATTATTTTTAATTTTATAGCTAAGAACTGACTTTTTCTGTGCTAGTTTTCATTTTATAGCATAGAAATTGAATACAGAACACTGGAAACAGAAGATGTCTAAACAGTAGAACAATCACAAGTGTAAAAGTGTGATACTGGATCTGAAGATGTTAATATTCATCACACTTGAGATTTTGGTCTGGTTAAGTTACACATTCAGGGTTAAAAGAATTAAGTTTATTTTCTGAAAACTATTATTGTGATCTCATGTTCTACTTGAATCACATTTTTCAGACTTGAATTTACAATGAGACTAGATTAAAAAGAATCAAAACATCTGAATTGTTTTCAGTTTTTAATCTAAACAATTTTGTGCTTTTATGAAAGTGAATTGCAAAATTACATTCCTTTGATATTTATTCATTTTTAACAGGCAAAAAAAGCATATGAAAAAGCTTTTAGGGAAGCAGAGAAAGCACAAGAAAATTTTACAAAAGCTGATGCAGACTTGAACTTATCTAGGGCAGAGGTTGAAAAGGTAATGTGTTTTCTAATATAAAATTACACATTTATATTATCTAGAAACATTATCAAATTTTGTCTAGAAAAAAACCAATCTGAAGATTTTAATAGCTGTAACTCTCCTGTGTGCTTTGTGAGTAAAGTTACTTCTCCATCTTTAAATAATACATACTTGTCACATTAACATTATGATTATCTTATTGTCATATAGATATATTACAAGATAATTTAAACTTCTTCCTCATAATTAATTAATAATTCTGTCACTTAATAGAGGGCATGAGAAAGTATGTTTTATTTTTCCAAAAGGATGTAAGTTAATGAACAAATATTATCAGTGTAGTTTCTATTAAGTTTATTTGAAAAAATTATAGAATGAAATATGCAGTGTGCTATTGAATTTCATTTAGCATTATCTCAATTATTTTCTTAAAATATTAATACTAGAACTATAACAAAGGGTTGATTTTGACCTTCAATGGTTTAGTACATTACTGAACAAAGGTTTGAACTTTTGATTTCTATTAATTTATATAATTTACTGGTAATGTGTCACAATAACTATGAATTTATATTTGATTGGTAATCTGTATAAAAGATATAAAAATTCACAGTCTAAAAGTACACTATATAATATGTTGTATGTGAAATGAAAATTTCACATGTTCATAAGTAGGTATTTCATGATACAATATTTATACAGCTTAATATACTATATTTGCATTGTAAAGCACCCTTTTATGGTCAGTTCAAAGAACTAAAGCTGACTGAAGCAAAACAAAATATCTTTATTTAATGGTTATTGTTTCAAGCAGTTAAACAATCAGTTTTTTCACATTAAGCATAACTACTAAATAATAGATAAACAGCAAAGCAGAATAGAGTAACTTAAATACTTCCATTAGAAATTAATTATAGACTTTTAACTCTAACAAAAAGTTTTAAAAGATAGTCTTATTATCAGTCACATATTTTAAAATATTGTTGATTAGTTGAATATACACCTTGAATAAAAGCATGAACCAAATCTGTAATTAATAATAAATAAACAGTAACATTTCAGTTAGAAAATAGTATAACTATAACAAAAAGTTATGAAGGAGAGATAGAGTGTGGCTGTGAAAAATATCTATTGTTTAAAATAACTTGTCTCATGATTTATACACTTGAAGCAATGCAACTGTTAAATGTACTCTCCTGTGCTTCATAAAAGTGCATGGGTAGAACTGCTTACATATGATGTTTTGGTAATTATATATAAATTGAAATATTGAGTGTTTTATGTGAATGACATTTATTACATCCATCAAAATAAAACTAGTTTTTTGTCTGTCTTGAAAATGTGCACACACTTTACCATCAGAATGCATGTGTACTTCATTTCAATGGATTTACTTTAATAGGCATTTTCTACAACAACAAATTAAAAGCTCATGAAAGTTTTAAAAAAAGTCCAACATTACAAGTTTTTTTATTGATAGTATTAAACATGGTAACATTTAGCCCCTTAACGAAACTGAAGCAAAATACACAAGTTGCAGTGTAAGCATATTTCTTTATCAAACAAACACCATACTTAATACAAGCTTAACTAATGTTAGGCCTGAGACAAGTGGGCTTCTAGTTTTTAGGGTCTAAGATGAGAATTTTTTGGTATTGCTTTAGAAATCTTGTATTTGAAGAAGTACTGTTACAATGAAGAATACCAATTTGATCATAAATGTTTCTGTAATCAGAAGTAGTTGAAAGTTATGTTAAGTTTGTAACATTACTGAATGACTACTGAGCTTATAAAACGTTTTGCTTAAATGTGAATGCTAAACATTTGAGATGAAACCTGCACTTGGTATACTTCTCAAATTTCACTATGTTTTATCACACACGTTTTCATTGTAATATTTGGAACTTTTTTTACCCATATAAGAAAATTATGACTGCAGTTTAAAGCTTAGTTTTATACACCAAGCTTGCTAGTTGTATATAGGAATAATATAATTTAGGGCATTGATAGTTATCTATGCAAAAATTATTGAAAATTAATAAATAATGGTCTAACTTTTTATCAGTCAATGTTACGTCCTGTAAATTATTATTTCAGTAATTTAAATTCATTTGAAATGTTTGTTGTTGGGTTGTTTTTTTTCATATCTCTTTGATATTAGGAAATATTTGCTAACTTATGCTGTAAGAAAATTTCCAAAGTTAGAATAATTATTTTTGTAACTGGATATTTTTAGGCAAGGACATTCTCAGTGATGAAAAATCAGACTTGTGAAGATTGCAAGACAGAATATGCAAATCAACTCCAAAAAACCAATGAACTACAGAGGCAGCATTACTCCACTACATTACCAAAAGTTTTTCAGGTAAAGTATATTAACTTTTTCATTATTATGATTATTACTTATAGAAAGATTCTTAGTATTGTTAAAATATGGGTATTGTTTACTGGTTAGTAATTCACATTTTAGGATTACTGTAACTGAACTCTAAGTGTTTCCATTTTGGCTCTTTACCTTATGTATTGCATAAGACAATATTCAGATTGGAAATAGCAGTATTTGCCTAGTATTATGTCAAATTATTTCACTATAAGTAACATTATTACAATTACCTGTGTGAAAATTTATGCTCAGTGTCTGAACATTTTTAAACTGCTGCATTGCTCAGATCTGAATGAAGATAGTCTCCAAACTCTTTCAGTTCTCTCTCTCTTTTTTCTGGCATACATAATAATAGTTTTAAAAACTTAACTTTTGATCCTTATTAAAAACAAGGATCATAGAAGTTAGCAGCAGTTGTATATATATATAAATATGGAGAAAGGTTTTTATTTGAACCTGATTTGAATATAAGAATTAGTATGGTCCATCACCATGTAATTGACAATCCACTTTTGGGTGTAATTGTTATTAAATTGATAGTATTTTTATGTACGTGAGATAATTATGTGATTTTGAAGGAAATGTAAGAATTTGATATGTATTTTTAAAAGCAGTGTCCTTATAATATGCAGGATTTGAATTTTTCAGCCATATGCTAAAAGCAAGTAATACATTTAAAGCATGTTTCTAGTGTAATTGATAGCTCCAGAGGTTTGTGACCATATATTAATATTCAGTTTTTTCATTGATCAGAATGTACAGAAAGGGATTATATCTATATTTGCAGTATGTGTTTATATCCTGTCAGAGTTTCTTGTATTATGTTATACTTGTGTGTGTCAAATGGACAAAATGAACTAGGCATTTAGTGCTGAATAATGAAACTGTTAGAATATTTTACAGTAAAGATGTTTTTGTAATTGTTATTTTGCCAGTTGTAAAAGTACTTTCTACATGTGTGTTTTTCTTTTCAGCAACTACAAGACATGGATGAAAGAAGAATAACTTTCATCCAGAATTTTATTAAGCTATCTGCTGATATTCAGCAGCATGTATTTCCTATTGTAAACAAGTGTCTTGACGGAATAGTGAAAGCTTCAGAAACTGTAGATCCAAAGCAGGTGAAACTCTTTAAAAACTGCATGAGTTTGTCATGTATTTAGAAAAAAAACTTTCCTTTTTTCTGTTTTTTTCTATCGAATACTATGTACATTTATATTCATTTTAATACAACCTTTGTTTTTAATGTTGAATGGTTGTAAGTAGTACCTTGGTATTTCCCTTAGTAATTTAAATCTGGCACAGGAGAAAACTAATTTTCTGATATGGTATGTTACCTCTACTCACATAAATAGCTGTTCTCTTTTAGTGCTGCCCTCCACATTCAAAAACCTTTTTACACATGCTACAAGGCTTTTATCTCCCCTCACCAATAAGTGTGACACATGTGACTCCCTCTGCCCAATTTTACCAAACTATCACTTCTTGCTTGGCAATTCTCATGTCCTAATGTTTAGTTTATGCTCTCTTCAAGTGTTTTAATATTTTTCCTTATCTTTCTCTTAATTTCTCTCAAAAAGTTTACACTTTATTTTACAATAGTGATACTTCTAACTTGTTATTTCAAAATGGAATTATTTTATATTTCTACCCAGTTACAGAACTTGTTACTTCATTACAAAATCTTTTAATTTTTTCTGCCACCACAGTTGGGTTTAGTTATTCATTTTGCATTATGACTTCTATGTTATCACTTTGGAGATTATATGTCCTCTTAGCACATTTATGCAGGCTTCAGGTCATGATACTGTACAGGAAGGTTTTTCAGATTTGCTTTGTCAGGTGATCGATCATCCAATGAACTGACTTTTATTGGACCTTGCCTTGACTTTGAGACCCACACATTTGAAATACAGTTCTCCAACTTTGGAAAGATAAAACATTAATCTTGTTATGCTTTGTGTATACTTTTATTCCTAATATTATTATTTGTCATTATTATTTGGGTTCCATAACATAAATTTTATTAAATTGTTTAATACTCAAAGCTAAGTTTAGGTTAACCATTAGTCTTAGTTGTATATTTGCTATTATACTATCCACTTAGGCTTGCCATGGACTTTGTTATTTTACCTGTAATACGTTTTGCTGATATACCTATCATTAGTTTAACTATATTGTTTTTTCCTCTATACATCATGTCTCATACATAGGTTATTGTTAATACACACTTCCCTAGTTTTATACAATCATGTCTATTTCATTTTTGTTAATAATTTTCTTTTATCCTGTTGTGGTTTACTTGGTTTGTGTGGAACTCTTGAGCTGGAGTATACAGAAACTTATCCCAATAATGTGCTTATTGCTTGGTTAAGTTTTTCTATTAGTGCTTAGTGATATTCTTTGTTATGTATGGTCCAGTTAGGCTTCACAAGTATTTATTTTCAGTTTACCTGTAGTTTTAATTCCAGATTATGAATAATTATGTTAAAATACTTGTTCCATTAGGCTTAATAAGTGTTATTTTGGTTTACCCTATGGTTCTGTTTACATTATATCACTATTTAAGTTAATTATTTTTTCTTCAATATATAACATCACATCCATATATTTATTTCAGTACATAATATCTTAACATTGCCACTATATAAACTATTTCAAAACATTGCCACTATATAAACTATTTCAATTTTGTCTTTTGTTATAATTTATACTTCTCACTATTAATTTCATATGTGGACATTGTGTCTGATGCTGGCGTTTGGGTATAGTGCTCACGAAACCCTGGCATTGCTGCAGTGTCCTTGCATGACATTGTAGTGCATCCCCTCGTAGGGCTCCATGAGGGGTGGGGTCAGTGGATTCCTAAAACCTTGACATGTTTTCCACGATATCCTCGTCCGTGGTGGAATCCTGCCTGCCACGTGGCACAGAAGGCTCATAAACGGGCCTGGGACACTTTCTGTAGATATCCCACACTTTCAAACCACATCGCTTTCCAACGGCTATGCTAGGTGTGTAAGACGTCAAAGCCAGAAGGAATCTTGGATTAAGTTCACAACTAGCATATCTTCTACCACCAGTTTCAAGGTCATATGGTCAGTGGGTACTACAATTCTGTCCCCCTCTCAATCTTACTCTCTGATGGCCAAGAGGTAGCTGATGTCAGGAGCATCGCCGATACTCTAGGTGAAATCTTTTGCCGGGTATCTAGCACTTCTTCTTGTTCCTCCACCTTCTTGGCCATCAAGACACGGGCAGAGCTTTCACCTATTTCCTTTCAAACTGACTGTCTCTTGGACTATAATGGTCCCTTTACACTGGTGGAACTGAAAATGGCCCTTCATCGGTCTGGCAGTACATCTGTTGGACCAGATGATGTACACTATGACATGCTGCACCATCTATCTCCTGCTTCTCTTGATGTTCTTCTAATTGTTTTTAAATGGATCTGGCAGGAGAATGTTTTTCCTGGTGCCATACTATTATCTTACCTTTGTGTGAGTCTGGAAAAGATCCCAAGATTTCTTCAAACTACCGTCCAATTACTTTGACAAGCTGTGCCTGTAAGACATTAGAGAGAATGGTTAATGCTCGTCTTGTTTGGTTCCTCAAATCAAACAACCTCCTCTCACCAACCTGTGTGGGTTCCAACGACAGAACTCCACCACAGACCACCTAATTCGACTTGAAACATCAATCAGGGAAGCCTTTTTCAAACAACAACATCTTGTATCAATATTCTTTGACATTGAGAAGGCTTATGACACAACATGGAGGTATGGCATTTTCTTATTCTTTACAGGAACTTTCAAGGGGGGTCCCTGTTCTTTTCTACAGGAGGGCTGTATTTTTTGAGTGTCACACTTTTCAGTATAAAGATAAATGCCATCACTGAACAACTCCCTCTCACTGTTGCAAACGGGCTTTATATCGATGACTTTCACATCTCGTGTCAGTCGTTAAACATGAAATATATTGAGCAGCAACTACAAACTGCCCTCATTAATGTACTTAAGTGGACCACGGCAAATGGCTTTAATTTCTCTCTCTGTAAAACCGTTTGCATGCACTTTTGCCATCAACGGGATATTCACCCTGATCCTGAACTCTGTATCAGTGATGTTTAGCTACCAGTGGTCTCTAAGACCAAGTTCTTGGGGCATATCTTTGACCGTAAGCTGACCTTTATACCATACATAAAGCAGCTACTGGTCAAATGCACAACAGCACTGAACATCCTTTATGTCCTTTCTACCACCAGTTGGGGAGCGGATCGATGTTCTATGTTAAAGATATAACGTGCTCTTATTCGATCAAAACTCTACTATGGATCAATGGTCTATGGCTCTGCCAGACCCTCGGCCTTAAAGATGCTGGGCCCCATTCATCATTAAGGACTTTGACTCTGCACTGGGGCTTTCTGCACCACCCTGTTTAAAGCTTATACGTAGAATCTCATGAACCTTTTCTGCACCTTTGCCGTTTGCAACTGTCTTTACTATATTCTTTGAAACTTCGTTCTTTACCAAAGCATCCCACCTGGGGATGTGTTTTCCTTCCTTAGTGGGCCATACTTTTCAGAACAGATGATCTGCCATTGCTCCTTTTGGCCTTCGCATCCAGGTGCAATTGGATGAATTGGGTCTGTCCTTGGATAACATTGCAGAATCCACTGGCCAGCCCATCCAACCATGGCTTATTACAGTCCCCAAATGTGACCTTTCTTTAAGTCATCTGAGAAAGGCAGATACTCCCAATTGGAAGTACCATCTTTTATTTACTGAACATCTTTCGAACAATCTTTCCATTCCAATTTATACGGATGGTTCCAACTCAGGTAACTCTGTTGGCTCTGCCATGGTTTGTTGCGGTTCTGTGGTTGCACGCAGAATCTCCTCTACAGCTTCTGTGTTCACTGCTGAACTGTACGCCATATCTTTTGCCCTGGATCACATTGAAGCTAAGCAGTACTCCAACTGCACTATTTATACTGACTCGCTTAGTTCTCTTCTGGCCCTCGAATTGCTCCACATTGGCTCACACCCTGTTCTCGCTGATATTCAAAACCGACTGGCCCATTTCTCATTAACATCTACTTCTATCCAGTTTTTCTGGATACCAGGCCATGTTGGTATTCGTGGGAACCAGCTTGCAGACACGGCAGCTAAATCTATCTACTCTGGCACTATCACCACTGTGCCTGTTCTGTACATGGACTATAGTCCTGTATTCAAGGCTCGGCTCTGTGCCAGCTGGCAATCCACTTTGAGTGAGCAATGGGAAAACAAGCTTTTCCAAATAAAACCCTATATTGGGCTTTGGGCATCCAGCTTCCATAAGGTTCAGAAGGAGGAAGTTGTTCTAACTGGACTACATTGGTCACAGTTTTTTAACTCATCATTTTATTTTATCTGGAACTGTTGCACCAATGTGTATTTTGTGTAACACTCAAATCACTGTAAGCCACATTTTACTTTCTTGCCATCTTGTCATTAGGACTTTCAACGACAGCACTATTTTAAACATGTTCTGTCCCAAGGTTTATCCGTAACATTGGACAGTGTTTTTGTTGACGGTGACACTGTCCACCTTGATAAAGTTTTTAGTTTTTGATAGCCATTAATCTTTTTAATCTCATTTAAGTGTTTGATATTTATTCATTACACCTTTTTAATTGTGGTTCCCTTTTAAGAGTCTCAATCTCTCTAATTTGATTTGAAATTGGAAAATGGTCAGAACATTAAATTACTTGACACCAGGACTGGAAAGGCCAACTTCAGATGACTAATGCTGCTGTTTGAATTATCCATTTGAACTACCCTTTAGTCATCCTGGCAAGTTGTTATTACAGTTGTGCTGCATGTCTTTTAACACTTTTAGTGCTTTACGTTTTGGTACTGGCCATAATGACACATAACCCGGAACCAGGACTAGAAAGACCAACTTCAGGTGACTGACAGTGGTTCTCGTACTTACCTGTTAGTCTTCCTGGCAGGTTATGATCATTACCATTCTGCTATAGGAAGTCCTTTACAACTTTGTAGACTGGATGTCAACATTGGTTTTATGCCATTTTCTGTTTTTAATTGCTGTTTTGTTTTTACCTTAATTTCCTTCTACGAATTTTACTACATTGACTTTACTTTTACCTACTTACCGGACGTTTGGCCAATTATTATTACGATTTTGCTGCATGTCTTTTTAAAACTTTTATTACCTTACCTTTTGATAATGGCTGTTATGACACATAACCTGGAACCAGGACTGGAAAGGCCAACTTCAGGTGGCTGATGGTGGTTCTCGTACTAACCTGTTAGTCTTCCTGGTGGGTTATGATCATTACCATTATGCTAGAGAAAGTCCTTTACAACTTCTCTTACTCTGCTTTCTCTCTTAACATTGTAGACTAGGTGTCAATGTTGGTTTTATGCTTTTTCTGTTTTTCAATGCTGTTTTGTTTTACCTTCATTTCCTTTTATGTATTTCACTACATTTAATTTATTTTTACCTTTTTACCGGATGCTTGGTGCAGATAGCCTAGCTGCTTTGTGTCATAAAACACGAAATCAACCAATCAACCAACCTAAGGTTGTTCTCTCCACACCTGGGTTCTTTGCTTTAAGGATCTTCTACAGTGGGACACTGCTGTTTATCATCTACTGCTAAATGAATGTTATGGTCAGTTCTTTTTCTTCGTAGGCTCATTTTTGGGAGCTATTCCTGTACATTTAGCATCACATTGATAATATTAAAATGTTGTTAATTGCTGTTTTGTTTCATTTCTAGATATAATCTTTATTTATTTTAGATGTTTAACACTTTCCTATCTTTAACTTGTCTTACCTCTGGGTTCTGAATCAATTAGTTTCACATCAGTTGCTTGCATGGACCATCCCTGTTTCAATATGTCATTTTTGTTGACAGTTGGGTATGTATGCTATTTCTCTAGGACTGAGAATGTTTATGGTATGTGTTTTTGTTTCCAAATCTCTTAGGTGCAAGTTGTTTTGATTCCCCATGTCTTTTGTGAGGCAGTCTGTGTTTTACCCAACTTACATATATGTGGAATTTTACCAATGACATTTGCTGGATATTTGACTTTGGTTAGCTCATTTGAAATGGGGTAGGCTTATCATATACTCTTCTATTTCTTCCACCGTCAGTTCGGGTAGTTGGATTTTCCAGCTGAATACATTTTTCCTGTTAAATTTCTCACATTCTAATTTCTTTTGGTTGTGTATTTTTAACACCACCTTTATTGGGAACATCCATTCTCCTCCTTGAATGCATTTGAAGGTGGTTTTGGTTATCTGAGCCTTTACTTTGGGTTTTTCTCATCATTTTCTTCTTTTCATCTGTATGTGCTGATAGTTCTGACCCTCTTTTGGATTGTTTCTCTTCTCTCTTACTCAACCCTAAATGTGGGGACTGTGGTTCTATCAGTAGAAGGTTCCAGAATAATGGTCTTTGGTTGAAAGGTCCTACCCCTTCACAACTGGACACTTATGTCAGTCCAGGATGCTTTAATTCACATTCTTCTTCTTGTCTAATTTGACTGATCTTGTTTAATTTTGATTTGTTGACATTGGTGGCTTACATCACTTGCCAAGGTAATGCTCCTTTTTGTTCCCTTTAAGGTAAACAAAATATTTTTTTCTAAAGCAACACACTTGACATACGTCTCTTGGAAGGTCATGTTCCGTGTGCTTTGTGCTTGTTGCTCATTAAGTTTCCAGTGCTGAAGCATTCTTCCATTACCTCTCTATCCTCCTAAATTTTGGTGGCTCTACCTAATGGAGGTTACTCTTTCATGTAAAGTTTTGTATCTTTTATCACTTTCCACTTAATTACCTCTTGTTTTTGAAATCTGGTTAATCATGCTCTTACCAGGTTTACATTAGTTCTTTTTTCATTCTTTTAGTCTTCCCCAGTATACTGAGCATTCATGTTGCTCTTATACTTTCTGTCATAACTCAAAAGTGTGCTAGCTTGGTAGATTTAAACAGATGGAGTTACATGCATCAAGAGAGTATGTCACACTCTTATTGGTAGAAGTTGTTGCTTGATGATTTTCACAAGAGACTCATTGGAATCGTTCAGTTCCAGTTGAGAGGAGATAAAAGGTTTGTGGAATGCATAAAACAATTTTTGCATATAGTGTGCAACATTGAACAAGAATGTGTGAAAAAAGATAATGTACCATATCAAAACATCAGTTTTCTGCTATATCAAATTGTAGTTACTAAGGTAGGTACTTGTTAGAAATACATGTTTAATATGGGAAAATTATAACTTTGTAATATTTTTAATGTAACCATCAAGAATACAATGCTGTTATTCAGTACAGTTTTAGAAATAAGTATTAAAAAACAATTTATTCCACAAAGTACATTAGATTAACAGTAAAATTAATATATTATTTGGAAGGTAATATTTTTTAAGATTCTTAGATATTTTAGAATGACTATTTTAAATTAAATGCTATGCAGCTTTTTAATTACTAAATTGACATATTTAATGCTTGTAAGGAAATTATAAAAAATACAACATATAACAGTAAAATAAATTTTTGAAACATACTTATCTTCTCTTGCACAGCTGTTACTTGACTACCAGGGTTTCTTCCATTGCCTGTCTAAGCATTGGTATGATGTTTTCTTGCTTACTCCAATCTTTTACACCTCACTTAAATGCCCTTGGCACTATTTGTGTTGTGACACACTTCACCTACATCAATGTGCCCCCTATCCTGGTACTGTATATAAGGACCTCATTCAGATAAGATTATCACTTCCTCTCAACAAAGTATTACTAACTCTTTTCCCATTACTACAATTGTTTGGAGACACTTTCTTTGCATTATCTAGTTGATTCTCATAAAAACAACTTTCTTATGAGCTGCCCTTTGCTTTGTTTTCTTCTGTTAGTTCATCAAGAGTGTGATGTTTTTTTTTTGGGTCTTGCTCTTGTTACTTTTGAGCTTGCACCTCATTTGATGGCTGAAAGGTTTGAAAGAGAATTTTTAGTTTTCTCTCCATTCATGAATATTGTGATTCATGCTGGGAGATTTACTTCTCAGTTGTGTGAAGAGACAGTTATTCCTCAATTCAAAGCATTTTACATCTCTTAAATAATACATCTGCTCCTTTAATTTTGGTGTTCTAAAGCTTAATTTATATTTAACATGAATAGATCAATATTCCCTGATGGGAAAAGGTAAGTCTACAGACTTACAACTCTTAAAACATTTAATTTTTCTTTCATTTCACTTTGTTAGAAGGCTCACCAACTTCAATGATGACAAGCTGGAACCATTGTTAGCGTGCAAGTTGGTTCAGTTGTCAACTTTTACTTCAATCCAGGGAGTCATAGTTCAATCCCTATTTGTGGGTTCCGACCTCTGGCATTAGTCCCTCATCACATTGGTACCCAGAATAGGTTCTGTCATTTTTACTGGGATTGTAGATGTAGAAGTTCATTGTTGTGTTTTCATCTATACATTGCCATAGTGGTGGCATCCCACCATTGTTGGTGCTTTTTTGTGCATAAGTATCAAGTGTTGCAGTTCTGTATTTTTACCTTCAAGACTTGCAATTTTTTCACATGGGATCTGCCAAATTGTACAAGTTTCTTATCGTCTCTACCATTCTATTGCATTGTGTACATTGTTCCATAGATGACTGGTTACTGCTGGCACCATCTCATCAATTGTCAGAACATCACATCTTGAATTTACTTTCAGAAACAACCAAAGTGGCCGAGACATCTATTTTTGCTCCAATTCCATATAACATCAGTCTGGGCACTTATGTTTCATCTTGTCTCTCGGATGGGTTCACTCGATTCCCATCTTGCTCCATATTATGCGATTCCATGGTAGTATCTTATGTTTCTCATCAAAAAAGCACTTGGTCCAAGACTTCTTGTTTTTAAATTTTGGACTTACTTTTATGGTACCATTCCTGTCATATCCCCCTACAAGCTTCCATGTTCCTTAAGTGAAGCCTGCAGTAGCAGATCAAGTGTCTCAACCCTAATAGATTCTCCCAACAAATTAAATGCTACATAACAAAGTTCTGTTGAATTTGGCTCTCATTTTGTAACTCTGATTGGTGGGTTGCACTCTCATTCAAACACCCAACTACTGGCAATTTGATCTCCAGTACCTCATTTTCAAGCTTTGGCAATAGATGCACTTCATCAGGACAAGATGGAATTACAACTCTTTGCTTTTCCCCCAATGTATATGTTACCCATCATACTGAATATGATTTGTTCCTGTTGACAGCATAAAATTAGCAGCTACATTCTGCTTCTGCTGTACCTTCTGGAATATTCACCTTATCCACTTCTTAGTCCATCTATGCAGATAGCCATGATCTAATATGGTACACCCAGCTACCCAGAAGCTCGAACTTAAGGCACAGAGATTATGCAGTCTTCCACACAACATCCCGCAATGGACTTTTATCAATAGAAATAACACAAATATCAGCAATGGTATACTGAGAGGAAGTTGAACTTACTTTAATCGGAAGTGCCAACCACAACTCATTTTTTTTTTACTTGGCTCTTTTACAATGGTTTTAGCTCAATACTCCCAACAAAATGTTCTTTGAGTGTACAGTACTCTCAGAATTTTTCAAGTAAGTTTGTGTCTTTAGGCCTAAATGAGCATTCCACTTACATTACATGTTTTTCTATCAACACCTATTGGTGATCTGATTCTCATATTCCATATTCTATATTTATCTGAAGGCCAATTTTCACAGACCAATTTTCATTTTATCCTTGTCTTCAGATTGGTTCTTTTTACCCAAGACACTGTCAGACAAGGAAGGGGATAAGTCCTTTCCATTGATTTATCTGATTATTATTTCTCACTTCTATATCTGATCAGATTTTGATTGTTGTTTTGTTCATTGAAGGTTTTGTTGCCAGAACTGAAATCTTCTGCAAGTCGCATCTAATCAAATATGTTATTTCTTTGTCCTTAGTAGCCCAGTTTAATTGCCAATTGGAGGACGTTGTGCAGGCTTGTATATGGACATTCCCCAATACTTTTATCTCACTTATTTGCATGATTTGACAGTAACTTTATCTCATGGTTTTGCCTACTCCCTGTAGATTCCCCTAGATTATACAGTGGAGTGAGTGTTTTCACTGCTACCATTCAGGGTTTCTTACCTCATTTTCACAGGATCCCACTCTGTGGTGAATGTTGCCCAGATAGGTGTACTTTTATAAAACCAATTCCACTCTAAAAATCACTATCTGATATACTTTATATAGGTTACAACAGGTTCTGTAGAAATAATGTGTTCCATAAGACCACCAAGAGTCTGACCAGGTGGTGTTACTGTAATATGTTGGATCACCAGTCATGGATATCAAAGGTTAAACATAAGGGAATCCTGCCCATCTCTGCTGATCATTGGATTAAATAAATTAGGATGGTTTGTTTTTACAAATGTATGGAACTTTGTTCACCTATTGCACTATTTCCAGAACACTGTTCCTTGGGACTCTAATGTGCATTGTCTCACCCACCCCCAGATTCTTCTAGTGGAGTTACGGAGTCCTTCCTACACCAGATATTCTGTCACTAGGGTAGTGGACAGAGGCTTTTCCTCCAGAGTGAATTCCTCCAATCTTGGAGAACAGGGTGAAGTTGTTTTTTTTTCTCCAGTTGCTGGTAGAAGTGACACCAGCTTACTCATAATGCAAATTCACATTTGATGCTTGGCAATGCAGTTGGGTTGAGTTTGGCCCACCTTTTTGATCATGCGAAGTTCCACATACAGTACATGATGTAAGACTTGTTGTAGATGTAGTGCGGTTCCTTCTACTAGGGTGCCAGTCTTCTATTGGCACTCTCTGTGACCTTTGCAGATGTTTTCTGTATGGATAATGCCTTCACGAGCCCCTCCATCTTATCATTGTGAGATTCCAGCTATAACTGAGAGTGTCACAAGGAGAATATCACCAAAGGTAATTGAGTGGGTGGTATAAAACACTGGAGCAAGCAAAAAAATTCAGACCAGTGCTTAGATGGGCAAAAGAAAAACTCTGGCTGTCAAGTGTTAGTTAGATGCAACTTGGAGAAGAGTTAAGTATTACTGGAAATACATTTTCAATTTAAGAAAATGAAAATGTTTGTTTTACTTAAATAGTGTAACTTTCATAATTTAATAACAGTTGTATTCATGAACATAAACATTTCATGTAAATAAAACTTTAGTTCTTGAACTTTGGTATAATACAATAGTGTAATGCTTGTGTCATTCTTTGATAGCAAATTAAGGATAAGAAGTAATACCCTGAAGAAAATAAAAGGGTAAAAATTGTGTGAGAAAATCATCAAATGAGTTATATCTCAACATTTTATAACAAAATTTTAAGTCAATAGCAGATTTACTAGTAGCTTAATCACAGCTTTGAATAGTATTTTATTGTAGTAACAATTGTTTTTTCTTATATATCAAGATAAATATTACTGTAATATTGTATTTGTATATATTTCTCTTTCAACAGTTCAAACCAGCATCATTATTCAGTTATTAATCTATAGCAATAAGTAACCAGGTAATGGTAAACCATTCATTAGTCGTGCTTCTCATGTTTTGATGTACAGCATCAAGTATTCTACAAATAAAGAAATTTATAGAACAATATTTGTAGTTATGTTTTTCTTGTTTAATTGTAGGTTATGTTTGTTTAATTAATAGTTATGTGTATGTTTATTGCACAAGCTGCTAGGGTATGTTCATATATTTATTTTTTGTTAAAAATAAATAAATTAACTATTTTTCTAAAGGATTCGAGACTAGTCATTGAGAGGTTTAAGTCTGGCTTCTCTCCACCAGAGGATTATCCTTTTGAAGACCTCAGCAATATTAAAAATAGTGAAGGAAATACAAGTTTGCACTCAGTGCCCTCTTTTAAAGCAGAAACTATTAAAGGCACCATTACAGCTGGGAAATTAAAAAAACGTGGTGGAATATTTGGAATATTTAGTTCAAATAAGGTGAGACTAGCACGTATTAAATAATAGTAACTTCTTTTTTAGATTTATTGAATCAGTAAAACCTGATGGTAAGTGCTATAGTAACATAACATTGGAATTTCTTCTTTGTTTGTCAGAATATTTAAAATTGTAGATGGATATTTTAACCTGAAAGGGGATACTTTGAGACTGCAAAAGTTTCTTAATATTGACACTTTTACAGAGATTGCAGTGTAGCACTTGAAATTCAGATTACTTGTTGCATTTTAACAATTTGTATTTGATTAAGTCTTATTATTTATATCTTTACTTGTTCAGTAATAAAATATATTTATATCTTTCTGCCAATATATATTTCATTCATATCAATAATTGTATTGTGAAACCTTGGATTTTCCCAGATTAAAAGTTACACAGTAGTGTTTGTGCAGAAATGCTTGTAATTTGAGGTCTTCTACCTAAGAAAATATATAATTGTGCTTTTGATGTTACTTTTGATTTGGATTATTTTCATAGCAAAATCATGTTATAAAAAGAATCAAAGTGGATACAGTTATGATCTCACAAGCTAGAAATGCTACTTATTTCATTTATTAATGTGTAATTAAAGTGATATATGAAATTATGTTATCTTTAATTCACAAACTTTTTCAGGTTTCAAGTGTATAATTAAATGAAATAAAATCATATTATAAACCATTACTTTTAATTATGCAAGTTGTTTTATTCAGGAAGTTTTGTATCATAAAGTAGTTTGAAGTTAGTACAAGTGAATTTTAAATCCTGTAAAACATATTAATATTTGCATGCATAGAATGTTATTAGTTTGATGTCTTGATTTTGTGATCCTTTGGTGATTTGTTACCCACATAAGACCACATTTGCATAATTTTGTTAACTTCTCTTTTCTCTTCTGATTTGGAAATATTCGTACCATGTGAACATGAACGTTACGATGGGGGATTCTTCATGTGTTCCTCTACGTAAGTACAGAATGTATACACCGTGCACGTCATTGCCTGATCCATTTCTTTGCACATCTGTGCCCATCCCAGAATACCTGTTATTTCAGAATTCCTATTGTTGTTATATTTGTTTATTTTTTGTTTCAGTGTTGTTTCTCCTTTGTATATTTTTTTATTCTGACTCCAAAATTATTGTTTTGAACCTGCACATTTGAAGCAAAAAAATATGGAGTTTTTAATTTTTTGCAAGCCTTTAGGAAATGCTATGAACACAGTTTACTGTTTATTGTCATAACTTACTGATATATTCAGTCTTCTTTCTCATTTAAGTAATTTTACTAAAGTCCAAGTGAAAAAGCATATGAAATAAGTATTGAACATTAGTCAGCAAGCTTTGGAAAAGAAGACAGAACTTAGTTTAGGTAACTGTTACATTTTAATAATGTATAAAAACAGTTATAGTGCTACTCTGTTATTATACACAAGCACATGCACAGAAAACTAATATTTAAATATATAATTAAATGAATGTGATTTGTTGCTGACAATGTTGCACTTTTTCATTGCATTGTTCAATCTTTATGCAGGCATATGTCATTGCCTTAACTAATAGACAAATTGCAAAAACTAATTTAGTACAGTAAGCTGATTATAGTAGATGTAATAGCAAATGTTGTCTCACATCGTGCTCTAAACTCTTTTCTTGCTGTTATTCATACAACTTCATTCTGCAAAATAAATGTAGTTTATCTATAAACTTGTGCTGAATGTGGTGTGGTATATATGGTTAAAACTTCATATCTATTATGCATATTTATAAACTTTGCATAGATCTCACATTTAAAAAATACAAGTGAATTGCATAAAATTAAAGCATTTTAGAATTCATTCTTTTACTTCTGTTAAAATAACTATCAGAAATTGTTAACCCTTTCACAATGGGCCAGGGATCAAATGTCATGCCATTCCGTTTGTTGACTCGCATTCAAAATTTTATTGAACTACTATTTTATGAATTTATGTCAGTAAGTTTGGAATCAAACTGTAGATTATAATTCAAGCTTTAATATTATACATGGGTTAATTTTTTTTAATTTAAAATAAATATTAAAAGAACACATCTGAATATAGATTTTAGTGAGGTATGTAGTCCCTGTCATTTCAATCTTTGAAAAGGCTTCCACATTATTTCAATTCAGGATTTTACTGAGATAGGTTGTCTTTAGTTTGTTCAAGATTTCATATTTTATAAAATTTAAATAAACCTCAGTAAGCTTAATAAATTATTGTGGAATTCTATGGTATGATTATAGTTATTTATGATTTTTTGTTATTCAGCTTTATATGTAAAACCAAAAAAAATATTTTTTCATATCTTCCATGTGCAAAATTTTAAAAGGCTTAGCAATCTATGCCCAACAACAGCCAGGTACAAAGGATGTTACGAGAAGAGATAATTGTTTGCTTTATTTTTTGATTCATTGTTCTATATTTTAAGAAAAATTAATTTTATAACTTATTTATAAATAATAATAATATAATTAATAACTGAAATGTGACTATATTACAAAAATACTAGTTTACTAAAACACAGCCAAGCCACAAAGACTGAAGGTCAGTCTTATATTACTGACCTTTAGTCTCAGGTAAGCATGACTATAAAATCAGTAAATAAAAAATAAATATATGCTCATATATAACATTATGAACCTTAAACTACTTCTGTTAAACATTTGTTTTTTGTATGTGTAAAAACAGCTGGTTTGGGTTGAGAAAACTTTTTATGTAGAGAAGCGAACAACGTTTTGACCTTCTTCGCTCATCGTCAACCTGACGTTGTTCGCTTCTCTACATAAAAAGTTTTCTCAACCCAAACCAGCTGTTTTTACATATATATTTTTCTCTGTAAGTGGGTTTTCTCATCATCACTGTTTATTTGTTTTTTGTGTTAATATATATAATCATGTAATATATAGCACAAAAAGCATAATTCCTAATTTTTTTGTGATGGTTACAATGTCGATTAAGTGACAGACCCCACATAGTTAGAGTATAGAAAATAACATAGGATATAAAGTCGTACTGAAGACAAACATTTGAACTATATTTAGAAGGTTTTAGAGATTACACAAACAATATTTGAGATATTTGGGACAAAGAATAGTTTTTTAATGGTAACATGAAATTACTTTCTATTCTGACTGGTAACAATACAGACTTGATATTTTCACAAACAAATATTTAGTAAAAATATTTCATTAAAAAATCTGATTTTTTTGCATACAAAAACTTGTAATCTTTACTAAAAGTCTACCAAATTTTGTGAAGATACATTTGCAGTATCAAAAGTTGTAAATACATAATGTGTGCAAGTGTGTAGACAAACTTGTGAATATTATACTAAGCCCATTGTAAAAGAGTCAATTAAGAATCCAACCAACCTCAATGAGAAACTTCTATAATTTAAAACTAAAAACTTGTATCCTTATGATTAAATCAAGATTTAATAATTCTATAACTTTGAATATGAGTGATGATTATTGTATTCCTAATTTTTTCTTTTCAAATAGTTTTTCTCAAAGTAAGAAAAGGGGTAAAAGTAAAATGGGTTTATTTTTGGAAGGTTTTGTCATAATTTAGGCAATATTTTGTGTATTAATGTACACAAATTATTTTTAAAAAATTAATTTATCAACTTAATTTTTCTCAAGTAAAAGCTTTAATTAATATCACCAAAAAATTTAATTTTCAAAATGATTATGCAGAACATTACTTTTAGATATACATTTTAAAATATTGATTTAAAAGTAATGATTTATCAAGCTTTAAAAAGCAGAAACCACAAATTCAAAATACATATTTGGTAATTAATTTTAAACATAAAATATTCAATGACTTGCTGATTTTTAAAACTATTCATCAATCTAGAAAAAATATTTTTCCAAGTAACAATTAGCTTTGTGCAAAATTCCAAAAACCAAACCAAGTAACAATATATAAATCTTAACCATTAATTATTAAATTCCAATTTCTCCTCTGTCACATTTTTAAAGAAACTTTAAACATAGATAAAGTTAATAATTTACTTTGTGAGGGTGAAAATAGTTTATTTATTGATACTTTTTTAAACATATTTTTTACTGGTTGCTTGGAAATTAAAAGTGACAAACTGTTATGTGAAATACTTAAAAAGATCAAAATACAGAATTGCAACAAAATGAAATAAAATATTTTAAAATTTTTTGAAAACAGTATTGATGAATACATTTTGAAACTTAACCATGTTACTTCTTATCTAACAAGTTGGTTTGTGGAATGAAGTTTTATGTACTTAAAAAAGTAAAACTAAAATCATTTTTTTATAGAATTAAAATAATACCCTATAGATTTAATGCTTCATCAGTTAAAAAGTAAGATTCAAGAATTACAAGAAAAATGTTATTGTTCCTATTCATAAAGCTAATTGTGATCTTGACTTTATTTGTATAAAGTTTTGTGCACTAGCTATGATAAATGGCATCAATGGTTCAAACATTTAAACTTATTAAGGAATCCAAATTTATGGTAATTAATATTCTAATTAAAGCTTATAATAAAAAATATCTTAGACCAAATTGTTTTGTAGATTTATCCTTTTTTATATGATATTCCTAAATTGCATAAAGTTAATTAAATTTAGATTTATTTCTCGTTCATACAAACAATTATTAAACAAATAACTATTATATGAAATAGATTACTTAACATTTTATTTCATAAAATGTAATGTAAATAAAAATAAGAGAAAAATTGTTTGGATTGTGAAAAATAATCAACCCATTTTAGAATACCTTAATGACTGAGTAAGCAAAAAGTGTTCGAATACAGTAAAACCTTTCTAAGGCAGAATCACACAGGACCGACTAACATTTCTGGTTTAAGCAGGTTTTCTGGCTTAGACAGTGAACATGCATTTCCCTAATTATATGTAATTTTTGAACAGAATGTTATACTTGCTTGATTCAAGGGAAGTAAGAAGTTTGTGAATAAAGTTGATATACTGTTTATGCTATATTTATTGGACTAAGAACAAAAATAGACATTCAAAATATACATAAGTATACAAAATCTTAAATCTATTTCAAGAAAGTGTTAAATTTCAACTGATTCATTTTTTAATGGGCTTTCTCATGCTGTTAAAAGAAAATGCCAACTATATGGCCTTTTCATGAAGTTCATTTTTGCATACAATTTGATAGCATTAATATAACTTAACACTTGTAATGAAATAGGAATTTTTCACTATCTTTTCCATTTTGTTCATCTTTTGAATATCTCACACTGTTACCATCTTGTGATTCTATTATAGATTTTAAATCAATTTCTGTTGAAACATTCTTGTCAACGTTCACAAAACTTTCCACATTCACAGAAATCATCTGTATCAATCTTCTTAATCAGGGTTTGGATTTCACTACAATCATCATAACAAACAACTTTTAAAAAAATGAGGATATTAAGTAAATTTTCCCTAAATTTTAAAATTAGGGAATATAGGAATTTATTTTTTTCCTGAGAATTATTTAAAGAGTAGAATTTTGCACTTGAAAGACAAATGTATTTCTACAAATCATGAATCTAATTTAACTGCAGAAATGATGGCATAAAACATAACATTATATTTAACCAATGCTTACTGTAACAAAATGTCTGAGAATTTGTTAATATTTAAACAAATTATTAATTAAACAAGAAATTCATATTTAATCAAAAACATTTTTTCCACCTTACTCAGGTTCTAATCCTACTTGTTGATAGATGAGGAAGGTGAAAGATAGTTTTCTGCCTGCAATCCGCAGGTTCCACCATATAGAGGGCCTTTTATAAGAGAAATCTTAAGATAATGCTACAAAATTTTGATATTTCCAGCTTGTACAGGTTTCTCCCCTATGAAATTTCCAGATTAGACAGGTTTTACTGTATTTGATCTTACCATACTTTATACCACAATTCCTTTGTGTTATGTTTTCAGTTTGCATGAAGAAAGAAAATTTAGCTTCAGAAATGCACAACATACATTAAGTTCTTGTATTTATAATTGGTTTTTCAATAACAAAGTATTTAAACAAATAATAGAAGTTACAATAGAAGCTAACAATATTTGTTTTGTAAATTTATATCTTTATTTTCATAAGAATAAGTTTATTGAAAATTGCATAGACCCTGAAATTTTTGTTTAACCATATACATGTCAATTGATTTAATTAGTATAAATAATTCTGAAATAATTTTAATATTGTTGATCCAGTAGAATTACAAATTAAAATAATTGATTTTGACATCAGTCTAAATGTTTTGATGAAATATTTTTTCTTTTTCAATATACAGTTTACTTTCTTTTAAAAGTAGTATGTCATAAGGTTTATTACAAGAATTATTACTTCATAGTTATTCAGAGTTTGTAAGATATGTAATAAATTACAATATTTCATTATTAATGTTGAAATATTGATGTAAAAATTAATATTCAATGGATTTAGTAAAGAAACTAAATAAAATTAGAAATATATTTTGTGACAAATATAATAATGTATTAAATAAATTTGAAGAAATAAAAATTAAGGAGTTTTGCTAGAACTTTCTGATAAGTATGTTTAGTTTTTAATAAGTTCATTTACACTCCTTTATGTGGATAAACATCTTATCTTACTGCATGTAAAAGCTTGTGCATAGTCTGAAGATTGGTAGTTACAGTACACTTAACTTGTTCAGTGTCACAGACAAGATAACTCGTCCAAGTTGAACAGTAACACAGTGCCACGGACGAGTTAATTCATTCTCAATAATACCTAACTTCTATGCTAGATGTCAGCACCATACATGCATTTGACCTACTTATAAATTGTTTCACTTTCAATCCAAAATGGTGGCACAAAAAAGTTACAAAATGAAGAAGTATTAGAGTTGTATTGTAGCAGCTGAAATACTTGGCAGTCAACAGGTTAATGGGTGGAGGTTGGGAGTTATACAATTATAATTTATCTTCTGTACTACTAATTAAGTTAAATTAGTGCTTTGCTATAATAATGGAAGCTTGAATGCCAACCTCAGGAGGTAAGTTTACATTACTTACCCCCAAGTAGTTGTAATCTTATTTTGTTTCTTTTCTTTTACATTGAAGAGTAGTCACACCTGCAAGCTGTGAATTTTAATATAGATGTGGGATATTGTGTATTTGCTCTGCTAACTTGGATTTTATTTGATTTTTCTTGTGAATTTTTTCATGAGAGACTAATGAATGAGGTTAAGACAGATAGATGGTGTATCCCCACTACATTGTGGGTCCTACTTCATAGTCACCTCCAAAACCCAAGGCACATTTTATATCCTACATTATAGCCTATTCCCTGGAAACTATTTTAATTTATGCAGCAAACATAATGTTTATAATGATCAGCATTCTTGTAAAAGTTGTATTACATTCTTTTTATAGTACTTCTTAACTGCATTCATTTTAACAGCCCTAAAATGTCAAATAAAATATTCATAACTTTCTTTGTGTTGATACATTCTGCATGCTTCAACTGAAACATTACCTGAAAAATTGTCAAAATTCTCTTAGTGCATCAGTGCCTTGCATTCATGTTTTTTCATCACTTTTTTTGTTATTAATCTATCTCTGACTGTACATATGTCTGTTTGAACTAGTATGTTGAGAATTTGCTATTTTTTTTTTTTTTTTACTGTATAATTTCATTTCTTTGGTTGTGTGTGTGTGTTTTGGATTTACCTAGTTGACTGTGACAGTATATCCAAAATAGTCTGTCTATATTTTTTTTCTTTCTTAATCTCAGCCAGGTATGTTTCATTATTTCTGTTCCTCTGACATTTTCATCTCTGTGCTCACAGTTGCTGTGTCTAGTATTTTTGTATATGAAGGTATTGTACTTGTTTTCTTATTCAATATTATAAACTCTTCAGACTTTTTTTTCTAGTGTGCTTTATCAAATCAGTGTACACTGGTTTTGATTACATAAGAAAGTTTAACAGGTATGAAGATCAGCTTCAGTTTTTATTGAGCTTTCATTTTGTACACCCCTTGAGATAGATTCCTTTATGTGGTTAAGGGAACTTCCAGAGAAGATTCTGTATTTTCAGTTTACCTATTTAAAATCTGAAAATCCACCTACATATTTGGTGTGAGTGGTGACTTGTGAAGGAGAGGGAGAGGATCATAGTGGTTGAGTGGTGTCTGGAGCACTTTGGCCTTGAATTTCTGTAGCTAGGTGGCCCTCCAGGGTCAATTGAGTACTAGTATTGGGCATTCTCAATAGGTGTTGTGGACATGGTGTCTGATGCTGATGTTTTGGTATAATGCTCACTAAGCCTTGGTGTTGCTTCAGTGTCCTTATTTGGCATTGCTATGTGTCCCTTGTAAGACTCCATGGTGGATGGAGTCAGTGGGCACTGAACAATTCTTCTTTTATTGTGGACCCCACAAATCATCAAAAAATAAAATAGTAAAACTTCAGCCCTATGGTAAACAACTACACCTTGAATACTGATCAACAATCTTCAACTCATCTTACTCCTGTATCTCATTTTTTAAATTTCAGATTCCTTCAGAAAATCGTATAAGACAAATGTCTCCATTTTTTTTTTTTACTTGGGAGGGATTAGTGGATTTTCTGGCTTTCCAAAGTCAGTGAAGAAGCTGTGTTGTGGGAACATCTTCACAACATCATGCCGAACTCCTCCTCCTCCTCCAATTATAAAGCCATGGATACTCCTCATATGCTACTTTAAATTCCTTATGAGATGTTAGTCCCCCAGTGGGATAGTGGTAAGTCATTTATTTACAACTGCTAAGGGGAGTTGATCCTCTGATTTTAGACATGGAAGACAGCTTAATGAGTGTTTGCACTAAGAAAAAAAACATGAGTTATTGTTAGGATTATTTTAAAATAATCCCAGAATCAGAGATTCTTGCTGATTTTTTTTTTTTTTTCCTGTCATGGAGTTTCTGCAGTGCAGTGTGTCACTCCTCAAAGGTGTAATTATGCTGTCTACTAGTGTTCTCATTTTGACATTTCTGTATTCATGATGACCTGCCTATGTCAAGTGAGGTTATGTTCATTGCAAGGTACAATTGTATATTCCTCACTGTCTTTGTTGTTTTCATTGTCAGTGGTTCAGTCCTTCAAAAACATCATGTGACATGTTCTGGATATTCATTGTGTTAATTTTAATAGTTCCAATTCCTCTTACTTTCATTCTTATCCAAGGTAGGTAGAGGAAAAAAAAGTACAGCACTTTGAAAGCTGTCAGTAACATTTTGTACCTCAAGGCTCTTAAATTATTGTCCCCCTGCTACATCTCAGACATATGCCACTGCACTATGCTCCACTTCTACAGTGGGTTTACAGATGGATCTTTACAGAGTCTTTTTCACACCATATGAGGAATCTTTTGCCTTTCATGAATAAAAGAGTTAACAAGTCAACATTTACTCTTGTATTTGTTCCCACTGTTGCCTCCAGTGATGGCTTAGGTACATCTCCTTCAGCCTAGGCTTCTGGTGCCTGCTAGGATCCACCTTTTTCATTCATGACATGCAGAACAGTTATTTGTTCATACTCACAGTCACTGGAATATACTTCAGCTTGCAGAGATATAGCCACTCAACTCTAGTAAAGAAAAACATCATCATCATAAACAGAAATGTTCACCATCCAGTTCTCCTGCACTTTAGAAAAATGACCACTTTGATACAATGGAGCTTTCAAAGTTTTCATTCTAATTTAGATGACATTAAGGCCTTGGATGATTTTTGTCATCCAATTTGGCTCTCCTTACAGGAAACGTTTCTGAAAAATGATGATACTGTCTAATAACTGTCTGGAATCCCTTAGGGCTATGTCTTGAATGTCACACCTTTTAGTATCAAGATCAATGCTATCACTCCACAACTTCCTCCTACTGTCAAAAATGGACACTGTGTTGACAACTTTCACATCTCGAGTTGGTCATCGAGCATGAGGTTTATTGAGAAGCAGCTTCAGGTTGACCCCAATTGCTTGTTGAAGTGAAGCACCTTTTCTTTCCCCGAAACCATTTGCATGCACTTTTTCTTCCAACAGGGTTTATACCCTGATCCCCAAGCTCTATCTAGGTGGTGATGTTCTTCTTTGAGACAAAGTTCTTGAGGTTTACTTTTTTACCATAAGCTTACTTTCAGTCCCTACATCAAACAGCAACATGTAAAGTGTACAAGAACACTGAAAATTTGCCATGACTTCCTTTCTCCTCTTGGGGAATAGATCGATTTTCTGTGCTCAAGATCTATCATGCCCTTATTCGATTCAAACTGGAGTATGGGTCTGTGGTTCTGGAGGATCTTGGCCTTGAAGGTGGTGAATCCCATTCACCATCTTAGGTTTCAGTTTTGCCTGGAGACTTTCCACACTTTTTCAGTCCAGAGTTTGTACACTGAGTCCTACAAACTTTCTCTTAATCTTCATCATTTGCAACTTTCTTTGCAGTATGCAACTAAATCTTGATTCTTACTACCTGGTATTCTACCTTCCTTCCTCAGTGAGCTTGTGCTCTTTTAGAATAGATGGTCTGCCATTCTTCTTTTGGACTTTATATTAAAGTGCAATTGACTGAATTAGGTCTGTCATTGATGATGTTGCTATCTCCGTTGATCAACCCATTCTACTTGGTTTATTAACATCCCCACCTGTGACTTTTCTTTAAGTCATCTGAGGAAGATGGGTACTCCCAATCAGAAGTAGTCTTCTCTTTGCCACACATCTTTTGAACCATCTTTCTATTTCTGTTTATACAGATGGTTCAGTATCAGGGTACTCTATGAGCTTAGCTCTGCTAAGGTGTGTTGTGGTTCAGTGGTTGCTTTCAGGATCTTCTCTACATTTTGTGTATTTACTGCCAAGTTGTGTGCCATTTCTCTTGCTCTGGATCATGTAGAAGTTATGCAGTGCACTGACTGTACCATGTACACTGATGCCTCTGGCTCTCTACTGGCCCTGAATTCACTTCACACAAGTTCTCACACTGTTTTTATCAATATTCAAAAATGACTGGCTCATTTTTTTCATCTTCTGTTTTCATTCAGTTTGTATGGATAACTGGCCATTTCAGTATTTGTAGGAATGTGCTTGCTCACACTGTAGCTAAGTCCATCTGCTCTGATGTCATCATAGTCAAGCCTGTCCTATGTATGGATTATGGTTCTGTATTCAAGGCTCTGCTTCTTGCTAGTTGGCTTTTTAGATTAAAACTTCACTTGCTCTTTGGGCATCTTGTTTCCATAAGGATCAGAAGAAGGAAGTTGCCTGTTTTATGCTGTACCTTGGTCACAGTTTTTTAACTCATCATTTTCTTTTATCTTGGTCTGATCCACTAATGTGCGGCCTTTGTGACACTCAGCTCACGACAGCCCACATTTTACTGTAATGTTGTCATTACAACCATGAGCTGCTGCACTATTTTAGACATGTTTTTTATTATGACTATGCCCCTGACATTGGATAGTGTCGTTGGGAATTGTGACACTGTCCAACTTAATTGTGTTTTTAACTTTTTTGAGCCATTTGGGTCATTTATCTGAATTTTGGACATTTAGTTTCTAACTCAATTTATTTTTATATTTTATAGAATTTTACTTTTATGATTTTTATCAATTGTTTTGACCAGATAGTCTAGTTGCTTTACACCAATAAAATGCCAAACAGTCAACCAACATTCTGTGCAACTAGTATGATAATGAGTTTTGTAATTTTATTTGGTTGATAAATGCTATTTTTTAGTGTCAGTGGTGGAAATAAAGACTTGCTTGTCCCTTGATGTGATCATGGCTGATTATGATCAAATCTTAAATTTTCATTATAAAATAGGTTAAGACTTCAGAAATCTGGTTAGACTAAATTTTATGTTGCAGAAATACTTTCCTGGCTCTCATGTGATACCAGGACCTTTTATTTCTATTGAACAATTAAACTTGAAAATGTTCCATACAGAAAGTCAAAGCATACCATTTATAAGTTATCTGCCATGAATTTTTAGTTCAAGTTTTTAGGTGCAGTCAAAACTGAAGAGGTAAATGAAGCTAAAATCTACTAAATTCATATTTTATTTGTACCTTTACTTTAGTACACATTTCTTAAATGTGCTGTGTATATTTTCATAGCTTCAAAGGCATTTTCATCAAATAAATCATCATGTGTAAAAAGCATCAGCTAAGGAATCTCATAACTAAACAATTTAATGCTAAATTAATGTATTATTGTGTGCATAAGAAAATCAAAATAGTATAAATAGTACTTTTCTTTAAGATGTACTTCCATATATTAAAAGCTAGCTCTTTCATGTTTTAGATATGTGGGTAAAGGAAGTCATAATTATATCAACAAATACATTTTTTATTTATTAATTTACAAATTGAAGTATTGCATTCTATAATCATTCAACATTTCACTATTATTTTCAGTATTGAAATGATCAGCTATTTTTACTAAGATGCTAAATCTTGTGACTTGAAAGTGTACTTCATACTATGCTGTACATACAGATACTTAGATTTGGAATAATCAGTTTACTTTGTACATTATTCTTAATGTTAAGAATTAAAGGAACTTTCAATTATTTAACAGTTTTTAGTAATTCTCTATTGGAAACTGTTTTGAAGCAGCTATTTTTGTTAATTTAAAAGCAATATAAAATATTTAGTAAAAATGTGTAAATTCACTGGTGGGAAATATTTTACATATGTATGGAGCTATAGTTAATTTATTAGAAATAAGGCTGCTTGTAGTTGAAGTAAAATATTTTTAGTACAAACAGTTATATGTACTTAATTTTACTTTCATAACGATTCAAAAGTTAGCTTCAGTTTTTTTCCTAAATAAAGAAGAAATAAAACAAGGAACTTCAATCTTTAACAAAATCAATTTCCTTATGAAAGAAAACAAAATTTTGTATGGATTTACCATTAGAATTAGGTAAAGTATATTGAAAGATTAACTTTACATTAGTTAATAATAAGTTATGTATTAAGTCTCATACATAAGATACTAATATAATCTACAGCTATTTTCAACAAATACTGCTGTTTTATTTTGTGTATGAAAGATTTAGTGGATTTGTAGATTGACATATGTTAACTTTTGTGATCTTAATTCTCTGGAGCAGTGATTCTCAACCTTTATTGGTAGTATAGACTAGCACAGTTGTACATCTTATTATAGTGTTTCAAAAGCCTCTTCTTAATTACACAAAATACAATACAGTCATAGGCCTTGATTTTAATAACCTTTTTCAATTTATAGTGCTGTAAAATCTTAATCACAGACCATAGTTGGTAAATACTAGTCTAGAAAACATGCTGAACAAGCAGTGGCTTAGATGCATAACACACACACATTAATTTTGGGTTTTTCCCATTAAAAAAAACAAACTACAAATGATTTGTAACTATGTGTACTGCTGATATTTTACATTGAATTATAAATAAATCTCTACAATTTCCTACCTTTATAGGAGTTTATGTAGTCTTAGATTTACAGACCATTTAAAAGTGCTTAAGAATTGTATTTACTATTCTGGGCTGCAGTACTTGAATGCAATAACTTGCATTGGTTAGTTTGCATTTACAAGGTAAAATAATGTTTTGATGTTTAGCTCATTCTTATCCTTCACATTGTTTCATATACTTATGCCTAAACAGTTTTTTAAAGTGCTGAATCTCATAACTTATGCATATCTGAGTCTGACTGAATAAGTATAGCAAAGGATTGCTCGATGGAAACTAAAAGTTTATATCATGAGCATGTGTATTTATATAAATGGTTTATTTTCATGTTTCATTCTTTATTTAATCATGTTTCTGAAGTCTGTGTTGAAAATTCAACATAATTCATGCTTTTTCAAATTTTACTATACAGTAACTTAAATATTTATATATGTGTCAGTAACATATAGCACTAATGTAAATAAATTTTTGCCATTTAATAATTTCACAGTTGTTAAATGTGAGTTGGATATAAATAGATAATGAAAACTTTAAAAAGTACACACATTGCGATTTCCTTTAATTTAAAGAAAAGTATTTAGAGAAAAAGTTGTCACTTTGGTGTTCTGTTCATTATATATCACCTTGCATCTTCTTGTATTACTTAAAAACAAAATTATTATTAGTAGCAGTATTTTTATTGATGTAACCTAACATTTCAGTACATTTAATTAAACGTATCATAGTATACATACAAACTTAGCATTAAAATGTAGTTGATAAAGATCATAACTAGTGATTAAACTATGGTGTTAGGGAGGTTTGTGTAATATTTGCATCAAAGCTTAATCTTAACTGTTACTATCCCAAGCACTAGTTTGAATTATTGAAAGTTTAATTTAACTATTAGTATCCCAAGAACCAGTTTAAGTTATTACAAGTTTGATATTGGCTGTTAATATCCCAAGCATTATGCTCACCTTTCATCTAGTTTCAGTAACTGAAACATAACCCTTATCTCAATTTATGCATTTTCATTTCTGTGCTTATTCCTTGTTACTGTTTATTTATAAACCAATGAAAGCTTTGCATGCCTTATTTCTATCAATTTGTTTTTATTTTGTTTGTCATGCTTAGAATGTTAATCCCTTGTATGTATCCTAGTACTAAACACACAATGTTCTTCCCTGTGATATTTGATGTAATGATTGTTCATACTAAATTCACTTTATTTTGAGAGGAAATAAATCTGTTGGAATCTGCCACCTGGCTTACCTCATGCACTGAGCAAAGCATAGCCATTGAAGTATTTAAACATAAGAAATGTGATTTTTTTAACATTCATTGTGATTTTTTTTTATGCTTTGCCAGAAACCTGGTGACAGCTTCTTTGGATCTGTTTCCCTGTTCTTATTATGTTTGCTTGTATTATGTATGTTTTGTCTTGAATAGTTTGAAATTAAAATATAATGTTTAATATAAGCATGTATTTTTCTTTCTTTTTCCAAGATGAATTTGTATTTGTATAAAAAAAATGTATATGATCTAATAAGAGTTGAAACAATCATCTTGTAAGCTGAAAAAATGTATTACATGTAATTTAAATACATACTAATATGCAACTACCCAATTGAGTAACAGGAAATGGATAGAGCTTCTGGCAATAATAAATACATCCTAGAATGTAAATTATATTGAAAGTAACAGCTAATCAGTAAGTTGTGAATAGCCATTGCTTGAAATTGAGTTTATTTTTTCTCAAAGTCAGATACTCAAATTTTGTTATATTATTTTTGTTTTATATTCACTATACCATAACTGGTGTAAGTTTAAATAGAAAAAAAAAATTTTTTAATTTGTATTGGCACAAATTATAATGATTTAAGCATTTGAAAAAAAGTGTAAAAGATAAAAACAGAGGAGTTGTATTAATTGTATATTTTATTTTAAACAGAAATTTTTAATTACTGTATAAACTTCCTATTCACTATTAAAATATGATTTTCTAAAAAAAAACTTGTGAATGTTACTTGAAAGTAGTTAGGAAATTAATACAAGATGTATTTTCTTTAGTGAGTGTTTATATAAAACATAATTAAAATGATTGAAATGTTGAAGGACAGTCTAATTTAAATATTTTTGTTGCTTCCCTTATTGTTTTTTTAAAATTCAAGTTAACTTTTGATTAATGTTTCCAGCATCATATTGATGAAACAAAGGAAGATTACAGTGATCTACCTCCTAACCAGAGAAAGAAGAAACTTACACAGAAGATAGAACACATACAGAACCAGATCCAACAGGAAACAGCTGCAAGGTAATGCAGTATTTTCTTATGTCATTGCTACAAATGGTAGTAAGAGACCCTATTCTAACAAAATGAATTTACAGAATTAAGGTATTCATGTGTGTATAACACTAAGTATGGTGGAGATTAGACTGATTTGTAGCGATTTTCATCAGTCTTACAAAAATATTCTCAGCTTTAGTGACCATAATGCTAAGTTTTAAACTGTAATATTTTTTTGGGTTTTCATGCTTTATAATATATTTCTATATTAAACATATTTTTATAGGCTGCAACTGTAATGGAACCCTTGGTTCAATAGAACAGTATATTTATTTGAGTTGGAGGTTTTTATACATTCTGTACAAAAATCACACCATTACTACCGATAATATTCTTTTTTTCTTTTTCAGTTACCATGACTTTACAACTTGTAGTTTTAAAATGGAATTTAAATGTTTGCTTCATTGCCTAATGCTTATTTTTCCTTTTCTAACAAGTGTTTCAAGCAAGTGTGCTGTTGTTTTTTGGTGGTGGCATTTCATGTTGTAATTAAAAAGTTTACTAACATGTAAGTTAAACATTTTGTGACCTGCAGATAATTTCAAGTTAATTCTGCTCCTCATCCATAAGCAGAAAAAAACATTAGTTATCAAATATGCAACATAATATTAACAAATTGTTTAGCTAATTTTTAAGCACCAACGTACATCAATTAATTTGCACCTACTTGCTGCAATGTCACTTCCAAGTCAATCATCTGAACTCTGTATTGATTTCAGCCTATTGTGAGCCCTACATATTTCTTTCTTTTTAAAAATAGCAGCTTTAAAGACAGAAAGTTACTATACATACTGGTGTATTTTCTGTCTGAACTCAGGGATGGCTTGGTCAAGATGAAATTGGTGTATGAACAGAATCCTGCAATGGGTGATCCATTGAGTGTTGAAGGCCAATTAACAGAAAGTGGACATAAGCTTGAAAAGCTCCAGCTTGAGCTTCAAAAATTTCAGGTACAAATCCCCCATATCTTCATGTACTTTAATTCTCCAATCTATGATTTGGCAAGCAAAGGAGTCATCTTTTTTTGCACAGAATTGTAACTTCTACTAACGTTTTTTTTTATATATAAAACACGCATTGTGCTAAAATGTTTAAAATTAATTTGAAATCAGCTCAAAAAAGTTGAAATATCTGCTTAGTTTTAGGGCTTAGTTGGCATGATAATAAGGGTGATATATCAATATTTTTCAGAGTTTTTACACTTAGCATGTGTGGCTCTCACCTACCTTTCAGTATCGTAATTTGTTTGCTAAATTAATATCATAAGGAAAATCAAATTCATTATTTAAAATTTTAAAAGCAAGTTTTCTGTGATAAAATTTAAAATCTAGTAGTAATGTGTATATATATATTTATAAAAGAAAACCAAAAAAAATGCCTGTCTTACGGATTGTTAGGAGACTTTCACTCACTTTCAGAATTATTTGTCGGAGGCAGAGCATATGACGTTGACACCCACAACTCATAAAAAGGATAGGAACAGTTTATCGGAGGACTCTTTGTCACGGAGTGCATCTGACTCCAGTGTCAACAATCCTAACAACAACAAAATCTTAGTATCAAATACTCCACCACAAGCCAATGGGTAAGTGGAGTACTAGCCACTGATAGGTCACCTTTTATTTTAGCCACTGTTCTTAATAAAAATATAGTTGATTAACATAGCTGTCAAAACAAATGACTTATTTCTACTTGGTTCTTATTTGTTCATTCTTTTCCTAAATCATCAAAGAATGAAATAATGCAATATAACTTTTTGTAATATCAGCATGCAGTGCATTACATTCATGGTAGATATCTCTTGAACATACTTGCAAAACATATCAGTGGGGAAGGGTTTGGAAGAAATATTTTTGTGAAATAAAAATTGGTTTGCCATAAATTGTGACTGGGTCTTAATAAAAACATTAATTTTTTGGTGAAAACAATAGGCAGCAATAAGTTGGTGTGCCAGAAATGTTAAGACTGTTTTGATCTGTAACAAGCAATTAAAAAGAGATGTCAACATGAGAAAATACTTTGGAGAAGTTTAATCCTCCATCAACATGCTCCCCCATATATACACACACTGACACAGCAGTATATCTGTAGACTCGCACTGTTAGACTAGAAACCAGGTTTTAATACCTGTGATGAGCAGAAAAAAATACTTTGTTGTGAATCTTTGTCCTTAATTCCAAACAATAAGTCAAACTTTCTTCAACAATTAATGATAATAAATTATGGTTTTTCACTTTTTTTTGTGAGAAAAATATTTTCTGGAAGAAAAAAAATCTGAAATGGAATCCCATCTTTATTATTGACAGAAGTCAGCTTGATTTTTTTTTTTTTTTAATTATAAACATATTGCCAAACTTTTAGTGCCCTGTATTTTGGCTGCTAATCTGCTGCCATCTTAAAGAGGGTCTTGAGAAAAACTGTTTTTGATATGTGGAGTTGACACTTGAACTTAGATTTTCTGATAGAAAGCCAGTGGTGCTGTCCACTTTGTGCTAATGTCCAACATTATTTTTGGCTATCTAGATGTTGCAGAATCAGTGTAAAAGTTTTTGATTATTTCTTTACTTTGGTTACAAACTGTAATTTCTGTGAATCAGCTATGTAGATCCTTATCCTTTATTTTTCTCTGGTGAATTACGTATTATTTTGGTATCTTTACATTTTGTGTGGCTTTCTTCTCTATAATAACACTTTTAAAAATAATTTTTGAATTTGTGCACTTAGTTTTTAAATTTAATTCTTATGTAGCACAAAGAAATACTGTAGAGATCAGTATTATGTTTTACTGGTTCCTAAAATATGACCTTTTTTTTCTTTTACCATCAGTTTATCGTTGTTCATACTCCTATTATGTTTATGCCTTCCAAAGTACTTTAGGTGGTTTTGTTTGCACTAATTTATAATTTATTGTATAGGCACTTGTCAGGAGAGTTCTCTAGTACTTGATAATCTTTACAGATCCTTTCATGGCTCTTGACATAAAGTGATACAATTGTGTGTGTCCAATATGTGTCTACTATAAGTGCATGAAAAGAGAATATTGTGTTGGTCTTAATTATCCATAAAATAATTTTTATTGCATGTGCTCTGCATATCTTTATTTCTACTGCTACTACTAGAATTTATTGATTGTGTTTTACTAATTAAAATACATGTCCACTTTGCTGTTTCCTTATATTCTTCATATGCTGAGCAAGTTAACATGTAATAACAATTGATATGTAGCTGTAAATTTGAAACATTAAACCATTTCAGTTGTAAGTATCAAAGATTTTTTTTAAATCATAAATGCTAATAAAATAATGAAATTGAGGCTTTATTAAACTTTATTTCTTGTTCTAATACTTATCAGTGTGTTGGTTACATCATGAACCCTCAAAAACAATTTAATGTGTGTATTATTATAGTAATGCATATCCAGTCATCTAAAGCAAATTTAAAAAAACAACAACTTGTATTATCAATATGTCTTGGTTCTCATGAGTTTTAAAGATATAATGAGTTATGTAATATTTCTTTTGTATACTTGTATACACTTTAAAGATATGTAATCTCTGTATATGTGATTAGAAAATTTTATATTGTGTGCATCAGCAAAGCTGACCATAACTGTAGTTCCTCCTATAGTCCTGAGAGTGGCATAAGTACAAGTCACACAAGTATCCCAGAAGTTGATGTGTATGCTGATGAAGAGGAGTTTGATAACATAGAAGAAGAGAATGTGGATTTTGAACTAGAGCCTCTTCCTGTGTTGGGTACAGCAAGAGCTCTCTACCCTTTTGATGGTCAGTTTAAATTATTTTCATACAATATGTGTGCTTGTTTGTTCCAGTTGTTTTAGAAACAAGTTAGGAAATAGCATGATCTGTTCAATTAGTAATTGCTAGACTAAACATTAGTATGATGTATGAAAATGAGGAAATGTTTAATTATGTTTTTCCTTTGTGTTGTTCAGAATACAAGCTACAGGAACTTGTGCAACAAGCTCTCAGTAAAAAATACCCACTGTGTTTGATATTTTGAATCTAACTACTACTACTACTACTACTACTACTACCACCACCACCCCATGTGGTGAAATCCTGTATGTGGAGTGGGGAGGGGGGGAGAGGATCCTGGTGCTTCAACAGCATCTGGGGTACTGCAACACACCACTTTGGCCTTTAATTCCAGGATCAATTGGCTGGTCCTGCTTAGCTAGAATCAACTGAGTACCAGTGTTGGGCATTCTAAACAAGTGTGGTAAACATTGTGTCTGATGCAGATGTTTGAGTATAGTGCTCACAAAGCCCTTGATAACTATGAACAGCAGTCTTCACCTCATTCTGCACCTGTACATTACTTTATTATAATGCTTTCTTTTTCAGACAAACCTTTATGGCAAGTGTCTTTCTTTTTTTTTTTTATTCAGAAGGGATTAGAGAAAGGCTTTCTAGCTCACCAACATCAGTCAAGAAGCTACGTTCTGAGGTCAATGAGACTACTTCTCATGCTACTTTGACATCTTGCTTTGCTGTCTTGGACATTTGCTGCCTCATTATGCTCCACTATTATGTCAGAACTCATACCATATGAAGTATCTTTTGCTCTCCTTGAATATACAAGTTGATAAGTCAACATCTATTCCCGTTTCTGTTCCCACTGTTAATTCCAGTGATGGCCCAGTTCTGTCTCCTTTGTCCTGAGCTTTTGTTATCTGCTAGGGTCCATCTTCATCCCCAAGATACAGAATGGTTATTTGTTCATACCCACAATCACTGGAATCTACTTCAACTGACGGATATCTGCCTAGTCAACCCAATGCAGAATCCATGGAGATGAAATGATCATCTAGTAAAGAAACATGGCATGGTAATAAACAGAAGGATTCTTCACCCAGATTTCTTCCACTCAAGTAAAAATGGGTACTTTGATGCAGTAGAGCTGTCAAGGTTTTCATTCTGATCAAGATGACATTAAGTCCTTGGTTGATTCCTATAACATACTTACAGAAAACTTTTATGAAACCTGCTGATACTGTCATCTTTTGGCAGTTTTCTTTATATTGGAATGATATTATAAAATTTCAGCTGCTAATCTGAAAGATCAAACACCCTAAATTCTCCCTCTGTTTTTTTTTTTGTTTGTTTTTGTTTTCTTAAACATTATCAGTATTCTCTAATATTTTAAGATTATTTTAAGTTACCTTACATTTTTCTTCTGTATTACATAGTGATCAGAAAACAAAACACTTTTACTTTAATATTAGTGAAGGTCGTTTATAACTCAATCACATAATTTTTGTAGGAAATTAACTTCTTTAAATTATGCATTAATCAACACAACTTTCTTTCTGTTTTATGAAGTAAAATTGTAATGCATAATACTATCAAATACAAAAATAATTCAGATATGTAAGCACATTTTTCATATGTAGTGTCATAAGTTGTGTTTCATTAAATTAAAATTTGTTTGAACAATTGATTTTGTAACTGGTTACCAAATGAGTGTTTCTTAAACAGGTTCATGAAAATGAAAAAGTAGAATTAGTTAACTGAAAATATTTCATGTGAAACAAGATTTTTAAAAAATCTTAAATGCACCAGATTGCCACAGCCTTTAAAAACTGTCCTGGACCGTTCCCTCAGACTCTCCTCATCTTGCTTTCCCTCATTCAATGCTGGCAATTATGAAAGCCAAAATTATTTTGGAAGGATGGGTCCACACCACTTTCAAAATGCCCAGCATACACTATGTACATTTTTAGGGTAATCAAACTCACTAGCTTATTTTTATATTTTCATGTTTTGACACTTTTTTGTAGAGTGTAAAATTTTCACAAATTTATAAATGCTCATGTAATCCTTACCTCTTAGTTCTCAATAGTTTGTTTTTTTCAGTCTGTTCTTTCCTTAGTTGTGATTATTATTACTCACACAGTTAGGTAAAAAAATGGCTATTTTTTCTGAACATAAAAATTTGCTAATTTTAATAATTGAAACTAATACTGTTAGTTTTCAATAATACCATTATTTCATAATAGTAAATATTACTATTATTACACACACAAATGTGTGTCCTGACATAGCCAGGTGGGTTAAGGTGTGCGACTCGTAATCTAAGGGTTGCGAGTTCGCATCCCCGTTACACCAAATATGCTCGCCCTTTCAGCCATGGGGGCATTATAATGTGATGGTCAATCCCACTACTCATTGGTAAAAGAGTAGCTCAAGAGTTGGTGGTGGGTGGTGATGACTAGCTGCCTTCTCTTTAGTGTTACACTGCTAAATTAGTGACAGCTAGTGCAGATAGCCCTTGAGTAGCTTTGCACAAAATTCAAAACAAATACAAAACAAAATTTATTTAAAATATATAAAGGAATATTAAGTAGAATACAGTGTTATAATGACTTGTTTTTAACTTAAATGTTTAAAATAATGTGCTGTTTATTACAGACTTAATATTAAGATTGAAAAAAATTACTTGTTTGTATCACATAATTTTGCAAAGCTATCTGCACTAACTATTGGCAGTTTTGAAAGCAATTAGTAGAAAGAAGACAATAACACCAACTTTCAATTTTTGGACTATTATAATCCAAGCATAAGATTTTATTGTTACTCTGATAACACAACCACGGTTCCAAAGAGATTTTGTGACAGTGGTGCATGAACCATAGAGGATCAGATCCACAGTTCGGGCACCCTAACTACAAAGACACACCCTGCTAATTAAAGAAGAAAAGAATCATGGAATCCAGATTTTACACATAACATCATTTATTTATGAAATTGTAAAAGATATTACCTCAAACTTTATATATCATGACTTAGACCAAAATAAATTATGCTGTTCTTATAAGGATATTTTTGGAAATTATTAATAAGCTTATGCATATTTTTAAGGAATTACTTTTTCAAATATTTCTTACATATTTACTAACTTAAGACAAAACATGCTCGCCTTTTTAGTCGTGAGGATGTTTATAATGAGATGGTCAATCCCACTATTCATTGGTAAAAGGGTACCCCAAGAGTTAGTGGTAGGTGGTGGTGACTAGCTGCCTTCTCTCTAGTCTTACACTGCTAAATTAGGGACGGCTAGTGCAGATGGCCCTCAAGTAGCTTTGTGCGAAATTCACAAAACAAACAAACAAACAATTCTCCTTTTTTACTATATATATTTAAGAGAGATAATTAATTTTCTATCACTCCTTTAGTTAGTCAAGTTTAGTAATTTTGTATTCTTTCCTTTTATTGTTATTGACAAATCTATATTGTGAGCCTTCAACAGTATACTCGATTTTAGATACTTTTGTATCAATAGTAACAGCTCTATCGTATGGTTTTTACTGAATACAGGTTGCTTTTACTTTCCCCTTTATATAACATATACTTACTTTTAATATTTAAACTTTATATACAGCTCAAAGTGAAGGTTCTATTCCAATGGAAGAAGGAGAGGAATTTGAAGTTGTGGAATTAGATCAAGGAGACGGATGGACGAGAGTACGCAGAGGGGACGTTCAAGAAGGCTTTGTACCAACCACCTATCTTCAGTGTTTTCTGTATAATAACTGCTAATCACCACATTCAGTTTTAGTACACTACGATGTGGGTTTCAGTATGCTGGTATGTGTTCTTTATTTGACAGTTACTGAAGTTTTAACATTTCATTTCTTTATCAAAATATCATTCAATTTTTGTAATTTATAGCATTCCTCTACAGTTTTATACATACTTATTACTGTAATAGATAGCTTGTAATATTTTAGTTATTTTTCTGTTATTTCCAGAATGAACTAGTGATTTTATTTATTTATTTTTTACACCTCTAGCTTTCACTAAGATACTGAACGCTTCGTGTTTTTGTCAACAATAATATGTTTGTATCCCCCCTAGTGGTACATTGGTATGTCTATGGACGTCCACTGTTAGAAAGTGTGTTTCTATACATGTGGTGGGCAGAGCACAGTTGGCACTTTGTGTTTAATAACAAACAACAATAATAAATTTGCAAGTTATCTTTTATTAGACACTAATTTGAGACTTAAAGCCATTTTACAACAGCAAAGTAAATAAATTTATCTCTTAATATTATGTTGTGTACTGCAAATGTTTATAGTTATATTATCACAGTTTTGTAGTTTAACTTAAATAATTATATCTCTAATTGGCAGAGGGAGTTGTTTGTGTGGGTAAATTAGTAATATGCATCATTAAAAAAAAAAGAGTATTGAAGAATGTGTTAAAGAATTGCTTTTAAGTAGTTAGATATGGTGTAAAGCTACATTTTAATCTTTTTGTAAAATAGTTTTGATAAATCTCCTAACACTAAATCATATGCTTTTAACTTTCCAAATACAATATACCACTTCAGCATATTAGCTAGAATCAGATAACTGTCTCAATTATAAACTGCTGTGAAACTTTAGTAAAACTTAATCATACTGAAAATGTAATAAAATAAAAAACTGTTTTATAAATTAACTATCTATACATTGTGTCATTTAAATCATAAATGTTATTTTGTAATATTCACCATGACATACAACAAGAAGTAAAAATATTATTTTAAAACCTAGACTGGGTAAAATTTTACTTTGAAGTATATCTTATAAAAACTTGAACTTAGCCAACTAAAAATTAGATTTTGCAGTAAAATTCTTGTTATGAAATTTTATGAAGAATGAAAGATGTTTATTACAGAAAAATTAGCAACTACTTTGAACTATGCAAAATATCATAGCTCTAAGTTTTTCAGTTGCTAGATGATGACATCTGAACACACAGTTAGTGCCCAATTATTTTTAGGGAAAGTAGGAACATAAATGATGTAAAAATGTATAATTCTTAATGACAAGAAACCCACTTGAAATAAAAAAATATATCTCAGAATGGCTGATATGGGTATTAACACTTTTACTAATAAAGCAGAAAACAGTGTTTCGACCTTCCTAGGTCATCTTCAGGTTAATCTAAGGAAAACATTTTTCATATTGCTTAGAATATTTATTGTAAGTAGATAAATTTAAAAAAGTGTCATTAATATGTAATTGAGTTTTGATCAATGTTTGGATGATTTTGTGTGTGTGTGTTTTTTTATAGCAGAGCCACATAGAGCTATCTGCTGAGCCCACTGAGGGGAATCAAACCCATGATTTTAGTGTTGTAAATCTGTAGACTCACTACTGTACTAGCAGGGGGCATTGGATGGTTTTATAACAAATCTTAAGTGAAGAACTAGTAGTGTCTTAGTTTATTGATACAAAATATGTGTAATCTACACATTCTTTACATATTACCATTAGGTTGATCAACAACTGAGTTTATTTATCTTACTTAATGCGTAGAGTTACAAGAGACAATCTGTGCCTGTGTCACATTTTTCACAAGACATACTTGAGCTTTCAAACATGGCTTTAATAATAAGTTTTTGACTAGTAGTAACAAATTGTAATTTGTTCACACAATACATGTCAATTAAAAGAGTCATGTACACATTTTTTTAAAGAGTTGACTTTAAATCATGAATATGATATGAACTGCAGGACTAGCTGCTTCTTCTGTTTTCAAAGTAACTTCAAAATTGCTGTCTTGCATGCATTTGTACATAGAATATATTCAAAATAGTTTCCCAGATGATAGAATCAAGGCAACTGATAAAGTTTCTTTTCAACAGCTTTAAACAAAGAACTGCAGCATTAGAGTGATAATATCTCAACTTAGTCTTTTTTAATCATTAGTACTTTTGTACTGCTGAAATCATCATCGGCTGTTGCAAAATCTAATTTAATCTGTTGCATCACCAACATTATTTTTTGTTCTGTAATTGAACAGTCTACATGATATCCTCTTCCCATGCCATCTCTAACAAGCAATGTGTTTAAAAGATAAAATATACATTATGAATAATAGCACTTCAGAATATATTGTGTGTGTTTCCTTCATAGAAGAGGTAAAAAATAAAAAAAGGAAAGGTAATTGAAAGGATTATCCTCAGTTTCAGATAGGAATATTGATTATCTATTGTTATTTCAAAGAATCTTTTGTATCTCCATTAAAAGTGTATCCTTGGTATGTGGTTCACATTTCTTTGTTCTATGAATGCAGTTAATAACAGCCTTAGGTTTTTTTTTTTTTTAAATGATTCTGGATATTTAATGGCAAATAACTGAGTTTTAACTTGAAGAGTTAAAGTCTGCTATTGTTATTGAGGTGTGGCTTATCAGGAAATGCCCAAAATATTTTAAAATAACTCTGACTCAAACTAGAAAATTACAAGGCATCTAATGCTAGTTGTCAGTTCTTCCTCTTAGTGGGAACATTTCCTAACTTCAGTAAAGAAAAAAATAAACATTTATGATCTTTAGTCATTACATAAAGCATTTAATTTTATATTTTAATGTTATAAACCAAGATCTAATTACCCAGGTCAACATTATAAAAAGCACAATTAAAATAAAAGATATTTTGAAATACTTTATTTTAGGGTTACAATGAGAAATATTGTTTTAGAAAATGTTCCTGGGAATGCTTTTGTTGTTGTTGCACACCTCAAAGATCCCCAAGGGGTGCCTTTCTGTTACTCTTATAATTCTTTAGGTTGATTTTTTTTTTCCATTGACACTCACAGTAGATATTGTCATGTTGGAATTTCTAAATCCCCAATTTTTACCCATCTTTTATAAGCTGAATGTATGAATATTTTGCAATGGAAGTGGCTATTACATTCTATACCTAAAACTAATCTTGTGACATCACATTACCTACAAAATGCCAATGTTTATAGTTTTGATACATTTTGTTGAACTGAAACTTTATAGGCAATGGTTTTTATGTGATTTGCTTATTCAAAATTAATATAATGCATTTCACCTTCTGTATACTTGAATATTCCTTGTTACTTGCAGCAGTTAAATATAATAAATTTTAGTGGCAGAAATACATTTCAGCTAATCTACTACCAGTTACACTCAAAGTATAGCTTAAACTGTGGTACCAGTAGGCCTGGTATTCTGAAACCATGTTACTGGTAGCAATCAGAATAAATATTTGTGGCTGTAATGTTTTTTTCTTGTAATACTATTAACTATACTGCTCAAGATTTAACCATAACATGATTGTTGTCTACATCACCCTTGGTCTAACAAGTGAGAGTTAATATACACCTTTGTTAAATACTTTAATTTTATTGTGCTAACCTTAATGTTATTATCTTTTTTTTTCTTTATTGTTATTGTTAATTCTCTATTTACTATTTCTGAAATACATATTCAAAAACAACAGGATTATCTCTCACATCTGAGAAAGATTACCTAGCAACAATATTTTACTACAATCACTTTATTCTTGTAGCAGATATATACAACTTAAAGGTTTCTACTACTGTCAGTGTGTTTTATGAACACTGTCTCATATGCGTTATGACAAATTTTATTAGTTCTTACATGCACTCAGAATTTTGATAACAAAGAAATTTAATAAATATCCCTGATAACTGTGAAGTATGGTCATCAATTAGCTTTAAATGGCTTACTCACTTTTAAGTTCAGAAAATCCTGCTTTATCTCATCAAAAACAAATGGGAGTGAGCAACAAAATCTACCTGTGTGTAGTGGTTAATCCCTCTGTAATGGTTATTAAGAGGAAAGTGAGTTATCTTGTTAAAAAATGCAGTGTTAAATCAAATGCTTTAAAAATAATAATATTCGTTTTTACTTTTTTATAAATCAATATAAGGATTGAGTTTTATAATCTAAATTTTTCACATTTTGTTTCTTAAAAAAATCTAGAACTGTTATCATTTTTTCTTTGCAGGTTTGGACAGCATGTATGCTATAAAATATATATATATGCATTTCACTTTGTATGTATGTATGTATAGTTATACAAAGAGTACATCAATGCAACCGACATTTGCTCATCTCGTATTCTGTGAATAAGGATGTACTGTGCTCTTGGAAGAAACAGGTATTTGTCTTATATTTTAGCTGAAAATGATAGCCAGTTTGAAGCACTCAAGGACCATCTTGATGGCATCATGAAAATATGCATCACATTGGGAACAGTTGTATTTAGCAGTGGTCAGCAGCTTTTCCTATGTGTTAAGTTAGCCATATTTTAGTGAGTACATTATTTGAAAGAAAGATTTGAGTTTTTGTATTATCTTCTAATTTTTCAGTTATTATTAAAACAGATTTGCCAGTGGTGAGAATTTGTTATGAGTCTTAAATAACAAATTAAATTTTGTTTTTTATTGTAGATTTTAACTTTCTTATTGGAGCATTCTCTAGGAAAATGAACAATACATTCAGATGAAAATTAGCAAGTCATTGTTTAGTAGGTTGATTAAGGTTCTAGTGAGAGGTCTGAAAGCTTGCAATAGAAAAAAAATAGGTTTTTTTTGTAACATTAAAAATAAAACCATTGTTCACATAACCTTTTTATTTCTAAACTGTCATTGAGAAAAATCCATCCAGTATTGCATGACATTTATGAGGTAGTTTTATAGATGCTGTCGTAATTAGCATTTTGCATTATATGGTTATTATCACTAACTGATTTTTTTTTCTCAAAACAATTATTAGTTTATGAAAATGTAAAAAATGAATAAACTTTTGCATTTTATTTACCCAGTCACAAGTTACTTGAAGTACTTTCAATACAAAATTAATTTGTTTCTTTGGTTTTGTCATCTAATTTCAATTATTGTTCACATTCTATCTCATGCTGTATAATTGCCAAGTTGTCCATCTTTCTTTTAAAACAGTTGTACAGTTTATAAGTTTTTTCATTAATGTACACAAATTATTAGAGGAAATGCAGACTTAATATTGATTTTTATTGACATCACCTAGAGAAGTTAGTTTCCTTGCAGCCTTTTTATACAAGTGTATTAGCTGAGAAATCTTGTAATAGCTTTGAACAAAAAACAAACTAAATATACATTAAGTGCAATCAAGTAGTGCACAAAAATAAGTAAAATCTGCAAAAGCTGAGGCAACCAGGATGAAAAGATCATTTGTTCCAATGTTCATTGTATTACTGGACTATATCATATACACTCAACTGTTTTGCATAGCACATGAAGCTCCAGGGAACAAACAGTGTTATTGCATTTTTTTTGTATTATTTTTATGCTTTGTAAACACTGTATAGTGACCAAAACAAAAAGGCAAAAACATGTAGCAAGACATTAGTTGCTTTTAACAGCAATTTTTAATGTATTTGATGTATAATAACATTATTAGTTTACTTTCAAAACTTTTTTGTACTTCCATTAACAAAAATACTTGTGAAGGGTTACTATATTGCATGCTATGTTAAAAACAAGTCAGTCAGGTATATTCTAATTTTTGTTGGTAAATTTTTAATGTCATATTTTTGAATTAATATCCTTATTAAAATAGAGTTTTGAATATGATGTGACTTAATAATGCCAGTATTGTATTTATACACATTTTCTGGATTTGATGTAGCTTTACAAGCATTGTACATTTCTTTAGGTACATGTATGTGAATTTATTCTCAGTGGTTCTTGTGATTGATCACTTTATATCTAACTTTATAAAGTTAACTGTTCACTGATGTTGTAAGATTAACAGTTTAAAGGAAGACTTAATTCTCTCTCTCTCTATAGTTCAATGAATCAAAATGTTTGCCATTTATTAAGTTTATGAATATTTTCTGGATTTGTGCTGTTGTACCGAGTTTGATCCCAAGATAGAAATTAAAGGATGGTTAATTGTGCAATGCTGTTTAATTTATGAGCAACTTTATTTGTAAGCTAGTTAATTCATTACAGGTCTCCCAGTAATGTAATAAAGTTAGTTGTTTACATTTTATCTCAAATCAGTATATTTAGATAAAATAAACTTTGTGGGCTGAAAACAAGAATACTATCATTAATAAACAAAGTAACAGATATTTCCTTTATGAAAAGCTATATTTTTGCTAATCTTTTTTTCTCTTATTTATCTTTGTAAATAGTCAGTGTTTTGATGTTGTAAAAAAAATAAACAAATATTTTACTTATGCAAAACAGAAATATTCACTTGACAGTTTTCAAAATTGTGTTAGCAAACCAGATTGATTTCAAACAAAAGATACGTTACTAAGTTGTTGGTTTCATTGAAAGTTAACCATGTCAGATATTGGATATTAATTACATAGTCACTCTGAGAAACTGTTACACATTGCTTTGTATGTTTGTTTTCATTCACAGTAGCATTTTTTTTATATTATATGATTCAACAAAAAGATGTGTTATTTTGGTCTAAAGATTTTAAACAATTCCTAGATGCATGTTAATGAATTATATATATTTGAAAAATGGTATTACCAGTTAATAAAGTAATGTTAACTATCACATTGTCATTGATATGAAACTACAGAATCTTTTACATTTATTTTTAATTTGTACCACAAAATTCAGTACCACCTAGAATAATGATAAAATATTTATTACTTTGGCTTTATACCCTAGGTGTGTCAAATATTATAGTTTTATATTGAAACTTTTGATTTTTTTGTTAATTATGTTGATTTTCAGTGTTTCATGACACAGCTGCAGTGCATACCATACAGATGTATGTTACTTATTTTTAGTTGTTTTATCAGCTTTTATTTTGGTAATTTGTTTTCATTATTGAAATGAAAAGACAGATGTTATCCAACACATTGGGTTACCTAGAAAGTAATGGCTTCAATCTTGCATAAATTGTAAAAGTATTAATATTGTTAATAATGTTTTATCAATTGTTTCTCATTACATTTACATCCAAGATTGATTGGTTGATGAATTTTGTTTTTACCTAAAATGTTACCAGGTTTATATACTGATATCTCGCCCTGAATTTTGGGCAAGGAATATCTCAAATAACTATGACAAATGTTAACAGGTTACTTATAACCAAAATACTCATTTAGTAATTTGGCTGTTTTTGACGTCTAAAAGTTTGCTTACTGTTATTTTTTCACTTATATATAATGCAATAAATTGAGATCTTCAATACTAAAGGAGCTTTTAAACATCTTGAATATATATGACAATTTGTTTTCTTTTTTCATTGGTAAACTCTCATATAAATAGTTTGTATTTAAATTTTTGTAGCAACTATGCAAAAGCCAAAGAAAACTTGACTTGTGGTGTTATAATTTACATACTTGTGTATTGTGATTTTTTTAACTATATTTTGATATGTAAATCCTTACGTTCTTTATTTGAATCAAATTGGATGTGTATCATACCTGATTATTATTGTCCTGAAACGTAAAATATTAGGCAGAATGCAGCTCTTTAGTTTGTTTTCTTTACATAACCAAAATTTATAATGGTGATTTGTGAAAGTGGATAAAACTTTTAAAAAAAAATGAGATGGTAAGCTGTTTGTTTTGGGTGTTTTTTCTATATTTTGTTGTTGAATATTAATATATATTTTAGGTCATGTTGAAAATTACAACATTTTTTTTTCTTGCAGTATTTATGTGTATTAATTCTTTAAAAAAATATTTAAAGTTTTCTAACAAGGAAAGCATTTGATTTGCTAGAATCTTTAATCATAAGTAGACAGTTAAAGCATTTTTGGTGCCTTATGTGGAACAAAAAATAAACAATTTATTATTATTATGTAATGAGATATTCTAATAAAAGAAACTGACATTATTTCAAGAAAACCTTAGGTATACTATAAATATTTCCTCTTTTTTGAAGAAAATTTGTTATTTAAGTATGATTTATGTAATTAGTTATACTATCACACACCAGGTGGATAGTGGAAAAATCATGACATTTCTATGAAGAAACATCTTGAAAGTTCTTTTCTGTATTTATTTCTTGATCATATTTTTTTTTTACAAGCAGCTGTAGTTGATTAGCTTTAATTACATCTAAGATTTTATTCAAGGATGTTCATGTACATCAGTAGAAATGTTGTAGTATTTGAAAACAACTGGTCATTTGTGCACCTTACTTGGTATTACTTTCCAGACTCACTTATTTTGACATGTAACAACAGTTTGTTAATGTTTACCAAGACTGTAGTTTTCTGATGCTTATCAAAATAAGTAGTGCTAAAACTGTTAATTTTTAAATAAGCAAAAAAATGAAGTAGAACATAACTGCATCTTTGGAGTTATTCTGTCATCTTTAAATTACATTTTAGTGACAAAAAAATCCCAGATTCTGAAAGTGTTTATAACTCATTAAGTTTTCCAATCGTAAAGCAGTAGGTCAACCTGCAACATTAGTTAATGTGTGTCGTAAAGATAAATAGTTGTCTCTCATGGTATCATCACACATTCTCTGAAGATTTTGATGTGATTTTTTAAAAATATTTCTGACTTTAAAGTGATAGTGAAAAAAATATACTTATGAAATGGTGCAACTGCTAAAAAATTCTATCAGCAGTATCTCGTATGCAGTTCAACATCATGTTATTTGTATTTGGTTAGTGTCTGAAACGTTTGCATTTGCTGTATAAAGCTTTTCCTAAGTAATTTGTTATTTTATGTAAAAATAATATTTGTGAATGAATACTCGTACGAATGTTAAGATGGGATTTGCCTGCATTTTCTATGTGATCACTTGGGACTTTTCTACTTTGAAATAAGGCTCATACTTATTAAAGGTAGATATAAAGCTTAAACAAGTTTGTTTGCTGTGCTCAAGTTGACAGTGAACTGCTTTTGGCAATGGTCAGAGGCACTAGTGCATGACAAGGTTTCCTTTAATGTTAGTAGTTGTAGGAATAATTTATTCATGTTGATGTAGTTTCATCTGTTGTGGAAATAAAATTTCTCTAAACTTAGCTTTCTATGTTGTTCTTTTTAATAAAAAAATGTTAAATCATAGATGCAAAGGATGCTTAAAAATTTTACACTTTACATAAAAGTGTATGTTATTACTATATTTGCCTTGGTAATAACACATTAAACATTATCAATGTGTTTAATTTAAATTTAATGTTATCAGACTAATTATCCTACTTAATAGCAAACATTTGCCCACCCCCGCTAGTATTGATTTCAAAGCTAAAATCAGGGATGCAATTCCCCTTGGTGAGCCCAGCGGATGGCCAGAGGTAGCTTTGCTGTAAAAACAAAAAAACATGACATGTCCAAGTATGCTGAAGCAATCGACTCATAATCCAAGGGTCGCGGGTTCGAATCCCGGTCGCACCAAACATGCTCGCCATTTCAGCTGTAGGGGCATTATAATGTGACGGTCAATCCCACTATTCGTTGGTCAAAGAGTGGTCCAAGAGTTAGCGGTGGGTGGTGATGACTAGCTGCATTCCCTCTAGTCTTACACTGCTAAATTAGGAATGGCTAGCGCAGCCCTCGAGTAGTTTTGCGCGAAATTCAAAACAAACAAGCAAACATTTGCTCCAATCAAATAGCCCTGACATCTTCAATTCTTAGAGAGCTCATGGTCGAAGGAATTTTTTAGTAATAATGCACGTTTTAATATACATAAAATTTGTCTATGTAAGAAAAAGAAAATAATCGGAGTTGAGAAAACCAAAGACAATTGGACGTTCCATAAATATTTTTTTTATAAACATGGGTTTGCAAGTAAAGGCATCAGATTTTGTAATTGTGGAGTTTCAAGTACCAACGGTGTCAAGTATTACAAAAGATATCCATTATCAAGTTTCCTAGAAAACCTAAAAATAACTAAATACTGGTTGTATTAATTGAGTGCAATTGCCCAAATAAACCTGAAATGACAGCAGGGTTATTTGTACTTAAATATGTACAATGGCCTACATCCAACGATGAAACTTGTCATAACTATCACTTTTGAAATAATTTAGCACGTTATATGACTAAGTAATTGTTAAATATTAAATCGCCACATAAATATCATAACTGTTTAACAGTCTTGCATATCCAACAATAGTGGAACGCCACTCTTGCTGATACCACATTCTGGAGTTTTTTTCAAATTGCGTGTTCCTGCAAAAAAAGAAAGAAAGAAAGAAGGAATCCTTTGGATAAAATATTTAAAGATATTAAACTGTCCGGTTCCTGAACACATTTAGGGTTTCGTTGCCAACAGTTTCAGAATTTCTTTTCTTTTACAGTTGACTTAAAACATTGCCATATCTATACAAAATACTTTCTGGGCATAATTATCCATAAACTAGAACTCTGTTGATCATTTACAAAACTTTATACATACGTCTTGGTCAGCTTCTGTGACTTATCTCTGCTATTCATGTAATTTGACGAGTAGACTGCATAGGGATTGTTAAGAAACCGTCTGCCACGATACCCACTGACCATAGGTCAAAGAACCAGAAGAGGAAACCATTGTAGTCAATTGTTGATTCTTTTTAATGCCTCTGACAACCATAATAATCAGATGGTAGAACTAAGAAGTCAGTTTTTCACGTTCTTTCTGATTGAGAACAAGAAACCGTTGTAATCAGTTGTTGATGCTTCCACTTTCGGCCATCAAATCCAGACAACTATTGAAGTTTATAAGATAGTAATCCAAGCAGTTTGTTATGAAAATCATGATGACGATGAAAAAATTTTCCATTTCTTCTTGATACCAAATCACTTCCACCAAAAATTACTTAAAGCTCTACTTGCCAACGTATCAAAAGCCTTTTCCCAACCCAAAGTGATTATTCGTACGTTTGTAACCTATTATCAAATTGATTGATGTTTTTGGAAACTATATTATTTATCATACACTTGACTGGCCTGCAACTTTAGATTTTAGGGTTTATTGTTATTCAAATTACTCGAGTCCTGGTTATGCTCACTCACCCTCTATACCTTTTTACCTACCCCTAATCGCTTGGCGCAAGCTTGTAAGATTATGACTTTTAAAATTACAATTTCAAGATACGTAGCGGGTAGAACACAGAATCCATAGTGTAGCTTTGTGCTAAACAACAGCCAAACTAATTTTTTTAAAACCCTTAACTAGTTTGTTCGTAACATTTCTTTGCGTTTAAAAATATATATCATAGTTTACTGTATGAACTTTTATTCTATATTCACTTCTTTTCAGAATAAAGAAAACAATTTGTGATTATTGTTGTTTCTACACTTAAATACAGTTAGGTAGTTTTACTCAGTAGGTGGTAAGCAGTCTACTTGAATATACGAGGTCTGTTCAAAAAATACGCAGACTGAAGTCATAAAACAAAATGTACTTTATTTAGAAGTTACAGGTCTGGGACCCCTTCAAAGTACTCTCCTCCCCAACGCACACACTTATTTCAACTGTGTTTCCACTTGTTGAAATAGTCCTGGTACGCTTCTTTTGTAATGTCCTCCAGCTCCTTCGTGGCATGTGCCTTAATTTCGGGAATCGTCTCAAATCTTCTTCCTTTCAAGGGTCTTTTGAGTTTGGGGAACAAGAAAAAACCGCAAGTAGCAAGGTCAGGTGAGTAGGGGGGTGGGGAAGAACAGTGATCGAGTGTTTGGCCAAAAACTCACGAGTTCTGAGGGCTGAATTTCGCAGCAACGCGGTGCATCTTCAATTTTTCGGTCAAAATCTCGTAACAAGATCCAACTGATATCCCACACTCTTCAGCAAGCTCCCTGACAGTTGGACGTCGATTTTCCTGCACCAGGGTGTTGATTTTGTCGATGTGTGGGTCGTCAGTTGACGTGGAAGGACGTCCAGGACGCTCATCATCTTCAATGGACTGTCGACCATCCTTAAAACGTTCATGCTACTTGAAACATGCCGTACGCTTCATAGCAACATCACCGTAAGCCGTGTTAAGCATAGCAAAAGTTTCAGTCGCAGATTTTCCAAGTTTAACACAAAATTTCACAGCAAGTCGTTGCTCCTTCAGGTCATTCATTCTGAAATCCGCCAAACGAAAAAATCGCACTTCACTTAAAACCGCGTAGCTAATACACAAATGAAGATATCTGCAATCGGGAAATGGCGTCGTAATCAGCTGATCTGTGCGAACCTAGCGACACCATGCGGATTCCCCTGGAACCAACTGGAGCCGCGCAATTCAAACAGTCCGCGTATTTTTTGAACAGCCCTCGTATATCCGTCTGGTAATAAGAGTTTTTATATTCTTGGAATGGGTGTAGCAGAACTTATGCTGTTTGCTAACATTGTGCAGTGTTAACTGCGCATTTAAAATTTGATTGGTTATGATGTTGGCTGCTAGGAGTAAGTGACTTGATAACAGTAGAAGGGAAATGTCTCAAGTGTTATTCTGATTTCTTTGGACGGGTGAGTGATGACTAAAGAAGACTGGAAATTTCATATATTTTTCTTGGTAATGTTGCAAGCGATTGAAGATATCCTCTGATATCAGTTTGAAAGAATTGTGAACCGTTTTCAAAGTTTGATGTAAAACTAGAAGCATGAAGTTCAAAGAAAGAAACATCTAGGAAACATTTTTAGTTTATTTCTTCAACAAGCGAAAGGAATCACTTCTTATCCTTCAAAAAACACTTACAATTAGAAAAATGGTTGTGGTATGTACAAGATTGTTTTGGAATTCGCTCAAAGCTACACGACGGCTATCTGCGCTAGCCGTTCCTAATTTAGCAGTGTAAGACTAGAGGGAAGACAACTAGTCATCATCACCCACCGCCAACTCTTGGGCTAGTCTTTTACCAACGAATAGTGGGATTGATCGTCACATTATAACGCCTACACGGCTGAAACGGTGAGCATGTTTGATGCGACGAGGATTAGAGCCCGCAACCCTCGGATTACGAGTCGAGTGCTCTAACCACCGGGCCTTGTACAAGAACCTTCTATTTATAATAAAACACAATTTTAATTAAAACACGACTTTCACTATGACTTCATGTGAGAGTTTGATTATATCTTTATTGATGTATATTTTTTAAATGTAGTACTGAGTTCTTAAAATAAAGTTGTTATTTCTTCGATAAACTGCACCACTTTTAATATACAAATAATTTACGGTTTATATCAGTAAAATTTACGGAACTTTTCATCTCTGTACATTGAATCATTTTGATGGAATTAGTTCCGTATGACTAATGAGCGCAATACTAACATACTTCTCGTGCAGTACTTCCCAGAAAACCCTCATTTGTTTAAAGAAAACTTTCGGTCTTTTTCAAAATTTTTACAATGAATAGAAGTACCATAATTTTTTTCATTTAAGTCGCGTGCTTAATCCTTTTTTCCACGTCTACCCCCACACACACACCTAAGGTGTTTTTGATTAGATAGATAATACACGTGAAGAAGAGGTTGTTTCTTAGCCTGCTGTGTTCTGAAGATGATTTGAATGACACACAGAATGAGACTGAAATTCACTCCTAAAATACTTAGGATAGACAAAAAAATCACACTCTTGACCATACTGTTATTAACTTAACTTTATACCATGTTACGAACTAGTACAAATACTGCATACTACTAGGTAAGTGATTGGTGCATCTGTGTTGAGAGTAGCTACTTTACTCATAACTGCTGTTTTGTGTGAAAGGCAAAGTTTTAATCGTATTTAACTTCGTGTGCCAGAATCGGCCTGGAAATGTTATTTGCAAATAACATCGATCTAATCAAGAAGACTGGTCAGAAAACAAACTTTTCATGTCTTCCAGAAAGTTGTTTTACGGAGGAACATCCTTGAGTGTGACACGCTAAAGTTGAGTTCAGTGAGGCGCGAACAATCGAGGTGCCTTCTGAACTTTTCCAACTTAAGTTAAGACCAATTAGATGACACAGCTCAGAGACTGTTCGCTAACGCTGTACTTGCAGCCACTGGAGTGTGTGCTTGTTCCCAGTACAACAACTTATGTGAATAGTTTGAACTGTTAGAAAAAAAGTAGTATATCTACAGGAATGTATTTATAAATAATACATAATGAGGGAGGAGCCGAAGTACGTGACGTTTACTCTGCTCTCGTATAGTATTTCAAAACACATTCATTAGAAACTGCACCAACGTACAGCAGGGAGGAATAGGCAATGAACCTGACCCTCCTTGGTTTTTAGATCTAAATCCTGATAAAAAGAAAGAGAATGAATTTGAAACCCAGACAAACGTTGATATATTATGTTTGTAATTTAAATTTATAAACTTTTAAATCATTTTTCATCTAGATTAATAAAGCTTCTGCACGAATTTGAGTAGGGGGCCTATTTTAGTCAAATTTAATTTTTATCTTAGTTGTGGAAAATTTACGGACTTTACTAAAATGAAGGATTTGATCTCCATGGTAGACAGAGCACAGATATCTTGTTGTGCAATATTTTACTAAAACAAATAACAAGTAGTTAGAGAAAAATTAGTAATAAATAAAGTGAGTCATAATAGTCACGTGATCATAAGCGCGCGCGTGTGTGTGTGTGTGTGTGTGCAGGGAGTGGACAAAAAACGCCCTTCTTGGAAATGTTTATAATTTGTTATATCTTTTATTAGATAACAGAACGCACTCGACGAGATCTGTTCAGATATGATTTCAAGTTTTAACTTTCGTAAGTACTTGAACTTCTTCATAATTTTAGTTTCACATTCTCATAAAAAGAGTTGTGCACGTGCTTAGATCTTGGTATTCTAATTAGCCTACAAAATGATCAAATAAGTTTCTCTGTAATTGTGGAGTCGTTAAAAGATATCTTAAAGATTTGAGATCATATTTGAACAGGTCTTTTCAAGTGTGTTCAAAAACATATAGTTTTATATATTATTCTGTTATCTAATAAAAGATATAACAAATGAACAACATTTTTAAGGGGCCACTTTTTTTGTCCACCCCCTATATAAACACAAAGGCACACGCTCAATGAGCGTATATGATCATGTGACTATTGCGCTCACCAAATAAATTGATTTAAGTAGATGTTTTCCTTATAATAACTAATTCGTGCAAAGAACCTGTCTGGACTATGAAAGGTATCTAGATTATCATACTTGGCAGTTAAACATTGTAATCTTTTATTTAAATATTCAGTGTAATATTTACATTATACTCAAAGTCCATAACAAACCCTGATAGAGGAGAAAGTATTGTATGTTTCTAAGTAACTAACGATGTTGTTCAGGTTGTGATTAAAACTTTCTATTAGTTTAAAGGTATAAAACTTTACATAGATTCTTATTTTCAACGTGTTTTAAGATACTGATGAATAACCTAAGTTAATTATTCAAAATCGTTTTACATAAAATTTTCTGAGTTAACGACGAGGAACATAATAAATCTCGGATGAAGAATAATTCCCCAAGGACAACTTTAAATACTTTTAATGACATTAAAAGTATTAAAACAATGCATGATTCATTCTAAATGATATATCAGGCATGGTCACCATAAAAAAAAAAGAAAAAAAAAAAGTATAAAACGATGCAGTTTTAAGAAACGTTTTTCCTTCTACATACCCTAAAGTCCTCCGCTAGTACAGCGGTAAGTCTACGGATTTACAACCCTACAATCAGGGGGTTCGATTACCCTCGGTGTACTTAGTAGATAGCCCAACGTGGCTTTGCTATAAGAAAACGCACACATACGCTAAAGAACTAGTGGCAGATAGTTTGGTTTGTTTGGAATTTTGCGCAAAGCTACACGTGGATTATCGATGCTAGCTGTCCCTAATTTAGCAGTGTAAGACTAGAGGGAAGGCAGCTAGTCATCACCACTCACTACCAACTCTCGAGCTATTATTTTACCAACGAATAGTGGGATTGAACGTAACTTTATAACGCCCCCCACGGTTGAAAGGGCGAGCACGTTTGGTGTGACTGAGAAGTAGCACATGGTGCCTTCTTCTAGTTGTGAATATATTTTTGTGATATTATTTCTATTTCATGCAGAATGATTAAGCTTTTTCGATATTATTATGAACTTAAGTGCTCTTTATTAGAATTTTAGAAGTCAGGCTATTGAGTTGGTTCTTCGAGCCAAGTTCATTTTGTTTGTTTGGTTCACGTTAAGCACAAAGCTCTACAATGGATTATATTTACTGTGCTTAACGCTGGCGTCAAAACCCGCTTTACAGCGGTGTAAGTCCTAGGACTCGTCGTTAAGCCGTCGGAGAGGCTTAGCCAAGTCTAAAACACACGTGCATATATATAATAAAAACAATAAATAGATTGATTGATTTAGCGCAAAGCTACGCTCTGGCTATCGCAGATAATCGAATGTTAGGTTTTAGCGTTGTAACCCCAAGGACTTACTGCTGACCTATCGGGGGAACCACTGAAAACGCAAAACAACTGATATTCTATTCAGTGCACATTTTTTATAATGGAACTAAAAAAGTTGAAGCTTTTTCTGTATTTATTTTGTAAACACAAAATATATTTAAATCTGCACTTACGAAAAAACACTCCTTTGGCTGACTAATATGTGGATAATTATAAGGCTGTCTAGATATACCTTTACTGTTTTTCACTTTAACATGACGTGGCGTTCCCATATTTTTCCGCACAGTTTGACTCACTCGCCAGTCTTTTTTACCATTTCTTAGCTTGTTTCATTGCTGGCTGAAACAGATTAAATATTTGCCCACTTCCATCACTTTAACTCGAAGCCAGACATTTGGTTCAATCCCACCTCTATCACCTTCATGCCAGAACCACACATTTGACTCAAGTCCTATTGGCTTGTCCACCTCTATCAGCGAACTTCAAACCCAGACACTTGGCTCGAGATCGTACTTTATTTTGTTTCTTACTGTGCATTAGAAACTTTTTTTTTTTTTTAAATTATTAGTTAGTAACTGAGTGATCACATGTTTCTGAAATTCGCGCTAAACTACACCAGAAATAATTGCATTAATCATCCGTACTTTTTTGAACTCGTAGACCAGGAAAGGCAGTGACTCAACAGTACCCACCATTAATAGGACTTCTCTTGTCGAGAGGCCCGGCATGGCCAGGTGGGTTAAGGCATTCAACTCGTAATCTGAGGGTCGCGGGTTCGAATCCCCGTCACACCAAACATGCTTGCCCTTTCAGCCGTGGTTATGGATGCTTAATATACATTTCTTCCTGAAGTTGCTTCGGTGATTTTAAAGTACCGATCCATAATTCGTGGAGTTTTTATTGTTGTTGTTCTTGCTCGGGTATTTCCCCCCCCCTTTTCAAAAGCTTTCATTTAACTTCTGTTGTATCTAAATTACTTAATTTTTCACACATTTATACAGTTTAGCTCAATATTTCGGATTCTAAAAGTTTCTGCTTCAACATATCTCGCTGTATGTTCATACTCGTCAATGTTCTAGAAGAAATTCGACTCGTATTTCTCAGCTAACTCGTATCATTATGCGTTTTTTTTTCTGATAGTTTAGAAAGACAAAAAAGCGTAAACAAAAGAACTTTTTTACAGTAGTTTTATTAGAAATATAGTTTGATAAATACGCCCTTTTCAATTCGTGTACTTCACTCAAATCAGTAGCTGTTACAAGTGTAAACATTAGTTTACATGATAAGCTCTTATCAGTTAAGTGACTTTAACACTAATCACTTCTTTTTATTGTCCTACTCCAGACAGATTATGTAAGCGTTTTGTAGTTGAAGTGACATGAAGACAATTCCCTTTCCAAACTAAACAAATCAAAGAAACTAAAGGCATAGGTTTAGCTATCTTGCTTTAAAATGTTTTTGTTTACTAAACGCTTAAAAAAAACAAAATTGACCAAAATAACAAGAGAAATACACACTATATTCAACAAAGGAAATCCAAAGGAATACCTTAATAAAAATAAATAATCGAGATAAGAAAAACAAACAAACACCGAGAAAGTACTACGCACAGATTCTACTGAGAAAATAAATATTATACCATTAACAATATATTAGGATCAGCGTGTTAGTGATCTATATCACAATATGTGAAAAAATGGTTATTGTTTCTTCTTTAACCTCAGATAAGAAAACATTTAAATAATAAAGCAATACCGTTTAACTGCAATAATGCAATTAAAATACAGGTCTAAAAATGCAAAATGTGAAAGAAAACTCTGCTATAGAAGCACCGAGAGAGAGGGAAAAATAAAATAAACATTGACATATACCAGCCAATGAGCGTAAGCACACAACTCGTCATCACGAGCTTTGCTGTGGATGACGTCGTTCGATTGGTATGATAACATCTCATAGTATGTGCGAAAGCGGTGGAATAAGGTTCGAGGATACTCAAACCGAAGCCAGTGAACAGTGATAGTGTAATATAATTGTGCCTTATATGTAAGTTAATGAACCGAATTCTTCAAAAATTATAACAGAAACTGTGTAGGAAAGGAAGTTACCTTTTTGATTCCCAAAACGTTAGTGAGTTGAAGTTTGTGTTGGAAGTATCGTACTCAAATTTATCGATCGACAAATTGCACTCGTGTTGTACAACTACAAGTGTAGGGGACTTTCTCATTTGAAAACTGCTGGTTGGTTTAACAGAACCAAAGATATTTTGTTTTTTTTACCGTCAAAACTTCACAGAAACTCCTGTTTTTGAGTGTATATAGTTATACAGCAACTGTATCAGTAACTGAAAAATTCTATTGTTTTTTTCTTAGAGTTGTTTCCGGATTTAAAAAACTCTGATATTTGTTTTGCTTTCGTATCAACATTACTGTTCGTATATTAGCTCAGAGAAACAAGGCTTAAAATATATATTTAGTCGGTAAAGGTGCCTCTCATGATATAGTTGCTGCATTTAAAAGAAACCATGATTATTCCCGTGGTAAAAACGTCTTTTAAAGGTAAGTTCTCATGTATTTATTTTGAATTAAACTCGAAACTAATTTAAATTTTAAGAGTTATTTACAGTTAGTATGACAGAAACAACTAAATAATCATTCCCTGTTGTAGTTTCATCTTCTCTTTTATACAATATATTTTCCTCAATTTTAAGACAAAATTTAAATCTTAACAAGTGTATAATTAAACTTTTAATCAAGATAAAACATATGTATATTTTTCGCGTAATTTAAATACTATTAAATAACCAAAAATCTTTACTTACAAATGTTATACGTATGAATATACAAGCCGAAATACTTCCTCCCTAAGTGTAATATGTACTTCTATTGTTCACAATTTTGCCTTATGATGACATAAAGAACATTATATGGACTAATAGACCTTCGGACTATCGCCATGGCCCAGCGGTTCAGGCGCTCGACTCGTAAGCTGAAAGTCACGGGTTCGAATCCCCGTAGCACCAAACATGCTCGCCCTTTCAACCGTGGAGGCTTTATAATGTGACGGTCAATCCTACTATTCGTTGGTAAAAGAGTAACCCAAGAGTTGGCGGTGGGTGGTGATGACTGTCTTCCCTCCAGTCTTACACTGCTAAATTAAGGCCGACTAGCGCAGATAGCCCTCGTGTAGCTTTGCGCGAAATTCAAAAAGAAACAAACAGTCTATCGCTATGGGATCGGCTGTGGAAAATGGGTACCCCTGTAGGATTTTTCAGTGAAAAAATTGAAGCCATATTTTTGTTGAAAGGTGTTTTTGAATTTGTTAAAGGACAAATTCTTGTTCATGTATTGTTTTTTTGTGTTTTTTTTTAAGTCTCTAACCTGGTATTTTGAATGTGAGTTTTTACTTAAAGATTAATTGGGGCTCAATTATATAGAGAGTAAACAATATTAATAATTCAATTTCTCTCGTGGAGAAGATCAAAATCATATAGAAATGAATATCCCAAAGTGATAATAAATATGGGTCAAAACTATTCCTAATGTATACTTTTGGGTCAATATGGAAATTAAATTAACTTTTACAAAATCCTGCTAGACCTTCAGACTATCATTACGGAATCACCTGGTGCCCTATTAGTGGCCACAAATACTCATTATAAACTATATAAATCAAGAGGCTCGATTACAATTCTCACACATACTATTATAATTAAGAACGAACTGCCTACGCTTATCGTAGCTCGATGTTGCTAATTGTTTTACCAGTCATGTCAGTTCGTTTCTAATAGCATTAGTGTTATATTATGTTCTATAATTGGGTGGATTTAATTTTGAACTATTTGATAATATAGTGCGAAGTCCCAGTACATTTAACGATAACGAATTAATTTATTTTGTCAATCACGACCTATACGGGCTTTGTTCACTTCCACAAACGACGTTTTAACAGAAATTTCGAAACTGATAACTACGCCTAACTCGCAAATAAAGCTAAAATCACTTAATTGTAAAAATTCCTAATTAATTGAACAATGACTAACTGACTTTCGCTGTCTGACTTACTAAAGCATTTTAACTGACACTGAACCGATTAATTAATTCTAGTTTACCCTGTCTTGTATGGTTATATAGTACCCTATTACACAAACATTCGAAATTCCACAGAGGCCTAAACTTTCATGAAACTTCTAAAGTTTATACAGTTATTACGTTATGTAAAACACCTCTTCTAATGAACAAAATATAAAAAATATAACCTTGAACAATAGTTATAACTCTTAGCAGTTAAGTACTGTGCAAGTACGTTTGTTTTGAAGTTAATCACAGCTATATAATGGGCTATCTGTGCTCTGTCCATCACGGGTATCGAAACACGGTTTCTAGCGTTGTGCTTTCGCAGGCATACCACTGTGCCATTGTGGGGGATACTGTGTAAGTGGATAGTGTGCTATGCACAGTTTAAAACGTTCAAATGATTTTTTTACAGAAGATTGTTAAGACAATCGTTTATGGCATGATTACTTCTAGTTCAACTGGTATATTAAATTGATTATATTAATAACTGGATTAATTTTTAGTCTGATCTCTGTAGGCAGCTTGCTTTGGGCTAAATTTTTCTTTAGGTAATTTAACATTAAAAACAATCTTTGATGATTAAAATAATAACTGCATTTTATTGTAAACATAATATTTGCAGGCTACTCGTGTAACAGACCCAGCCTGTTTTCCACCATTCATACGTTGATTGTAATACAGAATAAACATTCGTTCTTTGTCAGTGTAACAAAATATTTTGTGAATGAAGTCCTTCACGAGCTCCCTCTGTATTTTGTTTTATTCCTGTATATTTTTTCAAACTCACCTTTTAATTCTTCTTTAACAGTTTCACACAAGCCAATCTAAATAAATTTTAAACAAAGTTTTTCTTACCTTCAGGATCTGTACTATAGCAATTCCTTAATTTCATTGACCCTTGTGCAATTTATAATCATAACTGTGCTTGTGTTAACACATTAAACGTGTATGAATGTTATAAAGACGTAATGAGATAGTACGTGTAAACAAAATAACAAGAATATGCTACAATGCACACACGAATTCGCCTTCATAGTTTGTGAAATATTGATTTTTTTCCCCCTGTGTTCAAAAACGTACATGTTCCCTATATAAATGTTCTTTTGCGCGTCACTTGTAAAGAAATGTAACTGCTGTATGTGGTCGTTCCGTACTATTAGGTAGTATAGCTAGTTAAGACATCTACCTTTGATATTGAAAGATATCCAAAGTTGTAAGTTAGTAGTCTTAACAGTAAAACGTTACTGTGCATGTGCACATAGATTACAAGTATTAATGTGTTTTACAACAGTACGTGAATAATATTAACTAACATTTTTTTCAGTGCTAGCCAAAAATAATAGTAGAGAAAACAGTTATAACAAAACAAGTACTTTTGGCTACTCCAGTACATTTTCCTATGTTTTATTTCATGTGAAAAAAATCAGCGTTAAATTACACAATGATCAACTCGATATATAGGAACGAAGTAGAATATGTGAGGCCCTTTTTAGATGTGAAAATCGGCGATACTTGTGATTTGATTCCGTAGAACTTAACAATAATTAGAAGAAAAAATAAGTGAATCGTGTTTAATATATTCTCATTTTTCAGTCGTGTCTGTGTTCATATCTTGTGTTCTTTGGTTGATTAACCTTTACAGAACAACAAAAGTTGACTCGTTGTGTAACTTCTTTCTTTTCGAACTATACTTGCGTATCCAGGTAATTTAAGCATCTTGTAAAATGTGTTTTTTCTTTGTTGCTTTTACACACGTTCACACATGAAGGACGTTACCAGGTCAAATTGGTTTTGTTTTATACACTCCCCCTGTAATACCAAACATGCTCGCTCTTTCGGCCGTGGGGACGTTAAAACTGAACGATCAATCCCACTCGGTGAAAGAGTAGCCCAAAAGTTGGCAATGGGTAGTGATGACTAGCTGCCTTCCCTCTAATCTTAAACTGCAAAATTAAGGACGGCTAGCACAGATATCCCTCGTGTAGCTTTGCGTTAAATTAAAAAAAACAAACAAACACATTTATACCCCAATTTTCGTATTAGGGACGTTAGTTTCTTTTACTGATTTTTTTTTTTAATAACAGGAAAGGGACATTTTTATCTCTGTTTTTGTATTAGTGACGCCACCTTGTTTTGTTGACAGATTCAGTGCAAATGACACTAAAAAATTCAAGCAAGCCTGCTGATGTCGCCTGCTGAACTAGTTATGTCTGTTTAGTAGGGTCTTGCCTCTGGAGTGGATAGACTAGGGTGTAGACTGTAGTTTGTCTTAAAACAAACGTATGATCACAATAAACCAGACTCCTTTTGAACGCCTCTCTTATAGCATTGACATATTTTAGTCGGCAACTCACCTGTTCCAAATCAGGAATGGAAAAAGTAGTAAAAACGTATCTTTTAAATATTTTCATAAGTTAATACTTGTTTATACATGTATATATAAACCAAGAAAGCTATTAAACGTTACAACAGATTTTAACACATTAAAATAAAAACACTACAAAACTAATAATTACTCAACGTGATACAAATATCCACAAATTACCAGTGGTAAATTAACAATCTATCAACAAATCGGTTAACTTTAAGGATCAAGAAGTATTCCTGAAATAAACGCAGAGGCAAATTGCTGTTTTTTATTTCGATATGATCTAACTGCCTCGAGATGTTTTTATTTGCTAAAAGTAAATTTAGTGGAGAGCTTTATTTGATTACTACCGTTGAAACCACTGTCATAAGGCCGCCATCTTAGATTACTCAAAGCTTAATAGTAATGTCTCACTGCACATATATATTTATATAGTGATGTGCTCATCTACAGGAGCAGTTTTAGGTCGATTTTAACATGTGAGGCACTGATTAATCACATAATACGACCTTATCACTTATTTTCAAATACTGGTTTCTATGTTACCTTTAATTCATTGTAAATTTCCACAGCTACAAGTGAGATGGCCTAAGCCTTCAGTTACAACATTTGTTACTAAGATGGCACGTTACATAAATTATTTAAAAATGATGAATAGAAAAAAAAGAGAGACTTAATATATTTGTATTTGATAAACTTTACATTATTACCCAATACTGGATTTCTTACTGGTCTCAGTACTGTACCTTTTTCTTTCTATCTTGTGTTCGTTTCTCTTATCATATTCATTGTTATCAAGCTTATACACTCTGTCTTTCTTTGGAATTGTATTTTCTATTTTTTATTCTATTATTTAATTTTTCTTTTGCGTTGTTAAAATAAAAAACATTGAAAAAAAAAACGTTTTAGACTGTTGAATTACTTCAACCTATTATTTCCACTCTTAACTTGTGGATGAAATGGGCGAATTTATTATGGAACATATTTTTTCCACTGTGTGTCAATGTTACTTAAATAACTTACTTCAGTCTACACACGTCAACCAGCGCATTTACTTTGATAAGTCGACTCAGATACATTGGACTTCGTCTTAGGAAGACGTCAGCCTAATGATATAATATTAATAATTTTATAATCCGAACAGTAACAATAGGGTTCCAGCTCCTTGAAGACTTGGCGCCCTAATAATACATTATTCAGTTCTTCACATTTAATTCTATAACCAAGAACCATATTTTCACTTAAATGTTTCAGCCTGTTTTTTTGTAATGAACACCATAACTATATATAATATGTTTGCTTTAGTGCGTGTTAAATATGTTATATTTATACTAGCTGGAATGTCCACCCCATGGACGGACGAAAGTTATGTAAATTCATGATTAATGAAAGGTTATCTTAGGACATGAAAAGTTGCTTCCCTTATATGTAATTAAAAAAAAAAAAGTCCATAAGAAATGCAAAACACAAACCTGAAAATTTGTATGCATTTCCCCTTAGAACCAAAAAACCTCCTTACCAAGTTCGGTGAAAATCCATCCACGGTGGGTAAGGTAGTAATAATAATTTAAAAAAAAAAGTCCATTAAAAAAAAAACAACCGTAAAATGTAAGACTGAAAATTTGGGGAAGGTCCATCAACATCCTGCTAATAGTTAAATGGATATATAACACACGGCATTATTATATCTATATAGTCTACAGAAAAAATTGCCCTTTTTTAAATAGCGCTTTAACATTGTTTTCGCATGTTCAAGATGCATCTTTCATAGGTTGTTACAATACTGACTGAGTTCTCGTGTCGGATCACGAGTACTTACTTTGTAGGACTTTTTTCAGCCGATAAAATTTACTGAATTTTAAGGTAGAAAAAATATACTATGTAACATTTTTAACATTACCCAAAGAAGTAGTCCATCTATCACAATCAAATACATGCACTACAGGAAATTGCATCAGAAGGACGTACAGTTATGTAGTTAAGGCAAATGGAGATCTGTGACTACAAACTTGCAATTACACTGTTCTGTATTATACAACTAGCAGAGACGCTAAACATTTACTGTTAAACTAGTTTCTTTATTGCAACAGTACTTCTTTACATACAGGATTTTCAGAATAATACAAAATAATCCTTATCGAAGACACCGAGATATAAAGTCCTACTTGTTTTAGACCTGACCTTAGTTAAGCCTTTAAGTGCAGTTTTGGCCCGGCATGGCCAGGTGATTAAGGCGTTCGACTCGTAATCTGAAGGTCGCGGATTCGAATCCCTGTCGCACCAAACATGCTCGCCATTTCAGCCGTGGGGGCGTTATAATGTAACGGTCAATCCCACTCTTCGTTGGTAAAAGAGTAGCCCAAGAGTTGGCGGTGGGTGGTGATGACTAGATGTCTTTCCTCTAGTCTTACACTGCTAAATTAGGGATGGCTAACGCAATAACCCTTGTGTAGCTTTGCGTGAAGTTCAAAACAAATAAACAAGTGCAGTTTATATTAAATAAAAATAAAAGTCGACACTATAACATATATACGTTGTTTTTTGGTTTAATTTAGTTAGGGCTAATCTTTATTGTACTTGATATTATTAGGAAAGAAAACAACTTTTCAAAACAGGAAGTATATATAGGGATAGTTTGTTTGTTGTTGTTTTTTAATCAATGTATGGTTATCAGGCGCAATCTTGTTACAGTCACTGTTCTCAATTACGACTCTGTTGTATACAACAAGATGATGCTCAAATTAAGTAAGCTTCCACAACTTAGATTCGATCTGCACCGTGGATAGAACACATCAATGAGTATGGTATGTGCATTTTCTAATTGTACAACAATTTGAAATTATATAAAAAAAATAATTGCATTCTTTTCTTTAGTGAACCGTAGCACAGACCTACCCTACACAACAAGCGAAATATAAAATGAAAATGTTTGTTGATTAATGAGGTGAGGATAAAACGTAGTCGTTTTATCTAGTCTGTTACTAGAGATCTATTCTCACATGTATACGGCTGTTTTAAAGGTTCAGGTGCTCTTTCTCGTGTGTGCATAACTGCTTGTGTATTCCTCTGGCAGCAATACTTAAAAAGTACCTTGTTTGAATCGTTCTTTGTTTAAGGGCGACAAAGTCTAAAATTATTTCCTCAGTATATATTTAGGCTAGCGAAAGAACACTCGATGTTTTCTTTCTAAACTCTTTCAATGTTGCACCTGTTCTTCCCTGGCCCGTATCGTATAGTCCTGGGTAACAGGAAAGACCTTGGTTACAGTGAAGAAATTCATACTCGGTTTATTTAAGCTGCATATCTATATTAAAAATCCCTTCCTCTTTAGTGTTGAAATTATCGGTGCCAGGTTATATAGGAGATTTGGTTAACATGTTACCAGTGCTGCACTGACGATTTGGATTTTGCTATCAATAGCTTTTGTTTTACTAATTATATGTATGTATGAATATTTTAAAGATAACAAGGGACTAGTTGGTTCATTTAGGCCGTCCCATTCAATATATTCTAAACTTTAAAATAAAAACAAGATACTCGGAGCCACTTCTTATCCTTCAAGTATTTATTAAGCATTCCCATGAACTCTTTTAAAACATAAGCTGTCTCGGCTGAAGATGGTTCTTATTCTGTCAAAATGTATATTTATGTCTTCTAGTCTTGCCATTCTCACCATTAAATACGTTAAAAAAGGTGATGTACGAACACCACCAACTCCCTTTTACAGTTTTAAACATCTTAACCATTCGAATACAATGGGAGTTGTCTTTGGCTAGCTTCTATTTTTACCATATGTTCTACGAAATTGCAAAGAAACTTGTTATGCTGTGATCTCTGTCCATCTAAAGTTTCATAAAGACTAACATACTTGTAACCAGCTTATCAGACAAAAATTCATAAAGCGTAACGATGCTTGAAGGAGATAGAGAATCATTGTACTGAAATATGATATACAGAAACAATATGTTCCAATTCTCTGAGTTTTTACACGTCAGGGTCATCAATGTAATTTCAGTAAAGCATTACGATTTTTACGTAATGAGGACGATAAGAGGATATTGTAGGTTTTGAAAAACCTCTTCGTTTCCATAGCTATGGGTCAAATGAATAGAAAAAGTTTCTAGTTGTTGCAAAGCTGTGACTTCCTGTAATGTTGTGTTTGTAATATAACTGTTGCAATTCGGGAAGAATAGTACTTGTATTTATGGGAAAGCTACTAGGCCTATCTGCCGTCGTCCTCAGTTTTGAACAATACATACTGACCAAAGGTAATGCAACAAGTCATCAGCACCCATGTTAAGGGGTTAACTGTCATTCTTATAACGCATCTGTAGTTTAAAGTGGGGGAACGTATTTGGGCTTTGCAAGGGTTCGAACCTGATTCGTCATCTCTAGAATCCCGGTTTTACTACATGGCCAATCTACGCAAAATAAAAGAATAGAGCCAATAACAAAACTCTTCAAAAGGGTCATTTAGTAGCGGTTCATGTTATGTAAGAACAGTTTCATTGAGGTTATATTTTTTTGTCATTCGACATCTCAATATATTTTAGGCCAAGAAATGTGACATTAAATATTTTTACAAGTTTTAACGATGCAGAAGGGCTTACCAGATAAGGGTTGACCATGAGAACCAATGGATGTGATTCATCGATTCAAACTTCTGGCCATTTATATGTTAGAAAACCATGCAGGTGGTGCACGTGAATTCGAATCCAACACACACGCACGCATATATGTGTACAATATTATTCTATTAACCCGCCCTGGCGCCTACCAAACTGGAGCCAGAAATTATATTTGTCTGTATATATTCTGTGAGGAGGGAGTGACTAAAGTGAGTCACACTTTAGCTGAAGAGATAAATATTAGTTTAAATTTATAAATTAATTTATGTTAGAAATAATCGTGCACATGTCGCTTCGTTTGATATTCAATTGTGTGACGCCATCTGTTGTAATCTCGTTCAAAGTTCTCATTAGAGCGATACTCTCGTCATTTCTTTCACTTCTGGAGATGACTTCATGTAAGACTGTACGTTGGTCTTGTATTCATAAACGCATGATCGTTATTTTAAAGCTTATATTCATATATGCCATTTATACTGTACAGAACTGAGGTACAATTTATTTGTACATATATTATTTTTATTCTTTCAAAGCATTTATAAAAGAAAGAGTTAAAACGTGTGTGTGTAAACACAATTTTCACTGGACTGTATTTCAGGACAGCTGGTAACCTGAAGATGACCTATGAAGGTCGAATCGTTGTTCTCTGCTTTATTAGTGAAAGTGTTAATACCCCTACAAGCCGTCTTGAGGTACATTTTTACTTCTAGCGCGTTTCTGTAGACTGTTTTATAGTATGTATAAAGCTATTTGATTCAACATAGTCGCATCATGTCCTTAGCCTAGATGTATCTTGTATCTGGCAGGTCTCTTTTGCTTGCTTTATGGGATTTGTTTTTCAATATGAATAGATATGGTCTATATTCATTCATTCATATATATTGTCATATTTTACTAAAAATTTGTAAGGATTGATTTCACACAATCAAATCTAATGAAATACGCAATGGTGATGGTGGGACATGAACAGTGTTATTTGAAGTTAATCTCAACCCCAGGATGCGAGTTGGCTCTGTGATAGAGCTGTGGATTTCGGAACTGGTGAGGTGGGTTCGAATCCACATAATACCATAAAATATTCTTTGCACTTGAAATTGTGGATGTCTAAGAGTAATAGTCAATCCCTCAGCGTGGACAATGGACGCTAAGCTGCTGCTAAATGGCAGGCTTCCCTCTTATTAATAGTTCAAAATTAGGGACGGTGACAATCAGTCTTAGCAGCTTTGTTATAAATACAATATACAGATTTTAATAGTATAAGCCAAATACATTCATCTAGTTACAAATAAATTATTTTATATATAATCGCCTAGGTTTTACTTTCTAGCAGCGTTTTTTACTTTCGCCGGCAAATAACTAAAAAGAAAGCATGTGTAGGTGGAATACACGTGGACTTAATTTTGGAAGAGGGTGAGAATTAATGTTTTGTACATTACTAAAACGATATGACAAAGGTAAAGACTGTCGACATGATTGTCCAAATCCTCCTTTTCCACGCCCGTCTTTAATACCAGTCTTTTCCTCCTATTCCTCCTTCGTGAATCCTATCATATCTTAAACTATCATCACTCCCTATGACTACATCATAGCCCTCATCTCCACCAAAAGCACTATTCCCACGTGTTTTATCTCGCTTCAAATTCACCTCCTGGTAATTTACCATGCATTGGTGGAAACAAGCAATAATTATTTAGTCATCTTAGCTGTCTTTGTACAAAGTTACCAATTACTTAAAGACCCTAAACTGATGGTTAATAGTTAGAAATACTTTATTCGCGTTATATAAATTTACTGTTAATTACATTAACATAATTCTTCATATAGTTACGTTTGCTGTTTTAATGTTATGCCACATGCAGCCATATAGTTAGCGTGCCAGATTTTTGGAAAGGACGTTCCTTGGTACATGAGCGAATTAAGGCGGTTATGACGCTTGACTTGATATCTGAAAATTGCGAATTCGAACATGCTCGCCCTTTGAGCCTTTCGAGCGTTATAAAGCAACGGTAAATCCCACTATTCATTAGTAAAAAGTGGCACAAGAGGTGGCGATGGGTGGTGGTGGTGACTAGATGTATGCTCTCTAACCTTCCAATGCTAAATTTGGGATGGCTGGAGCGATAGCCCTCATGTAGCTTTGCGCGAAATTCAAAACAAACCAACCATATTCTTCAGTTTGACTAGGATAACCCTACATTGACGATAGGTGGTGTTAATTATATGCTTTTTTTTTTCTTCTATTTCATCAATTCAGAATTACGGACAGCTATTGCAACTAACACTCATGTAAGTTTGTACGAAATTATATCATAACAATTAGAAAATTCTGAAATAAATATTTAAAAAAGGAATGAAATGAGCAAATGTTTCATAGAATGATAATTTTAAAATTAGTGTATTTTTATAATTTGATTTTATTACACGGGTATTTATAAGTTTGTTAATTATATGGTACATTAGCTCTAACTTGTTTAATTTTTAGAACATTCTGAACAAATATCCCGAAATATTATTGGGTTTTTGGCACCTTCGCCAATAAAATGTTAAGTGTAAAACCTCGTCACATATCCAATTCAATACTTAATGTATACTTCACTCAGTTTGTTTTTCTATAAGACGTATCATTTTCTTTGACAGAGAAAGACCATATACACAGATCAAAATAATCTATTTATTTTCGATACTTCTTTTCATAAAAAGCCCTCCGCTAGTACAGTGGTAAGTCTACGGACTTGCAACGCTAAAATTAGGGGTTCGATTCCTCTCGCTGGGCTCAGCTGATAGCCCGATTTGTCTTTGCTATAAGAAAACACACTCTTTTCATAAGTACGTTCTCAGTTTCAAAGGTGATCCTTAGTGAAATTGATTTCGACTTCATTTACAAAATTATAATCATTATGCATACACCGAAATCACATTAAGTAATTACAACTGTAATTATTTGTAGTATAACAAACACTTGTAATGATTAATCATTTTAGTATCAATTACATCTTTAGTCTGTGAAATTTATTTGCTCATCACATTCCTGATAATATTGCTCATAAGAAATCTACGAAACTAAGATTGGTTTGTTTTGTTTGTTTGTTTGTTTTTTGGAATTTCGCACAAAGCTACTCGAGGGCTATCTGTGCTAGCCGTCCCTAATTTAGCAGTGTAAGACTAGAGGGAAGGCAGCTAGTCATCACCACCCACCGCCAACTCTTGGGCTACTCTTTTACCAACGAATAGTGGGATTGACCGTCACATTATAACGCCCCCACGGCTGGGAGGGCGAGCATGTTTAGCGCGACGCGGGCGCGAACCCGCGACCCTCGGATTACGAGTCGCACGCCTTACGCGCTTGGCCATGCCGGGCCTGGTTTGTTTTGAATTTCGCGCAAAGGTACAGGAGGGTAGTCTGCGCTAACTGCCCTTAATTTAGCAATGTAAGACTAGAGGGAAAGAAGCTAGTCATCACCACCCATTGCTAACTCTCGGACTACTCTTTTACCAATGAATAGTGGGATTGACCGACATATTATAACGCCCCTACGGCTAAAAGGGCGAGCATGATTGGTGTGACAGGGATTTGAACCCGCAACAATCAGATTACGAGTTGAGTGCCTTAACCCTCTGGCCATGCCAGGCCTCAATTTTGGGCCAAACCTACAGCGTGTAGATTTATTTGGTCTTTCAGCCGTGGGGCGTTATAAAGTGACGGTCAATTCCACTATTCGTAGGTAAAAGAGTAGCCCAAGAGTTGGCAGTGGGTGGTGATGACTGGCTGATTTCCCTCTAGTCTTAACTCCTAAATTATGGATGGTTAGCGCAGATGGCTCTTGTATAGCTTTGTGCGAAATTCAAAACAAAGCAAAAAATATATCGTCTAATGAGGAATGATTACACAGCTATGTCCGAAAGTGTTGCATCACCCTAGAATTTTAGAAACTACACAAAGGTTAACACAATTTAGATATTTTATTGAACATAATTTAATAAAAACAATTACAAAATGATATTACGAAAGATACTTGCAACAAGCCTTATCCCACACGTGATAAGCAAAGTGTGACCTCTTGTAACAAGTGAGAATTCACAAAGTGCAGTGGTAAAAGCCGTCCACGTGGCTCCTCTTTACACGATTTCACTTTTACGCAATCGACTAAATAATAAATTAAATACAAATTTACATATTTAATGTTTTAAACATATTTAAAAACGCGCTACTTTTGAATAACGCGCGCAAAAATCAACCACAGTGGCGCTGCTGTCGAGAAATCAATTATTTCGACAAGTGCACAGATAGTAAACAAATACGGTATCAGTTTGAACCAAAACTTCTACCAGAATGAGTTCTAAATGTGTACCCAAACAATGGTAGTTCCTCATGTCATCTTAATACCCATACCAGCCGTTCTGAGATGGTTGCACTAACGCTGCAATATTAGATAAGTTTAGTATTAAGAACAAAGCTACACAAAGGGCTATCTGTGCTCTGCCCACAACAGGTATCGAAACCCGGATTCTAGTATTTTAAGTCCATAGACATACCGCTGTGCTGCTGGAAGGGGCATATTATATAAGAGGTTAGGTTGTAACCCCCTCAGCGAAAGAGCAGTAATATGATAAATGCAATATCTGTTCACTTTCCCAAGTCCTCGCTTCTATTAACACTTGCACTATTGGTTTTTATTTGTGATCTGAGTTTATGTATATTGTATATTATTGCAGAAAAAACGAGTAAATATTGTTATCAGAAAAGCTTTCCACGTTTGATAAGAGAACTGTAATATAGTTGAAAGTTAGTTTACTTACTTATCCCACTATGAAAACCACTGTAGTTAACATAGGATGTTTTATGTTGATTTATGTCTTATCATGAATGTTTCCTTTCTTTTTAATTGTTTAACTGATCCCTCAAACCGCAGAATTCTATGTTAAAACTGGTTGTATGTATATGTGCATAGTTAAACTCATAAAATGACTGAGCCTGATGCAAAGGAAAAACAGCTTCAGAGACCAATCTCGAGTATCTGAAACCGTGTGTGTGAACTTCTGCTCATCGTTGAAGAATTTTTATGATAGTTAAGTTCACTATTGACTATGATCAGTAAATACAAAAATGTGTTCAGTTACTGAATCAGACCGTCTTGCACTACCAAGACATATTAGGCTTAGAAACAGGAAGGAAAAATGTTTGTTACTGTATCCGGATAAATAACGTTTCCATAATTACACTGCCAAGACAGAAACTCAGTGCTAATTTCGTTTCAACGCTAAGTTTTGACAAAACTTCCATGTGATAGAGATTATCGTAAGTTAGTGTACTTGCATATTAAATATCGCTTCCTGTCCTAAATACTAATATTTACATTATTGCACGCGGTAATTGTTATTACTGTATAATAAATCACACGCGAAGTATAAAATATTTAAATGTTCACGTGTGATATGTAAACTATTACAGTAGTTCACGTTGGATGTATTAAGTATACGATCGTTCACACGTAATATATTATATACTCTTCAAAAAAAGAAACGCAAAAGGAATATTTTTGTTATTTTAAAGAGAAATATATGTAATAACGTTACAAGCTCAGAGTATGTGATGTTACACGTGTTAAGGCACTGATTGTCATGACAATAAAAGTTGTGCACTTTGAAAACGGAGGAAAACATCGGATCTTTCCCCGAAACGTATTCGTGTCCAATAAATTTGTTTGAGAGATCTGCATGTTCTGCAAGTGCAACATGTGCAAAATCCCTATAAAAGTGACGGGTTCTCGGTTTCCATAGCTCAGTGTTAAGCCACCGACACGCAATACAGTTACGCCAAGACTGACTGAAGCACAACGCAACAACGCCATTGGTCGCTTGGAAGCAGGCGAATCTCGATCAGATGTTGCCAGAGCTGTGAATGTCCACAAGGCTATGGAATCGTCACCAACAACATGGATCAACTTTTGACCGTCCACGATCTGGCAGACCTCGTGTGACCACAAGATCGCTACATCCGGTTACGTCACCTTCGGGATAGGACCACCACTGCGACGTCTACTGCCTCAACCATACCAGGGCTACGTAGGATTTCCGATCAGACCGTATGCAACCGTCGACGAGATTTTTAGGCCCCATGTGCAACCCATCATGGTGAACGTCAATGACGTTTTTCAACATGACAACGCCCGTCCTCGCACAGCTCGACTTACCACTGTCTTTTTGAGACACCACAACATCAACGTTCTTCCCTGACCCTCCAGATCACCAGATTTAAACCCCATCGAACATCTTTGGGACGAGTTGTACCGACGTCTGCGACGGCGACAACCTCAACCGCAGACTTTACCTCAGCTTGCAGCAGCTTTGCAGGCTGAGTGGAGAGCCATTCTACAGGATGTGATTCGTCATCTCATCGCTTCCATGGGCAGGAGATGCCAAGCAGTTATTGATGCTCACGGGAGGCATACTCGTTATTGACGTTGAGTGACTTTAAACGTCAACTAGTGAGCGTGGACTTCGCTTTTGCATACTTTGGATGTTCAGCAGTGAATGTGCAAAGTTTCACACATGTCATACAGTACTACCCGGAATATACTTGTTAACAGTATGTCTCAAATTTTGCCTTTCTCGTTTCTTTCTTTTCTTGAAGAGTATATATAAGAGATCACGCGTAGAGTAGAAAGTATGTAATAAATCACGTGAGTTCTTTAGCACTAGAATTACGAATAAGATATACATTTTAAATGTATTCACTGTTTTTATCTATTACAGTAGTATCCCAAACGTGTTAAGAAAATGTAAAGAAAATCTCGAAAAACTTGTCAGCTGGCAGTGCCGGTGCAAGATTATGTGACTATTGCTAGCACTGGTTATTATCAGAGCAATCAAAATACGAGTATTTTAACTTACGAAACTTAAGTAGAATAATCTCAAATTACATAAAAGTAGAGTTTTCATAGTTGCAGTTGTGATAAAACAGTTAGAAGCGAAATGTCGAGAGAAAAAATAACATGGGGCACAGCGGTAGATCTGTGGACTTACAACATTAAAATCCAGGTTTCGATACCTGTGGTGGGCATACCATATATTGTCCATTGTGAAGCTGTGCACTTAGTTACAAACAAACTGTCTAGTCCCCTGCTGGTAGAGTGGTAAGTCTACTGAGTTTCAACGCTAAAATAAGGGGTTCGATGTGGCTTTGCTATAAGAAAATACACAAACTGACAAATAATGAAGAGTATATTTCTGACTTTAAAACAAACTGTTCTATGAAAAGTGATGCGAGTCAGAAAAAAAAAAAAGCTCAGTACCTCGTATGACTTGTACAAGAAATATATTAATCCTTTTTTAATAGAAAGATATTTAAAATCATATGACTGAATTACTTTAGTTATTTTTCAACAATTCTTATGATTCATTGCTATGTTTATGTTTATTACAGATGAAAGCAGTACTTTCAATCCCACAGGCTCTCGTCACGTGGTGTTGCAACAAAGCGTGACCATGCTGGCTTATATAGACCACAACATGCAGAATGTAACCGAGAAGCCACGTGGCTTTTTAGCCATGTGGAACCTAGACAGAGACTTGACAATTGTTGTTGGTGCCGCTATAGGTACAGTTCGAAATTTCGTTATAAATAAATTTGATATAATTAATTTCCGTAAGTTTTGATGTATAGTCCTTTATTCATTACTAGTAACCTAACGCTATTTTAGATGTTTGTATAACATGTGACTATTCCGTCATAATTAATTACTAGTCATTATTCAGTGGATTAGTTACTAAGTAATTTATTTTTGTAGTATGAGATATATCTCCCCATATATTTCGCGGAAGTTTGTTACAATGCGGTGTTGGGCAACAATGCATCATCAGAAAGAATGAGACAAACTAAGGAAGTGGTTTCGATGGCAGCTTGTGACTTGGAATATTGTGTATGTTTTGTTTTAAATGTGCGAATAACTCTCAGCAATGATAAATTCTCGTTAATTAATATGCCTAAGAATTATTATGAAAATAAGTTAAGTGCAGATTTAAAAAAAATATTTTTGTCCTCCAAATGTGTCCATTGCGACTGCCCTATATCGTATATGTCTAAACTTTTCATATCTATCTTTTGCTTCCCATAACTCATTCCCAGTAAGTATTTTTGCCAGTTTCAGAACTCTGCAGCTGCATTGGACGATGAAAGACAGAAGTCTATGAAACGCTGTTTAGGTAGTATAATAAGAGCTCACGAACACGTATTTTGGCGTGGCAAAAGTCGTTTTCAATTAAGACCGCTTTATTTTCCTTACAGGACTGTTGGTCTGTGGAATGGGCTGCATTCAGATGTGATGAGTGCAGTTTAGGGAAAGCTTGATAAGTATTTAAATAATAAGCGATGGATTTAAGTTCTTTATTTTTACTTTAGAGTTTGTTCTAGGAAACAGGACAGACTAGATGGACCAACAAGTCACCTGTTATCGTTCAGCTGTAAATTATATATAAATTTTTCAGACAACAACACTGAAAACATAAGACATTACAATAACAGACACACAAAGGGGCGTTACAAATATATATTTAACAAATAGTGAAATATATTAGAAAAAGAGATCTCAAAGGAAACGCAGTCCTAGCAACGGTAGGGATGACATATAATTGAAAGATGCACTAAAGTATATTTTAGTCTTCCCTCATTGCGATGTATATCTCAGTTGCTTTTTCACTTTGTTTTTTTTTATGCGGGACGAGTTTTATTTTCTGAAAATTTGCTTTATATCTCTATACTTATAAAATGTCTTGCAACTCCATAAACTCACTTTTATGTCTAAGTAATAATCTTGCAACATTTATTCGTGCCTAGGGTTCTTAGGGCTGATGTTTATTTTGGCGTTTTCTGTCCTTGCGTGGCGTTGCTGTTGTCGGAAGTCGGCGAATGAGAAAGAATACGGTACGTTTACTTCATTTTCTTTTGTATTTCATTATAAAAATTAAGTTACAATACTGAACTAATAATTAATTTTTTCTTGTTCAAAAAATTAAATGTGTAGAAGGAACAGTTGATTATTGCTATATTTTGGTAACATCTGATAAATTATACGATGATTACATCGATATGATATCAATGTAATAAACTCATATAACATGTATTTTTACTGTCAAAGTACGTGTTTATTAAACTTTTGGGCATGAAATTGAAGCAAGAGGAGAAGAATTTTCCTCCTTATAATTTATGCTTTATTTCAATATAAGTATATTTCAAGTATTATCTATCTAATACCCGGCAATTCAAAAATTTGAATATCGATAACCTCCAACAATAATGATAATTATTTATAATAATAATAGTACTAGTAATTTCAAAAAGTACATTATCACAAATCAAGTTATCATATTAGACGATTATTAATATTGAGGCCTGGCATGGCCAGGTGGATAAGGCACTCGATTTGTAATCCGAGGGTCGCGGGTTCGAATCCCACTCACACCAAATATAGTCGTCCTTTCAACTGTGTGGGCGTTATTTGTTACGGTCAATCCCATTATTCGTTAGCAAAAGAGTTGGCGGTGGGTGGTGATGACTAGCTCCCTTCCCTCTAATCTTATACTGCTAAATTAGGGACGGCTAGTGTAGCTTTACTCGAAATTCAAACCCAAACCTTAAAGCTACAAAGGAACTTGAGGAATTCTTGTAGAGTAAAACTATGTAAAAATACTCAAAACTGTTATCAGCAATTAAAGGCAATATCTTTAAATTTTCTATGTAAATGTTAAAGTTACGAAATAATACAAATACATTGTTTTAAGTTTAAATGAAACTAACTCTGTTATTCTATGTAAAGATCTAAGTATATCCCTTTAAACATATATACAGTGAAACCTGTTTGAGGCTGAATCGCACGGGACCCAATAAAATTTCCGGCTTCAACAGGTTCAGTGAACATGCGTTTCTTTAATTTTATATAATTTTTTCACTCAAGGGAAGTAAGATGTTTGTGATTAAAGTTATTATACTAATCCGTGATGACGAGAAAACCAACTTGTAGAAAAAATGTATATGTAAAAACGACTGGTATGAGTAGAGAAAGCTCTATGTAGAGGAGCGAACAACGTTTCGACCTTTTTCGATCATCGTCAGGTTCACAAAGAAAGAAAGAGGTAATTGACCGATAGCTGACCACATGTTTGGAGGCGGTTGTGTAATTGAGTGTAGGAATGTAGAGAGCGTTCTTATATGTTTGATTATATTTATTAATATTGGTATAAAGGTGTTCCTTTGTATTGGTTTATTTTGGGCTTGAGTTGTTGTATAAGTAAGGCTTCTTTAATTAAGTAGAAAAATAGAAACCAGATTCACAGAACACAAAAGTCATCTTCACACGTTTTTAAACACTGCAAATCAAATAAACACAACATAACCATAGAAAACACTCAAATACTAAATAAAGAAACAAACATAAACAAACGCATACCAGCCGTTTTTACATATATAAAGTTACTATACTGTTATGCTATATTTCTTAGAATAAGAATAAAAATAACGTGCAAAATATACTTAAGTATAAAAAGATTTTTTTCAAATTTATTTGAAGAAAGTGTTCTATTTCAACTGTTTCGTTTTTTAATGAGCTTTCTCATGCGGTTTAAAGAAAACGCCAATTCTACGGCTTTTCATCCCGTCGCGCCAAACATACTCGCTCTTTTTAGCTGTGGGGCGTTATAAGTGACAGTCAATTCCACTATTCGTTGGTAAAGAGTAGCCCAAGAGTTGACGGTGGGTGGTGATAACTAGCGGCCTTCCCTCTAATCTTACACTGCTAAATTAGGGACGGCTAGCACAGATAGCCTTCGAGTAGCTTTGTGCGAAATTCAAAAAACAAATCTACGGCCTTTTCATGAAGTTCATCTTTGCATACAATTTGATAGCGTTAATATAACTTAACACTTGCGATGAAATAGGAATTTCTATTTCCTCAATATCTTTTCCATTTTATTCATATTCTGAATCTTTCACCCTGTTACCATCTTGCGATTCGATTATAGATTTTAAATCGATTTCGCCAGTTTCTGTTAAAACATTCTTGCCAACGCTCACAAAACTTTTCGGCTAGTCCCACTATTCGTTAGTAAAAAAGTAGCCCAAAAGTTGGCGGTGGGTAGTGATGACTAGTTGTCTTCCCTCTAGTCTCACACTGCTAAATTAGGGACGACTAGCGCAGATAGCCCTCGTGTAGCTTTGTGCGAAATTCAAAAACAAACAAACAAACAAACTAATCCTACCTGTTGATAGGTGAAGGATAGTTTTTCCGTCTACGTTACACAGGTTCCGTCATATAGAGCGCCTATTATAAGAGAAATCTTAAGATAATGAATGCTGCAAAATTTTGATATTTCTGGCTTGTGTAAGTATCTACGATTTCAAGAGTCGTTCCTTGCAGCTTGGCGCAATCAGAAAGGCTGATCGAAAATAAATTAGAATGATAATTTATGTTTACTTTTAGAGTACAAGAGATTTATTCAGACAGTTTTATCGAGCTTTAAGACAATTTTGTAATTTACTACTTATTCATTCTGTGAATCACGTATGAAGTGATCTAGCTTATCAATAATCAAACTTTTGTTGTGCCTAGTATTTTGTTCCTGGCTTCCGAGTGTCAAGCCATTTCGTTTAAATAATTACGATACGGACTGAATTTGTAAGATATTAGGTAAACGAAAGTCGTTACAACTACTGCTGTAATATGCTTATTCAATGCTATTAGAGTGATGTGTTTTCTACTAAAAATTGAAATTTATGATGCAGACAACATAATGATGTAATTATAAGTGCTTATTTTTATACTTTATCATTATACCTATGTTTGAGATATATCTAATTTTAATGGTTCCAATCGATTAAGAAATAGTGAAAAATTTTGAAAATGAATTAGTTAATATTTATGAGACTGAAATTACATTAAAATCACGATTTTCCATTACAAATAGCGTAAGTTTACTGTATTTATTGTATTACATTTTTCTCCTAATCTGTTATTCAAAGTGTCTTGTATTTACATAACACTAGATTGCAAAAGCAACCAGAAGAATGTGAAATTGTGACCAGGAGGAAATCTAGGATTATCCAAAGGTAGAATTTCCCATGTTTCTTTCATAATTAACATTCACGTGAAGTCTAAATCCTGGTAGCTATTATTGTCATCATGAATATTTATAATATAACTAATGCAGTAAAGCAGGGACTATTTTCTTTCATAGTTTGTGTTTCACGTCTAAGAACGTTTAAGAATTTGTTTTTTTAACTGGAAGATAATCAATAGACCTGTGTAAAAAAAAAAAGTGATTCAGCAAATGTTGGTAGATCCAATAAATTTATATTTAATGAGTAAGTATAATGTATCAAGAAACATTTAACAAGTAGCTAATCAGTATAACGTACATGCACTAGGCGAGTTATATTTGTAGTACCTTGCAGATGACCAACAAAACAGAAAAGTTAGTGCTTCATATAACTGGAGGTTTACAGACCTTTGGGTGTATATTTCCAATGAGTTGTGAAAGTTGAGTTTTAAAGAAAGAGAAGACACTAATTTATACAAAGAAGAAATATTTAATGAATTGCACTGAATACAAATAAACTATACTGCACTGACACTGTACCCAACAATATATTACTTTAGGAGAAGGAATGAATGAAAAGTTACCAACCTGCAGAAGGACACACTCTAGTGTAGAAAATTTAAAGAGTTCTTGCTGTTTGTATGTGTTTTAACAAAAAGAAAAAAAAACGGATTCTGTTGAACAAATTAACTGAATAAAAGCACGCACAAAATCGGTAAAATGTAGTTAAATCTGTATCAAAGCTCTTGTGCCATGTGTAAACTTCATATAATTCTCTTGCAAAAATCTGCTCTCCCAAGCACCAACATTATCTTAAATATGTCATTTTATCCTCAAGTTTCTGACAAAACCTCGAGTGATGCCAGTTAGATCAGTTTACTAGACAGTGAAGATGAAGGGCAAGTCTACTCTCAGCTATTATCTGATTAATCAGCCAGCATAATTTACTAATGAAAAACCATGTTACTGTACTTATAGGAGAACCAGATGAGAAGGCTCTTAACCTGTTCACCTCTGAAGGAAAGTAGAAGTTAGTGACTTGGTTGAGCACTGTTGTATTTCATCTGGAAACCTGTGGAAAACAATAATTTTTAAATTTTTCTTTTTGACTTAACGGATGGAAAACACATCTTGGCACTACCTAAGCAAAGCACTTCATTCTTATGATTATTACTGTATTACTAGGAATTATAGAAACAAGATTCTAAACATTGGTATATTCACTCATAAGATGTTAAATAACACAATGTTTAACTACATTTGGAAATATGACCAACATTACTTTGTATAGTGAGCTTAACTCATTTTAGAGGTGCCTTTCACTTTATTTATACATATTTGTGTTTTTGGATGGTGTAGTCATGCAAAAGTCTTTCACTTTGTCTGCAGAAGCATTATAATGGTGAACTTTATATATTTTGATTATAATATAAAAATGTAAGCCAAGGATAACTAGTGTGCATTTATCAAGGCCTGGCCCTGAATTGGCTTGTTTGAGTTTGATATTTCGTTGATATTTTATCTGCCGACCTGCTTCTTGCTTTTTCTTCAATTGGGCATTGATTTCACCTTTACTTTGTCAGCTGCCATGCCTGCCAGACTCACATTGACCAGATCCATGTTAAATTTATCAATCTTTTTAACCCAAAATTGTCAATAGTCATGTAGTCAAAATTCCTACCTTCTACCAAGTGTGGGGTGGAAGGAGGACTGTTTAGTCTTTGAGCACCCTTGGGGGTTAATATTTCCTTAGAAATATTAATCTTATTCCTAAACATTTGCCAGAAATGTGTGAGTAGTATTAAATTTGTTATAGTATTTGTGTGACTTTATCATCATGGAAGACATAGATTGCACAATATTGGTGCACAAGCAGTGTATGTATATATTTGTTTATCTAAGATTAAATAATTCTTTTCAAATCTTCTTTCTTCAAAAAATTAAACACCATATACTTGTGTGTAAACATCATCACACTATAAATGATACATTTTTATTTTCATCCAGCCAATTAAAATAAGTTAGCAGTTAATCATCTTTAGTTTTAAAAAATAATGGGAAAGAAGGAAGGAAATTATGTTTGTTTTTCCCAATACATACCTATTATACAATTCTGTAACTCAACTCTTGAGAAAGAAAAAAAAATAGAGGATGTAATTTAACCCTTTTCCAGGCATGATAAGGTTAAATAAATAATCTTTTGAGGTGGTGGTTGGAGTGGATGGTGAACTCTCAGTTTATTTTAATTGCCCTTATATAATTTGCTTTTCATTAGTATATGTATCATGTAAAGATTGGTTTGTTTGTTTGTTTTTAATTAGGAAATGAGGGTGTGCAGTTTTTTTTTTTTTTTTGTTTAAATTAAGTGGTTAATTTTCAACTTAATTTTAGATTACAAATATTTTCAGTGACTCTGTGGTGCTTGTTGATGCAGAAAATAACCAACAGTACGAAACTCACGTGCTGGAAATCAACAATAAGTCAATGCTTCGTTCTCAGTCTGTGCCTATTAGGGATGGTAAAGGGGTGAGTTAGATACTTCTTTGGGTTTGTTGTATACAAAAAAAGGATATCTGAAAATAGTTAGGTTTAAGAACTACATTAGATAAGCATATAAATAACCAGAACTAGAGAAATTTTGTATATAAACATTCTTTAGGCATAATTTTCGAAGTTCTGCATCATGTAATGTAATAATACTTTGACACCCAAGACAGGTGGGATAACTTGGATATTTTTGCTCACAAAACAAAAACTTATTTCGGAAACTGTGTTTTACAGGTAAGCAAATTTGGCATTGGAGACAGTGGATGTTAGTATTTCACTGGTTTGTTTTTTAATAAGCCATACTTAAATCTGTCATGCTAAGTAGTTTTGACATTATGTATTTTGCACATAAAAAAAAAATCTCAGAGTTAGGATATTGGAAGTCTGTACATAAAGACCTTGTAAGTATACAATGTAATGAAATAAACAAGCAAACTTGTATATTTAAGGGAATATATATATATATATATGCATACTTCTTTGTTTCATTCTTAACTACAAAGTTGTATACAATAGATTACCTGCACTGTGTCATCAGGAAGCTTGTATATGTGAAGTACAAGAATATTTTTTGTAATTTTGATTATTAAATCAATAGAAGAATTATGTAGTCCTTTTTATTTTTTATGAAGTACAAAATTTGTTGAATTTCTAGGTGAAAGAATTGCATAAAAGTCCCTCAATTAAGCCAAGACCTTTAAGTCAGCCAGTTCATTTAAGTTATCAAGTTTCACCATACCCTCCTGCAACATGTAGCAACACTTCAGAGCTAGATCTTGCAGATGCAGGTGTTGATGTTAACCAGGTGATTTTATCAAGCATTCCTGAAAACCAGAATCAGAGACACTATGGTCTACAAGATATGCCCACTTTAAGTGAATGTTCCTCTTACGATGGTGAGAATCTACAAATAAGAGTTGTCTTATAAGAAGATGAAGAATTCATTTTGGTCTGATTTTGAGATTCTAGGTTTAAGTTTGGTGTTCAGAGTAAGTGTTTAATTGTCAGTCAATGAAAGATATCACCATACACATTTGATAATTTTAAAATTCATCTTCACAGGCCTTCAATTATCAAATGTTAAACTAAATTAGAATTAAAGTCATCAAAAAACATGAAACAATAAATTGCTAATGCTAAAAATCTTTTGGTTGAAAACTAGCTATATAGCAATTATCTATAAAATTTAACAAAAAACTTTTCCAGGAAGTTTTGGTTCTAATCAAACCTCAAACACATCAAAAGAATTTTTGATCTCCCTTTATAAACTGTACTTCTACATTTCTGGTTTGTACATATTAGTGTTTGGATTTCAGCCTAATTTCTTGTCATACTGTATGATGAGATGACAAAAACAGTCTGTGTCTTTTGTCTGTTTATGTAGTTATTTTGAATCACAGTACTCTGCAAAAATGTTAGGACAAAAGCATATTTTGTAACTATTTTCATTTTATGGAGCTAATTCTTCTATGTTATTACAGAATGTAAATTTCAACGCAATGGTAATGCTTCACTGATCTATGTTGACAACTAAATGAGCCCTGGTGAGAATACTTAAATCTTTAGAATTCCCGTATACTTGTATCAAGGGCATGTCATAAGGATTCTGCTTGAATGAACATACTGATCAAATTTAGGGTCTGAATTAGCTATCATGGTACGCCATGTAATCTTAACTATACAGAAAGAAGCTAGCAAGGAATTAGCATATGATACCAGTATATGCTAGAAGAAACCAATTAATAGCACTCCACAAATAAACCTTGATAAAAACAAGGTTTTTAACACCATAAATGAAGTTCAGTTAACATGCCACAGCTCAAAAAGTGTAGATGGTCGCCAGTAGGGTAAAGAGTTCACATAAAAGCTTTATGTGATGCTGGTAGAACTCTCCAACAAACTGTTTCAGGTTTGAACACTCTCTGAACACTGTAAAGTACACCCTAGATTGTGTGACCAAACAGGTTAATTTGAAAATAGGAAAGGAAGCAGAACACCTAAACCCAATGATACTATTGTTAAGTATCTTTGTTTATGCAGTCTTTGGGACAGAAGGAAGACTACCATTGATCTCGAGCACAAGATAAACGACCACGTACCAAATGAAAGAAAAGTACCAAGAAGACTTAACAAAAATGGAATATTTAGTTTGGTAGAGAAAGAGAGTAGTATAGGAAATTAATAATAATAATTATTATTATTAAGATAAAGGTTTTGGTTCTTTTTAAAATCATTTTATAATTGTCAAAAGGGTGGAAATGAGGAGTTTTGTTGAAATATAGGGTTGTGTGTTTCTACTATGTGAATACTTTTGTCTTTTTACATGTCTTACAAAAAGAGTAAAGAGGTTGGGAGTTTTACATTGTATAAATTCGGGGGTTCTGAATATTAAGGGTAACTGTCTTCCCACAACTGACTGTAGACACCTAAAGGCCACAGGATATGAGATGTGGGTTCAAGCACTTAACTCCTAACTTTTAATTGGTTTTATTTAGTTGCTGGCTAGTTTGACATTGTAATCTGGATTTTGTCTAATAGATGGAATATCCCTAATGTGTTTTGTTGCTATGACTAGACATTATCTGTTATGAATTTTGACAATGTCAAGAAGGACTGGTAATAGAAAAATTAATTTTGATTTTTGAGTTTATGATGTCTTTTTTTATTTATATTAATTTTGTTATTTTTTACAGTGCTGACCAAAAAATTGCCTATTTACAATAAATGTATTCAATAGTCTTAGAGCCATTGTATATTGCTCCTCAAATGAGTCAGAATCATTAATTTAATTTAAATTAATTTGCCATACAATTAACAGCTTTAATATATCGACTTAATCTTTCTTTTTTTGTGTGTGGTAATTTTTCACTGAAACAAAACTAGTACAATTGTGTGTGTGTGTATACATATATTCACATGTACAAAATGCATAACTCAAATAGAACAGCAGTCTGAAAGTCCTTTTGTCCTGGATATATGAAACAAGTAATATTTACTCACAACTATAACCTTAAATTAACTCTTGAATAATATGAGAGTATGGAGTTAATTGTGTAAACAGATCTATAAAGGTGATTCATAGTCTTATAGTTCTCTATACACTACCAGTTTTGACTATATACAGACTAATTTTTATGGCCTTACTGCAACATTATGCAATGTGTGTGTATGTATGTATGTATGTATGTATGTATGTATGTATGTATATTAATGAAAATAATTACATTTCAATGAATTTAAATAAGTAAAATCATAGGTAGGACTGCATTAAAAACAACAAATCAAAACCTCTGACTAATTATATAATTTGTTATTTTAACTCAAAAATAAGTCAAAACAAATCAAACAAAAATGCTGCATCAACTGGAAAGATCCCAGAGTACAAGCTACAATGTGGGATTATAAAGTGTACTCTAGGTTTTTGAGTGACTGAAGAAGTAAAACCCACATAGCAGTGGGGATACACTGTCTATCAGTGTTAATCTCCATTCACCAGTCTCGTGTAAGAAATAAAGAACAGCAATAGATATGGAAATAGAAATTAGGAGAGCAAGATGTGGGTGCTCAAGCCCACAAGTCCCATATTTATATCTCCCTTCACTGCCTGCAGCCAGTTATGGGAAGGTGACTGCTCTCTCAAGTAAAGAATTAATTGAAAAAAATAAAAATTTCTAATTTTATATCTATTGTTATTCTTTATTTCTTTTGTGAGACAGGTGAATGGAGGTTAAGACTGATAGATGATGTATCTCCACTACTATGTGGGTCCTACATCTTAGTCACCTCCAAAACATAGGGTACATTTTATAATCCCACATTGTAGCTTGTACCTTTTTGGATGTTTTCAGTGGATGCAGCATTTTTTGTTTGATTTCTTTTGACTTGTTTTTGTGTTAAAATAACAAATTTAATATACATGATACATTGAATTAAATTTTATAGAAAAGGAAGACAAAATAAGTAAAAGAAGAAATGAAAAATGGAAATGCAGCCACAAAACAAATATCCAACCTTGGGACACAAATCATAGGATGAGTCATAATCTAATGTTTTCCAATTTTTTGAGGTGCTGGTTGAAATAAGACCCAAACCTAAGGTTTGGATATGGTGTGTAAAATTTGCACTGTCCTTACTTGTGATGTGATCTGTTTATAAAATTCTTTGTAACTTCCTCGTATGTACATATATTTAAATAATACACTTTGATGTCATTGAAAAACTTGCATACATGTATACATATAGCATTCATCATTTTGCTTGGTACTGTGTAAAACTGAATTTACTTAAATGCAGTGGGATAGGTCTTTGCAATAAAATGATTTTTAACAAAGATACTTAATTAAATAATTCTGAATAACTGAGTCAGAAGAATACATGAAATAGACATTACACATGAAGTAAAACATGAAATGAGCAATCTTCATTTACATTACACAACATAAATATTTGTATCCGTTTATTAACATGAAACAATTGCTTTTGTTAGATGTTCCATCTACAACTAATTGAGGCTGAATTCGTATATCAGACTGTTTAAATCCAACATTCCTTAAATTGCAAGAAATATTATATTTAGTCAGAGAGAAAGTGCTACCTACATTATTATCATTCTTCTTCAATCATATAAGAGGCCACAACCTTGTGATATCACATGATCTACCCTTAATATCCTTGCATAACATGCAGTATTACAGCAGTACCTACCATGATTAGAATGGATATTATTGTATTATCTCCTAGAGAATAACAAAGGAAGAAGAAAGCTCTAAAATCAGTGTAATGACTTTCTTGACCATGTTATATGAAATCTGCACATACATAAAATAAATTATAAATTCAGAGTAAATAATATGATAATAATAAAAGATTGAAATGCATAATATAATAATACACAAAAATATGTTTTGAGAAATTACTCCACATAATATAAACAAAGGGGAGAAATTCTTCCTTGATACAATCTATTGAAAAATCTGATATCGTGATTAGTAAATATCCATTATATGTAGATATATAAAGCTGTGATGGCAGAGTTGCTCATGATAAAACAATAAAATTATTACTGTAATTCCAACTTAACCAGTGTTTATTCATTTTCAGTAATATCATATAACTTCATAAGCACTATTCATAAAAGTATTACAAGATGGTGAGAGTTTAACTTATTAATTATGAACATGCAATCGCATGTGGTATAAGATTTCCAAATGTTTGATTTTCTGATACAGAACTATTAACTAGACCATATTATAACTATGAAAACCTGAAGTTGAAGGTTAACTAGAATGACTTATCGTTATGTATGCATAATCAAATGAATGAAAATAATGAACTTAAACCTTGATCATTCAACAGAATTAGATGATTTGAATGGACTTCCTCATCAGTTTATAACAAATCCTGATGTGAAAACAAAAACCAGAAGTCTGCCTGCATGGGGTCACTCTCGTCTTCGACCATTGTCAACCGAAGATAATCTCAATGAACTTTATGCCAAAGTGAGATTTCTAAATACTGATAACATGATGTTTAAATATAGATTTAAATAATCATGATGTATAGTAACAGTTACTTCTCAATAATATTTACATTTGAACAAATAATACCTTCGTGTGTATGTTTAATTAGACTTACTTAAAACTTGACGAGCATTTAGTTGAAGGAGAGAACTTACAATAAAGCTTTATACAAGTTTATCGGTTAATGTGAGTAGGACAGTTAGAAACAATCAAGGCATGAAATATTTATTACATTATAAATTTGCTGTGCAGTGATGACTGGTGTATACCAAAGCTTTTATTTTAGGATGCCATAGTTTGATGAATATTTTATACCATTATTTATAATAGTAATTTGTTCAAATTGTTAAGGTGTAGTCTTTTTATATTTATATTATATTGATACCTAACAGTTCTTTTTGGTAGTAGCAAATAATTTTGTATTGTTTCTAATGATAGGATTTTTCATTCTGTTAAACTTTCAGTAAGTGTACAAATTTCAATTTCATTGATGTGTTAATTTTTCTAATTAAAAGATTTAATCATTTTTCTTAAATGCTACTCAGTTTAGATTAGCAAAATCATTTGATTATTTAATAACTAACATTACCAAGAACATAATCTGTTAAGATAAGTGTAATTATTTGTAATGTGAAAAACTTAGAATCTGTAGTGCTTTAAATATTTTATTTTGATATTAAAATATAACTTTGGAAAGAAACATTTATCATGAAATAAAAGATTCCTGCTACTTAATTTTTGAATAAAGGAAGCAAATATTAGTATGCAGTGTTGGTACTGGATCTGAAAGCTTATCATAAAAAAAAGTGTAGCTCTTCCAGGTTTAATCTGATAAATTATAAAACTTACATTGTACATTTTAAAGAATAACTACAATAAAATTATTTGCAAAAAATTGCCCCTCAGAAATGTCACAAATGCCAATTATAAGGATATGTTAAAATGTTAGGAATTGTAGCTGTAGATTAAACTATGTTTGAAAGTTTCATATAAAATGAGAAAAACATATAGTCCAGTATCTCATTTTGTTTTGATTCTATTTTTCATAGTATTCCTTTAACCATCAACAATTAACAAGCTGTTTTGAAATTGCATGTTTTTAAATGTCTATGTAAAAATGCTATACATTTTAAAATGTATTATATTTTGAACCAAAGTGTTGATACTGGTATATTTAGTAACAGATTGTTTGTGGTTTCAAGAAGGTCAGCTAATTGTAAATATACAAATTTTAATTTAAGTGATCTTGTATATATGTGATGTGGAGGCCAAATGAGAACTGTAGGTCAGTTTCTAAACTTAAGTTACATATTATTATTATGGTGTTTTTCCCCTTTGAGATTCTTATGAATGCTGTATGGCTGAATAAATCTTTCTCCAATTTTATCTGCTTTTGTGTTTAAGGAAATTACTAAACTGTATTTGTTTCACTTTGTAGGTAAATTTCAGCAAGAAAAGAAAAATCGTATGAGAAATGACAGTGCTGCTGCTATTGCTGTTAACAAGAGTCAGAACTCATGTATTACCCTTCCTTTTGTTCACAAGGATACTGATTCTCTTGTCGACAATGAAGCTATTGTTATATATGATGAAAGAACAGCATTATAATATTAGTTTTTGTTCATGTATTGCTTTGGTTTTTTCTTTTGAAAAGTTCAAGTATGGTTTTCAGTGTATGATATTTGAATGGTTAAATTAATCATTTTTGTTCACAGTTATACTATAATTTTTAAATGCTGATTTTACCTAGTCAGTTATAAAAAAATATTAATAGGAATTTCATCGTTGTGACATCTTAGTATCACATGTTCTCTATTCATAAACATATGCTTTGCTTTTGATGAATTATCTTTTCTCCACTTCACAAAATGGAGAATTTTTTAAAACCATTTTGTTCTTTAAAAAATTGTTATTGTGAAGCTAGTTTGAATTTTACCACCTTTATTTATTATTTATTACTTGTGATTAAGTGATGAAAGTTTTGATTATTCAAACACTACAGCAAATAGCTATAACAAATTATAACATTATTTAATTCAACTTCATTTTGAGTAGAATAATAGAAAGCAAGTTATACAGAAAAGTACTGTAAAAACAATTTATGCTTAAGTTTCTGTTCATTGCCCCAGTGGGTCAGAGGTATGTTTACAGATTTACAGTGTAAAAGTTACAAGGTTTTGTTCCCTGCAATGAAGAGAGTGCAGATAACCCATATAGATCTTTGCACTAAGAAAACAGCAAGAAACAGTTTCAGACTATTCTAATTAAAGTTATATATCACAGACAAATATATTATTTTTATTTTTCAATTACATCTTTAAGTTTCGCTAAATAACAAAAAAATATAACATCCAATATGTTGTTTTAACACTTATGTTAAAATGAAGAAGGAAACTTGTACATCTCTCAAATTTAGAAACAATCTTAAAGACAACTAATCACAAAGTGTAATAGTTTGTGACATTTCTAAATTGTTTTGAAGTGATCACTATCCCAATATGCATAACATACCTCTCAACTAAACATGAGAAATTACTTTCATGAGATTTTGTCTCAAAGAAGTTATTAAAGTTAAATTAAAACATTCATAGATGTAGAAAATTTTACAATATACATGTATAATTTATTCTTGAAACTACTAATTAAATTTTAATTTTAAATGCTGCATTTGATAACTTACTATATTTATACTGTATACACATTAGAGCTGAAATTAATAGTATATTCTCCCATTTGAATATTTTTTTATCCAATGAAAATATGCAATATTTTATATTTGCTGTACTATGTTTACAGTAAGTTGAAAACAGCTACTCACAACATTAAAAATATAATTTACAGGCTGTGTATTAGGGTTCAGATATTTGGTAGTAGCTTGATTGTCAAAATTATCTATATACAGGATTATACAGATATCATTGTAGACACCATGAACACACCCTATACAATACATACTATCATACTACTGTCATTATGGTCCAAAGTTAAAAATTGTTATAAATTGCCATTTTGGATCATTTATAGTGCTATTAAAAGCATTTACCACTAGTTGGCTTAACATTTGTACTTATTTACAGGTAGCTTTGCTAGTTTCTTCAGTTATAGATTTAAAGTTCAAAGAAAAGTTTTAATGTTTATTATTTAAGCCAGGCTGTTATGTTAAAAGGTTTTGATCTGATTACAGTCTCTCAGAATTAATTGTGCTTCACATACACAATCCCAATATTAGAAGGGAGCATAGTGAAATGTGGAAATCACTGTACAAAGGGTAAGCATGACATTTTGAGTTATATGCATTATGTATTATAGTGAACACTGAATCAAATATGGCTTTCTTGATTAGGATGATGATGATGGAGGAACAGAGAATAAGATTAATCCCTAACTTGTTTACAGCACAAGGAAAGTTCTTGAAAATGTAATGAAACATGTAAATATCAAGTTTTAGTTTTAACATTTGTTAAAAGATATATTTTTTAAGTATTTGTTTCAGCTTTAATACACATTTCTATGTATTTTTTCAAAAGTTTATACTACAACAATAGAAAAAGTAAAATTTTGGAGTGTAGTGATCTGAAATTCTAGTTTTGTAAAATAGTTGGTGCACTGGAATTCTCCAAGTGACAAAAGTACTGAGCATTTTGTTAGTAATTTTACACCATTTGTCAACACTAAAGTATGTACAACATTGGAAGATTACCTAAATAGATAACTTCAGTCTTCTACTCTGTATTATTGTCTATTTCAACAGACAATTATAACTTCAACTAAATTGTATTGAATATAAAACTGAAGAACTTCAGAGACTTCATATATTTATGGAATCTATATATTGCCGTCTAAAAATAGAGAAAAATTGTGAGAAACAAGGTAATTAGTTTTTCTTTTCTATTTTTAAGATGCTGTATTATTAATCAGTTTTATTTTGGACTTTTCCAACATGTGAAGGAAATATTTATAAGGTCTTTTCAACAATTTTTTCCCATAACAATTTATAGAATTATAAAAAGAATTAGCAGAAATAATACTAAAATAAAAGGCAAGTACATAAAACTTGTGGTTACATATCAACAAAACTCATAGAAATCAAATTGTAAACTGGTATAGGTATTTATTGTAATTTTGTAAAAATATTTTATATTTTAAACTAATTTAAAAACAAACATTTAGAAGGAATAATAATGTAGTTATGTAGTAATGACAACCTTAGATTTTAGAAAGTTGTGTTTCTTTTTTTACATTTATATAAGCAGTAAACATATGTACAGTTATGTTCTTATACATTTTTATGAACAAAATTCATTCAAATGGGTAATTACTAAATGTATGTTTGTGAGAGTTATGTTCAGAACCAATTAGTTTTGTAATTATTACCAACTTGATTTACTCTCTTTGTTCGAGCTTTTATTTTATTTGAGGTTCTAACAAGCTTAATATTAAGTTATTATTTGTGAAGAGTTATTTTAATTATGATTGTTTACATACTTTATAGTTTCATTTAATCATGTTTAGACTAAGTGGTGGTTGCATATTTAATTAGTAAAATCAATAAAGCAGTAAACATTTATGAGTATAAGTGTAGCAATTATTAGTGATTATAAGGGGATTATTGCATGCTTTAAATGTCTTATCTTCTCCATCTGTAATATACAGTTGGATGATGAATCTAACTTTTAAAATTTAAATTCTAGAGATAATTGCACTAACAAAAGTTGTCACTGGATTGAAAATTAGATATTTAGGTGACTCACATTATTTTGTATTAGCCTTAACTCGTTTGTTCAGTAATGACACAATATTAGAACAAAATATATCCACATTTATCAATTGTTTATTGAAACAAAAGCATTTAATTTATAGTAATCATAAAAGGTAAATATAACAGTTTTACAGTGGTACATATTTTTATATAAACTTGTGATTACATTCCTACCACTACTTTTGGTTATAAAATGGAAACTGGTGATGCTGTTTTTCTTTTTATTTCAACCCTAGATATCATGTGATTGTGATTTGTATATTATGGGTTTAATATTTTTTTTCACAGTAATATAACTTAACTTATTTATAAACTTTTTTTTGTGAAAACAAATTCAAAAATATCTTCAGACCAAACACTGTTAGAGAGAAATTGAAATATGTTGTAAGATGTTTGTCATTTATTAGTTACAAAACAGAAATACCCTGGTGGTAAGTTTATAGACTTACAACACTAAAATATGGGTTTTGATTCCCTGCACTGTACACAAGAAATAGCAAAATTTGACTTTGCTCCAAAAATAAAGAAACAGAATACATTTGTGGTGCAGATAGCCTAGTTGCTTTGAGCCATGAAACACAAAACTAACCAACCAAAATACATTTTCTGTTTTTAGCCTCTTAATATACAAAATAAATATGAAACAGAAGTTTAGTAAAAAGAAGACCTGTTGAAGATTTCATAAAATAATAGATGAATGAACCTTAAAATTATTGGAGTTAATGTAAACTTTTTAAGCACATAATAAAAAAATTACTTAAGCACCAATTGCATGTTGGTCTATGTCTTAAAAATTCCACCCTGATATCTCAGATATTAAAAATGGGGTTTTGATTTTTGAAGTTGACAGAGCAACAGACAGTCCAGAACAATGACTTTAAATTTAAAAACAAGTTACTATCAATATTGCAGTTAATTCTACTAATTACTGATTGGGTTTCCTATGTAATTCTACTAATTACTGATTGGGTTTCCTATGTAATTCTACTAATTACTGATTGGGTTTCCTATGTATTGTAGGTAGAAAATGAGATTTTACCAAATTATTTCTGGTCACTTGTCCCAAGTGTTATAATAGGCACAAACAATGAGTTACATAATATAATACATAAATCACATACTAGTAAACTTAAACATGTTTTAAGTTACCCTATAGAGACAGGGGTGTCTAAGTAAAATAATATATTTAATCATACAATTATTTTTCTGAAAACATTACTAAACACAGACTTACTGACAAAGTAAAGAACTTTAGATTATCCTAACAATTTCGTGGGTTGTATAAAACATACAATTGTGATTTGATTGGTAGTTTTATTGTTTTTGTTGTTGTGCCTATATGTTGTGTAGTAGTGTTTTTTTTTTTAGTGATTGTATAATGTTACTAGTCTTAATGAAATTGTGGATTGAGAGCTTTCTCTACAACTAACAAATAGCTTCATATTTACATCATTAAATACTTGACAATAATAATGGAAAGCTAACTGTAAATAATGAACCATTTTCAAAATATCAACTATGTTGAAAAGTATTTTTAAATTACTTTTTTATTCCATATGTACTCTTATTCTTCAGTTTCTATTAGGACATCATTTTTACAAATTAGGGATGAAACTGTAGTATGTATTGTCTAATTAAGTGCTTATTCTGAAAATTTCAGAAAATGTTAAAAGACCCTTAATTCTATCATGTGATTTTGTTCTTCAAAAGAAATACAACCTAGTGTGTATTACAGAGTAAAGTTTATAACTCGAGATTTCCAATGAAATTAGGCACTGATAATAGCAAGTACAAATTGTGCATTTGTTCTTTTGAAATTAAACTCAAACTCACTGGTATTCTTCAAGTATAAATAAATATATAAATTATTTTGACAACATACCATTTAATCTCAAAAATATACTATGAATTTTAAGATATTCTTGTACTGAATCTCATGTTTGATTAATAAAGATGAAATTGGGATATAACGTGCATGTGTATGCTACATCCTAGTAATGATACATTTTTAATTAGATCTTTAAGAACTGAAAATTATACCATAATTAAAAATTGTAAAAGGTTTATTTAAGTATGTCTGTTAAGAAAAAAGTGCACTTATCCATCAAGACTAGCAGTTTGTATTGAAGTAGTTCTGAAATCTGATAAACATAACCTGTTCATTCCTAATATAAAACGTTTGTATTTTGAGAGTATGTGTAAAAAATATTTGTTGGATACCTCATTTCTAACTAATGAAAAGAAAGTAAAAGCTCAACTCGTAGTTCATTGTCTCCTAATGTATTACACAGGTTATTTTCATAGGTGCTCATTTAAGTTGGTGTTTGTTGTAGTGACAGTTAAATGAGTGGATGATGTATCAGGTACATGTAGTGCTGACATTTCTCATAACAGTTTTTAATAAATAATCATTTCAAATCATATTGCTCTTTTTCTTGTGAGAATTGTTTGCCTTCATGATTAGTTCAAAAATAGGAAGTAATCATTATTTAAAGAAATTTCATAAAATTCACAGTTTTAAGAGACAGTATAACCAAACAAGGAACTTAAGCTTTGAGTAAACTACTTGTTATGCTGAACCATGCAGAAAATGTAACAATTATAGTCTCTGTGTAACAATGTACAACCAAGATAAAATTTTTAAAATTTATCAGTAAGATTTGCGATACTTTCTAACGTCTAACATTTTCCACACCTCTTTTATTCGGGTCTTAATTCTTTTTCAGTTTATAAATGCCTTTGATCATTGAAGTTTTGAACTGATATCTTTTGAAAATTAATTTTAACTTATGTTGTTAAGCAATAAATGAAAGTAATTTATCACCATATTCTATATATTTTATAAGAGCAACTATAACAACAACAAACTTAACAGTTGTTTAATAAAACAAAAGCATTTAATTTATAGTAATCATAAATGTTCTGTGCAGAAATAAATTTATAAAGAAATGGGACATTTTCCTATGTAAACTTCATCATAATTGTGATTATAGTGGTAATCATTTCAATGCTACGTTCCTTCAGCAGCATATTTTAATATTCCATATAACTTAGCTCTGAAGTACAAGATTTCTCTCGGAGCTATTATGTTCTGATTGACAGTTTTAACTTAGAGTATATTGGGTTAATTTTTAAACTATTCTTAACTGAACTGGTTGTTTCACTTGCGAATTAGATGGCAACACTTCTGAACTTTTAAACCTTTTCCTTTTTTACATGGGAGATTTAACAGTATCTTGGTACATCAGAATTACTGACCCAGAGCAGTGTCTCAACTACATGATTACTAATTCTCGTTTGAAAACAAACTGACATTTGATATTGCATTTCTATTAATCAATATAGATTTTTGCATAATTTGGCGTTACTTTGATAAAGCATAAGATGCATACTTTATGAAAAAATAAAACTATAACACTTGAATGCTATTATCAAATGAAATCGACCATCAGAATTTCTCTAATTTGTACAAATATTCGAGAAGTTTTTGAACGATGTTTGAATTGTAGCAATTGCTCTAAGTCAGTGGTTCTTAACCTTGTTGGAGGTACTGTACCTACAACACTAAAATGAAGGGTTTAATTCCCCTCGATGGGCTCAGCAGATAGCCCGATGTGGCTTTGCTATAAGATAAAACACATAAACACACACGAGGTACTGAATCCCGGAAGTTTCGTACTTGCATTCACTGAACCCTTCGTAATTGAAAAAAATAAAACATGATTTTTTCAAATTCAAAACATAAGTAGATATTTTATTAGCGCACAAAATGAACCATGCATCAGTTGCACACAATATCACTGTGTTCAAAGAACAAAACCAACAAAACATGAATTTCACTTAAAAACAAAAACATACTTCAATGAATATTTACTGCAAATTAATGTGACTTTTGCTGTTGCCTTTCAGAGACAAGTTCAGAAATGCGCGGCTTCACCTCAGCAAGTGCCACTCTCATATCATTTTCGCAACAAAGTCTGTTCCTTTTCTTCGTTTTTATGTCCACCATCCTCGAAAAGGATTGCTCACAAAGAAACGTTGTAACAAACGGTATTAGTATCTCAAGGGCTTTCTTAGCAATAAGAGGGTACGCTACGATTTGGTGACACCAAAACGTTGAGAGTATTGTTGTTCTGAAAAAGTTGCTGTTGAACTTGGCTCTGATGAAGTTCAATGATTTCGTTCGAGATATTCATCATTGACATCTGCTTTCACAACACTAAACGTGAACAGCTGTCTCACCCATGCTGGATATGATTCTCCGGTGGGGACGTATCCGTCGAGAGACTTTGCGAGCTCATCTAAGTGCATGGCAATTGCTTGCTTCAGCTCCCCTGATACAAAAATGTCTCCGATTTCAGACATGTCTTTGATCTTACTTACACAGTCGTCCAGCAGGGGAAAGTTTGCGAAGTTAGCATTCTCTGTTCGTCGTTTCCATAACGGTAGCTATTTTGAAAAGTCTTCAGTTTTTTTCCGTGTCGATGATGTTGACTCCACCGCCCTGCATCTGTTGATTGAGATGATTGAGAGTAATGACGATATCGGCCATGTACGCCAAAATGAGAATGAACTCAGATTTTTTGAAGCAATCTGCATGACAATGTTGATGCTCTGGCAAAAACAGGGCTAATTCCACACGCATGGTATAAACACGATTCAGCACCTTTCCCCGGGATAACCACCGAACGTTAGAATGGTACAGAAGTACCTCGAATTCAAAGCCCATTTCATTACACAACTCTTTGAAGATGCGATGCTTCAGGGCACTATTTCGCACAAAGTTCACACATTCTACTACAATTTTTAATACTTCTGCCAGTTTTGAAGGCAAGGATTTTGTTGCCAACGCATGCCTGTGCAGAACACAGTGCGTTACAACGATGTGTGGCGCATCGGCTTTCACCAGCGTACCAAAACCAGTTTCGTCCCATATATATGCAAAAACGGCTCCTTTTGGTTGAGAAAATATTTTATATAGAAGAACGAACAACGTTTCGACCTTCTTCGGTCATCGTCAGGTTCACAAAGAAAGAAAGAGGTAACTGACCGGAAGCTGACCACATGTTTGGAAGGGGTTGTGTAACTGGGTGTCGGAATGTAGAGGGCGGTGTTAGATGTTTGAATATATAATTTTATTTATTTTATTATATTAATATAGGTATAAAGGCGTTCCTTTATATTGGTTTATTTTGGGTTTAAGTTGTTGTATAAGTAAGGCTTCTTTAATTTTGCGTTTGCGTTTTTACATATATATTTTTCTACAAGTGGGTTTTCTCGACATCACTGATTATTAGTTTCGTCCCAGCATGACTGGAGCTCCGTCCGAACAAACTGCAGAAACCATATCCCACGAAATATCGTTGTCTCTGAAGAAGTCATCCACTAGTTTCTTCACGTCGACTGCCTTGGTTGATGTTGTAAGAGGCTTACAAAATAAAAAAAAAACCTTCTTTTATTTGGTCGTTCTTCATATAGCGCATGAATACAACAAGCTGGCTTAGATTGAAAACGTCGTTGGTCTCGTCAAGTTGAAGGCTGAATTTTGCTGGGCTTGAAATCAGATCTGCAACTACTTGAACCAAGATGTCATCGCTCATGTTATCTATTCTGCTGCTGATGGTATCATTTGAAAGAGAAATTTGGGATAACTTATTTTTAGCAGCTTTTCCCAGCATGATATTCACCATCTTCAACGCAGCTGGTTTTACGAGTGCTTCACCAATGGTGTGTGATTTGTCCTGCTTTGTGATCAAGTACACAACTTCGTACGATGCTGTGAGGATCAGTTTGTCGATGGGTACAAAGCCGAGAACAGGCAAAGTAGCCTTTTCATCGAACCTGGCCCTTTTACCTTGAATTCAGCAAGCATTGTGTTCTTGTATTTCCCATCTCCATGCAGCTTTAGGGAGTGTTCTCTTAGTTTTGCCAGTGCTAGATTAGAATTGCTCAACTTGGCATTGTAAGTCATGCACTGAGGATGCTGATTCTCATCACGTTCCGTTATACACGTGAATCCATATTGTACGTATTCGTCCGACCACTTTCTATTTTTGCTCTACATAGTTAAACTGAAAGGATTGAAAGATTAAGGAAAAAAATCACAAATGACGCACGATTACTACAGTCACAAGTCGACTGATAAGCGCACGAAGTTCCCTGCAGCACAGATATTAAGGCCAAGTGATGTGACGTGATCAGCCGCAGCCGATAATGGCCAAGTGGAGCATGACGTCTCGAATCATACGAGTGGGGTGAACGGTACGGACACACACTCAATGTGTGTGTCTTGATCTCCGCCGAACTCCTGAGACTAACTCACCGAACCTCTAGGGTTCGATTGAACCCAGGTTAAGAAACACTGTTCTAGAATTAATCTATGCAGTTGCAAATGCCCTTGAGACCATATCAGGTTGGCAAGACAGAGATTCTGCCACGCAAGCCAATCAATTGTTGTGTTCTATAACACAGCCAGAATTCATCATCACTCTACTTACCATTTTAAATTGTTTTCCTTTAGTTTACCTCTGTGCAACTTACTGCAGCAACAGAACATTGATTTAGGTGCTGCGATGCATCACGCAGAAATAGTGGAAGATTTAATCCATTCACTCAGAAATAATACGGTGAATGAATTTAACAACATTGTCTGCGAGGCTCAAACTCTGTGTAGTGAGCTTCAAATTGACATCATAATGCCAAGGCAGGCTAAAAGACAGATGTACCGTGCTTACTCACAAACCACTAGCCCTGAGGGGTACTTTCGTACTGTTGTGTTGGTACGATCTGTTGATCACTTTCTTTCACAAATATGTGCCCGTCTGTCCAGTCACAAAACTCTCCTTACAAACTTCACGTGTCTACTACTACCAGATCTACCACAGAACGGTCAAAACCTACAGCACAACAATGTGACCAAATTAAAGAGTTGATCAATATATGCAAGGCTGACATTGACAGCACTTTATTAGCTGCAGTAGGTGAACTTAGAGTGTGGTACAAATCACTTGCGATCAACAGACCAAAAATGTCATAGATGCATATGCAATGTTCAATGCAGAAATGTTTCCAGTCATTTCTAAACTGTTGAAAGTAGTTGTCACGCTGCCTGTGTCAACGAGCTTAGTGGAGCGTTCGTTTTCAACTCTCAGAAGACTCAAAACGTATTTGAGAAATACCTCCGCTGAAGATATATTGAATGGCCTGGACTTATTATACATTGACCGTGATATTAAAGTAGAAACCAACTGTGTTGTAGATGTCCTGGCAAGAACGAACAGGCGTTTGAGTCTTTCATAGATATTCGATTGTATTTTTCTAGTTCTGACAAAACTTTCTGTTTTAAAAGTGTTCAATCAGAAATTTGCATTTGACCATTTGTTGTGTGTGAAATTATCTGCCATGCAATCACGGATCTTTCTGAAACTTTACAGGTGGCAACTGAATTTGTCTAAAAAGTTTGGGTTCATGGGGTGGGGTTAACTACCAAAACCCCAACCCCCTTGGCTACTCCCCTGAACACGAATGTATTTTAATATGCAAATAACAATACAGTTTATGGTAACGGTTACTATAAATAGTTATTACATATAATTATTGTTATATTTTAACAAATTTACTGTTATTCATTTATGTTAATATATGCGTTTGTTTCAATTTGATGCATGTGATGTACATTGTACATGTTCCGCCTGTTCTATAAATTTGTAGATGATTCTCGAGAGTAAGAATCAATACTATATGTTTTCGAAAATACTGGCATACCTTCGAATATTCGAGAATCTCACCTTAAATTATATAAACCGAGTCGCTGGTATATCATATAATCAGTATACTACAAGTTTCTGAAGTTATAATTGTGATGAACACTTATTAATCGGAAAACTACAAAATTTGGCCAATACTTTCACTGAACTTTGTAATATTCCAAATACATAAACGTTCATGGTCATATATCTGTATTTTACGATTACTAACCGTTTATAGTGAGAAATTTACGTTTAATTTCTTACTCTTTCAAGGGGAAGTGGGATTTTTTTAAATATTGCCTCTTAGAATTGTGAACTTCTATACCAATAACCCGTTCAAGTTGTATTCCAGGGTTATCGGAAATTTCAGACTTTACTATCATCCGAATTCCCGGTATAGCGGGAATGGGAAACGCTCACTTTGTAAGTCAAACTAAAAATAAATCAGTAAATCAGAATAAAGTTAGGTTGTAAGTGCGGTATTAATGTTATTTTGTAAATGGTAGCTTTCTGTTAGCGCCAATTTCGTTATTTTTGTAAAGATATTTCCTCTTCTTTTTTTTTTTTACCGTAAAGCGTAGCTCTCTGGACCAAGCGCTTCGAGTGAGAAAAGACAAAGGCCTAAGACGTTTACAACTGTTGAGATATTGCAAAAATTAGATGAAACAGATGAAAATGAACATGAATTCGAGCAAACATATCCTGAGGATAACTTGGAATCAGTTGAAGATGAAGAAAGTTCAGAAGAAGAATCTGAAAGCTATGATGATATGCATCAAGTCAGGGAGTATGGTCCTCGACCGGCTGATGGTAGGAGTGATGCAGACGTTCCAGATGCAGGTTGGAGTAATACTTTTTCTGCACCAAAGATTGATTCACAGTTTAATGGTAACAATGCAGGTTCGTCTGGAAATCATGTGTGTGTGTTGTGCGCTATGAGAAACACCTTAGATATGAAAGAAACCACTCCGGAGTACCTTACAAGGACATTCCTTTCAAACTGGCCAAGAACTCAATTTGGCGACCCTTCGGCAAGAAATAGCTCTGCGTCGTCAAACGCGGATCAACATGCTGGGAAGACTACTAAATAAAAGGTAAATCTATTACAAATAATATCTTCATATTTTATGTGTTTCTGTGTAGTAATTTTCATGTCATATTTGTTTCTGTGACACATGTTTTTATGCATTTTTGCTGTGGAGCTCAGGACAAGGGACAATTTGGCTCCCTTGGGTCAGGGCTGATAGGATTGAAATGTAGATTATTACTTAAAATGTAAGACTATACTAAGTGGTATTACATGAACAAAGAGTGTTTTAATATGGTTGTGAATGTAAGGCACCAAACCTTATCCTGCACAGTGAAAAATACCTGGGACGATAGGAATATAGCGTTTGATTCCCTATTCTACATGTTTAAGTCATTTAATGTGCATCTATTATTGGCTAGTTATTGTACCACTTGCTTTTTCAAAACACATGTAATAGAGTTATATATATATACTCTTCAAAAAAAGAAACGCAAAAGGGATATTTTTGTTATTTTAAAGAGAAATATATGTAATAACGTTACAAGCTCAGAGTATGTGATATTACACTTGTTCAGGCACTGATTGTCAGACCAAAATGACAATAAAAGTTGTGCACTTTGAAAACGGAGGAAAACATAGGAATTTTCGTCAAAACGCATTCGTGTGCAATAAACTTGTTTGAGAGATTTGCATGTTCTGCAAGTGCAACATGTGCAAAATCCCTATAAAAGTGACGGGTTCTCGGTTTCCATAGCTCAGTGTTAAGCCACCGACACGCAATACAATTACGCCAAAACTGACTGAAGCACAACGCAACAACGCCATTGGTCGCTTGGAAGCAGGCGAATCTCGATCAGATGTTGCCAGAGCTGTGAATGTTCACCCAAGCACCATCACAAGGCTATGGAATCGTCACCAACAGCATGGATCAACTTGTGACCGTCCACGATCTGGCAGACCTCGTGTGACCACGCCCGCACAAGATCGCTACATCCGGTTACGTCACCTTCGGGATAGGACTACCACTGCGACGTCTACTGCCTCAACCATACCAGGCCTGCGTAGGATTTTCGATCAGATCGTACGCAACCGTCGACGAGATTTTTAGGCCCCATGTGCAACTCATCATGGTGAACGTCAACGACCTTTTTCAAAATGACAACGCCCGTCCTCACACAGCCCGACTCTCCACTGTCTTCTTGAGACACCACAACATCAACGTTCTTCCCTAGCCCTCCAGATCACCAGATTTAAACCCCATCGAACATCTTTGGGACGAGTTGGACCGACGTCTGCGACGGCGACAACCTCAACCGCAGACTCTACCTCAGCTTGCAGCAGCTTTGCTGGCTGAGTGGACAGCCATTCAACAGGATGTGATTCGTCATCTCATCGCTTCCATGGGCAGGATATGCCAAGCAGTTATTGATGCTCACGGGGGGCATACTCGTTATTGACGTTGAGTGACGTTAAACTTCAACTAGTGATCGTGGACTTCGCCTTTGCAGACTTTGGATGTTCAACAGTGAATGTGCAAAGTTTCACACATGTCATATAGAACTACCCGGAATAAACTTGTTAACAATATGTCTCAAATTTTTCCTTTTGCGTTTCTGTTTTTGAAGAGTATATAAACGAAATTTATAAGCATAGCTTGAGACAAGTTGAAAACAGTATGAAATACCACGGAAGTAAGGCAACATTATCCGCCTATAGGAACATCACCCACCTTTATAGAACAGATGTAAAACATCTATATAAATGAAAATTATAAATCAGTGTTCAGACAAATTAAAACTTGTATCCAATCTGACAGAAAAATATTAATACAGTCCATCTGCCTAGTAACACAGTTTACCTCTACAAACGCTACCATTAGCAACAAAGTATACCTGTAAAATTACAGTAACACCATCTGCCAATAGAACTAAGGTAACACCAGCAACCTATAGTAACATACCCTCTGATGTCGAGTTTTAGGACGTCATCCTTCCCTAATACAGTAGTGCCTTCTCGTACCACTCTTGTAATTATATCTCCAAACAACATTCTTTCTGTTAAGTAACTCTTAAAATATGATGTCACATGATCTTTCTTTGCAGTGCTTTCTCTGGCAGCAAACAACTTCCTTCGTCCACTGTCATGGCAGCCAAACATTGTGCCACTAGCAACTCACCCTTTGGTTGAGCTATAACACCATTGCCTCTACTCTTCCCTCCTTCTGAGGTAGTTAAACAGTGTATGTGTGTCTGAAGTACGTTGTAATACTTATTGAACACAAAGAGATAGATACAAAGTCCTTTGTTCAAAGTAAATTGTGATTTTAAAATCTGGAAATTATGCATCGTTCAACTTGTGTATTTAAAAACTTAATTTCTAAAAATCAGTTTATTATTAGAATGGCTTGTTCGGCTAGAAAAGAGTAAAAATTTAAAGGATTTCTGAAATAGGTGAACAATTTATTAGCAGACGCAATTTTATTTGCCTTAAAAGTTTCGTCTTACGCTTTACACAAAAATGTAAAAAATAACTTTTCTTAAAATCTCATAAAAAGGCAATTTTCGGATTGATGGAGTAAAAGCTAGAAAAAAATAGTAAGTTCTGATTTAAAGTATGTTATGAATTTACATTTAAGAAATCTAATATACAGTTATCAAAATGTGTGTGGAAGTAAAAGACTTGGTAAACATTTGTAAGTAACTGGTTATTTAGTGAGGCAAGCCTGACCTCAAGAATATACACAGAGTGCTCGCAATTAAATTTTGTCAGTGTTAAGTCCCAAACAGTATTTAGTAACACAGATAATAGAATGTTACCAGCATAGGTGCCGACATCCAATGGTATTGTTTTCCAGATCTGATAACAGTTTGATTAAGTTCTGGAAATGTATTATTGCATTAAAGTTGGATTATCCAACTTTGAGTGTCAATCAAAAAAAGGGATTTGTAATAACGTAAATAATATAAAAAGTGACATGTATTTACAAGAAAGTAATTATAGGCAGACAAATGTGCAAAAATTCATTATGGGTGCTACAGTGTTGATCTGGATACAAAATGGTTGTATGATAGCTTTGTTTAACTTCATGACATCCTACAAATTTAAAAAATTTAGCACACCATAGAATATTTTAATAATGGCGTATTTTTCAATGTGTTTGTTGTGTAATTAAACATAAAGTTACACAATGGACTAACTGTGCTGTACCAATTTGGGTACCAAAATCATATTTTAGCAATATAGACTCTCAGAATTATCACTGAGCTGCTCTGAAAATTCTCAGTACACGTGCACTACCATGACTTATTTCATTTCAATTGATAAATAAGAGAGCATCCTACCCTGAGATATTACTTGATTTTCGAACAAAAGAGAACATTAGACAATGAGTCCTATTAGGTAAAAATATTTTTCATAAGAAAATGTATATGAAACTAAATAAGAGTAACTGAGAACAACAGGAAGGTAAAACTGAACTTACTTACATATCAATCTATTATTAAAACCATATGTATAGCTGGAAATGTGCATGTGTAAAACATTATGAAAAAATTTCAACACAAGATGTTCGTATTTGGCAATTAATTTTGCAGTTTCCATTGTCTTTTAGTTAAGGAATGTGCCACCCCCAGTGGAACATTACTGTGTCTGTGGGCTTTCTCTTCGTTAAAAACAGTCAACAGTTGGTTCATTTGGAAGAACAATAATTTTTTTATAGGGTTCCAAGAGCTGTATATGGAAGTACCAGTTAAAACAGGCTTTACTTTTAGAACCATAATCCAGCAACAGTTTGGTCAATAATAGATATCTGAAAAATCCTTAATATGTCTTCTGATATAAGTAACTTAAAAGAACCAGCATATCTTTTATTCCACTTGAAGCTAAATGATAGTCATTTAGTAGTAAATTAAGTTTAAAATTTTAGTGATTACTTAGAATTATTTTATATTGTAAGAAAGTAACATGAAAATATTTAATTTATCATTAAGTCCAGAATAACATAAAAAAAAAGCCCATAAAAGTTTAAATAAAGCAAATAACTTCATCCAAAACATTCACACAATATCGTTTTATTCATGTTTTCCAATGTTTAATACCCCAATATAAACGATAGTTAACTTAACTATCATAAGTTAAGTAAAAATTATTCACCAATTTATGGTGTGATGTCTCAAGTTTACGTTTTCATTCTTTCCGTAATAACCCAACTAATATTTCTTTTCATTATTTTACATTTGATGCATACACAAAGAGACATGTATGTCTTCAGTGGATCAGTATTAAGATTATGAATTTGCAATTCTAAAATCCAGATTTCAGTTCTTGGCAATGGACAAACTGTATATAGTGTATTGTGTAGTTTCACAGTAACGTATGATACAACACTGTATATAATACTGAATACTTTTATAAGTACAAGATTAAGCTAAGATATACATATGACACCTTGTTTATGTTGCATCTCATATTTCTTAAGTGCCATTTCATAAGCGCAAGAGTTAAAGATTTGTTTAGTCATAGAAATCCAGGAAATGTATCGGAATATAAAAATGACTATTTTCAGCCAAGGAAATGTCTTGGAAAATGAAAGAAAACGTTCTGAAAACGTCTTGAAAACAAATGCAAATTTATTATATTTTGAACATAATTATTTTTTGTTTTCACTGTGTTTCTGGTTTCTAACTTTATTTCGCGATCTTTGTTATTTATTTTTCTAAATATTTACTAAGTCATGAACATGGCTACGAAGGTACATGAGTCATGGCTGACGTTTTGAGAAGGACAACGGACGAGTGGCAATGTGTTTAACACGTATGTAACATATAGTTGTAATGTATGTACTTTCATGATTATTTTCATGATGTAAGAAAAATACATACGCTCAAGAAATCAACTCAATACAAATATATGATACCCTATAAACCAAGCGCTCTCGAAAGGTGGGCCTTTCTTCTTCAGGGACAAATCTTTCGAAAACAGCGCTCGGGTTATAGAGTATCGTATATATTTATAGCTATGTGGTGTGTACAAGATCGGTCAAAATGATCGGGTCTGTATGCAAGGAATTAATAACAACAACAACTTTCACATACCAATAACAACAAATAATGATTTTATTTGATCTACTAGAATTTGTATAATGACCGCTGTACGTTGAATAAAGTTTGCTTTAAATACATTTGAAAATAAAAAATAGACTGTTCCTTAGAACTTTAGTTCATTGTTGTGTTTATGTTTCATACACATCTATCGAGTTCGTGTGTGTTATTTGTACGTGCGATTATTGGTGGTAAGTGGGCATTAAGTGATTCGTTGAATGACTGCAAATGGGTTTTAATGTAGTCATAGACTGGTGGGAAGTTTAATGGCGTCGGGGGTCTCTATGTGTGTGTGAAGCATGCATGATAAGGGGGAAATTATTGAGTAAATGTTGTTAATGTATCGTTCGGGACAATCACTAAATCTAATACATCATATGTGTTTATAGGTGAGTTGGTGTGGTATCATTAGTAACCTGGATGTAAGTTCTGTCTAGTAAATGATAGTGTTGTGCTTATTGGCGATGAAGTCTCACTTTCTGAAGTCTTCCTATATCTTTGAAATGTAAATTAGTGAACAGTTTTCTTATTTCAGTGACAATCTCTTATTCTGAGAAACAGTTCAATTCTTTCAATGACTAAAACAGAGATGTTTGTCCATTATGGTAATACATGTTGTGTATTGTGTGTTTTGTGTCGTCTTATTACTATTATTGTCATTATCACCAGACGTCTTACTTACGTTATAGTCGTTTTTTTATTTTCTATTTACGGTTGGGGAAACATCATCGTTGTCCTTTTGTGGCACCTGTTCTATGTTTGATGCAATCGAGGAGTCTGTGTTCGTCAAGTTCGTTAGGGAAGCATAGTGAGGGTCAATGTTGTCAACAACATAATATAATATTGAAATAAATTCAATATGTGTCAGGAGTCTTTAGCGGTCTTTTCTTTGTCAGAAGTGGAAAATATTAAAAATGATAATAAAGGTTCGTTATTTCAAAGTACATAATTCAGCTCTAACACTTTATTACCTTTTAGTAGACAGAAAACGAAAGACCCGTCCCAAGGACAAAAAACACGGGAAATAAATGGGATAGAAATGATACCAATATGTGGCAGGATACACGTAAGGGTCAATTCTGGTCACACATATGCAGTGCGTTTATCAACGACTTTAAACGAGCTAAGAGTATGTGTCGACATCACGAAGACGAAGAACCATTGATGAAGTGGAGTTTTTCTCCAGCCACGCAAACTTAAGGTATTTCTTTAGTCTATGGAATTCCTCCCCTCATGTTACCAACACAAACTCGAAGAGTAAACATAATATTTTCCCATTTTTACTCAGATTCGTCGACCTCGTTATAACTCCCAAAGAAGTCAGCAATCACTTGAACAGTCAATCAATACTGAGCTGCGTCTGGTTCATTGGATTCACTCCCAATCAACAAGAAAATCAACTCATTTAATGAATATCATCATATAATCCAAAACGACAGCAGATCGTATCTTTAGTTAATTTTGTTTTTTTTATGAATATTTTTAGTTTAAAGCCGTTTAGCTCTGTGGAGAAACTCCAAGACAATCTTTACCATCTCTGGCGTCATCAAATTTTCGTAAATAGTTCAAACCACAAACCCAATTTCCAACATGACCAACTTTTCCCTTTATCCCAAAAAGAAGAAATATTTCTACCACTGATCAAGATACCACCCTGCCCGCCGCTAGTACAGCAGTATGTCTCCTGATTTACACTGGTAAACTCAGGGGTTCGATTCCCCTCGGTGGGCTTAGCAGATAGCCCGATGTGGCTTTGCTATAAGAAAACACAGTTACCACCCTGACCAACATCTCGGAAACTAAAGCATCAGCAACATCAACATACACTACAACACATCGATTAACCTTCTGTGACTATTACAATAACAACGATGAAGATGACCAATCTTTTCCAAGCCTGCAACGTCTAGATCGTATCTGTCTAATAAAAAGCACCTATGGTGTTAATAAAAAAGGTGACGCCAGAAAACATTGAGTGTGCCACATAAAAGGACAGATATCTAATTTGGCAGCGAAAGTGGTATTTACATTTAAAGCAGTGGTAAGAATTTTACTGCAAATATTTATTCATTTGATAGTTACAAATCCATAAAAATGTGTTTTTCTTTCATACAAATTTTTCTACGAAAGAAGAAAAAGGAAGAAACGCAATATCTCAGATATTTCTTCATGGATTGTATTGAAGTTTTTATGTGAAGTAAGAGACCAGAAGAGCACAATCGCGCAAAATATATTACGGTTTCAAATACTAAAGTATCAATCCTGTTAATAGCACACAGTGTATCTTGCAGCAGACTGTATTGGCTGCACCACCATTACCATGTGTCTTGATCTCCAGAGGAACAACTATAATATTTCTCACTTTCATGTTCATCAGGGATCTTTCCTCAGACACGAACCCGGCATATGTTATAAGTGATTAAACTGTGAAAGTAGGTTTCATCGTCTTTCCCCACACAGTAAAATTATCCTGCCTTAGACTTATAGATCTCCTTCATTCATTCAAAAGTTTCTTGACTCACCTCAACTGCTTGAAGTGTCACTTTGCAATATCTCATGACGGAATCTCTGACATTTATTAAATAAATGAATGTCAAGTGTATGAACAGGGAATACAACTTGCCAAATACGGTTGACGTTGTTAGGGCCATTATTACGGTGTAGTCAGAAAGCCTTTGTTTCTATACTTTTTAAGAGTTTGAGCTATGTATTTCTTCCGACTTTCGTATTGGAGACTGTATCTGCCTTCTTGTTCTTCCACTCCCCACCCCTCTTAGAAATGAGTTTCAGTTATTCGCTTTAACATGTCATGTTTCTGTTAACAATAGAATTATCATATCGTTCCTAGAATTTTCGAACTGACCTGCAGCTACGGTTAACTTTCCATTGATGTACTCTAGCATGTTGAAAACAAATGATATAATAGGTCCTTGTTATTTTCCAGTGTTCTGTGCTATTACAGTTAATAATTTTAAATTTTACCATATGCGTTTAAAGCCTAATATGATATATAATAGGACGCATTTTAAACGTTAGGTATTATTGTAACTGTTGGTTTCTGTAACTAAACTAGTTCTTACAAATATCTGAAATGATGGCTGTGACCTATACTGCGACACATGGGATCATCTTGTAGGACTGTTGACCATTATAAGATGCCAAATCTCAAGTGATATTTAGGTATTATTCGCATCACATACTACTTTAACTACCTAATGAGCTCAAAACAAGGGATAAAAGCAGAGAACTGTGTTACACCTTTCTGGAAGGAATATCTCCACTACATAGTATTAGACATCATGGAATCCATGACGTATTTCCAGCACTAGGATCACGGCAGAATCTCAAATCTCACAGTGAACCATGTCGAGAACGAAAGCACGGAGTTCAGTTTTGACACAGTTGCTTCAAACACTCTTTTGATTTCTCTGGCCTTATTAAATCAAAAGAAGGTGCAGGAGTAGGTGTGAGCATTCGCTATTTCTTCTCGAGAGAGAAAGGCCCTCACAATCTCACAGCAACCGTCGAGGACACTTCTGTATTCTAGAATCGGACATGTTGTCCTCCAACACAAACAGTACATTGCTAACCTAACTGATAACGATATGAAATAGGTCACAAAATTCTTAGGAATGACGTATTCTTCAAAACCAACATAAAGTAAAGAAAAGAAACTGTTTAGAAACTGCTAACGTTATCAAGGCAAACGATCTCTCAATGAACTGTGATAATAGTCCTAGCAACGTCAATCGTATTCGTCGGCAAGGTTTATTCACTGTTGATACAGTTGACCAGAGTTGACCTCTATCTATATCATCTCACTAGTTGACACTATTTCCATCACATATATTTCTTGTGTTTTTCGTCTTTTTAAATAACACATAAATTTTATTTTGTTTAGTACACATCAACGTTGTCATAATGAACCATAATAATTCTCCATGACAGAGATGTTCTTATAGTTACAACTGTAATACAGTTCTGTTTAATAACATTTCAACTCAGAGCATATTTCCACAGCAAATAGAAAAACAGGATTAATAAGAACGTTTAAAGTTTAGGTCAAATATATATGTAAAAACTGGTTTTCTCGACATCATTGAAACTTTAGGTCAAATAAAAGGAAAATAATAGTAAGTTATATAAATAAATACTATATACCAAGGTGGAATTAAACAACAGAACCAGTTTTGTATCATTTTCCTGATGTTTTTACCTCTTTTTTTTCATATTTTGATCAAATATTCAACTGCTTGCCAAGAAACGTAATTTACAAAATGTCTTTTTCGCTACATTGAATTGAAAATCCTGTCGTCATAACAATACTGTAGCATGGTTACTATTGCAATATTGTTTCAGTATAATTGTAGAAACTGAAACAAGAAGTTTAATTAGTGACGTTGCAAGAAAGCTTATTTTAAATTTATTTTTTTAAACGTTAGTTTCCTAAAATTTTCAAACGAGAAGCTTTAAATAGAATCGCACTCCAGTTAAACGTTTATCTGTCACAAAGTCAAAACGATATTACGCCATTAGAAAGAACAAACTGCAGAAAAGACCGCAAGACGTGGAAACATTATGAATAATGAAAAGAATGTGTTCAATATGAGTAAAAACACACGCATATTAAAGAAAAGTATATTAATTTGCAACTTATTGGACAAAAGCTCTAAAATGGCAGTTTTAAGCCAATTTAGAGAGAAAAAAATAGGCTCGACAAAATCGTTGAGGGTTTAGAACAAATTGATTTTAAATAACGTTCGAACTGCGTGGAGCGTGTTATCGAAAATATTGTTATGAAAAACATTGTTGATTTAGTTCTATAAACAATTTAAAAACGAAAACAACTATTAAAGTGATAGAAATCGGATTTTAGAAATTAAAATTAAACAGAAAACTAATAAACCTAGATTCGCAAAATGATGAAATTCAATTTAACACTAGTAATAATAATCAGGAAAACATGTTCAGATTATCTTACGTTAACAGAAGCTAGTAACCAGTTGAAAGAAAAACGTTTAGTAATTCCGTGTGGTGGAAGAGTTTGTTGTATTATTAAGCGCAAAGGGCTATCTGTGTTCTGCTAACCACGAGTATCGAAACCCGGATTCTTGTGGTATAACACTGTGGGAGATGGTGCAAGATAATTCTGTTTGAATATAAATTTATGTTCTAGACATTTGGGATCATTCTTGTTGTGGGGGCATGTAATATAAAGTAGACTCATGTCATCAATTCCGTTGTGATCCAGGGAGTTGAAGCGGTTAGGGACTGGGTGGTGGAGGGTGTCGTGGCGTAGAAGTCGGAGATGTTCATTAAAGCTGACACCTAATTTGCGTATAAGTTCGCCAGAATATAGTTGTTTACATCCAGTAGAGTTAGTACAATAAATAGTGCACACTGTTGTATCGGTCAATAGTTCCGATTTCTAAAATAGCGAGTCATGTCGTTTGCTTTGCACTTGAAGTCAGTGTTATGGGAGCAAGGACATTTGAATCGTAGAAATTGTCCCTGAGGAATAGTTTGTTTGTGCTCAGAGGAATGGAAAAAATGATTATATAAATAAAATGTGTCAATGATCCCAGTAAATTCTTTTGTTTAATAAACATTTCACCGTTGTGCATGTGTTACATAATGAAGCCGAAAGCTTTTATATTAAAAATATTGTACAAAATATGTTTGCTTTCTAAATTTCTTGCAAAGTTACAGGCAGGCTGTCTGTGCTACCCGTCCTTAATTTAGCAGTGAAAGACTAAAGGGAAATATAGTCATCACCACCTACCGTCACTTCTTGGACTACTATTTTACGAATGGATAGCGAGATGGACAGAAACATTATAACGTCTTTCGGCTAAAAGGTAAGCGTGTTCTGGTGGAGTGGAGATTCGAACCCGCGACCCTCAGATAACGAGCCGACCGCTTTAATTGCCTACCCATGCCGGGTCTTATCATGAAATATTATTCTTGCAGTCACAAATATCATTTTGAAATATTAAAATGTATTATATTAAAGGAAGTAGGACTGATATAGAAAGGCGTGCATGCCGTCTGTATGAAAGGCATTTTTGAAAAAATGTAACTAAAATATTTTAAAAAATGAGTTATTGACGAAAGGAAATGCTAAAATTAGGATTTGAGATCAGCTGCCATTTCAGCTCCAGGGGCTTTATAATGTGACGGACAATCCCACTATTCGTTGGTAAAACAGTAGCCCAAGAGTTGGCGGTGGGTGGTGATGACTAGCTGCCTTCTCTCTAATCTTACACTACAAACTTAGGGACGGCCAGCGCATATAGCGCTAGTTTAGCTTTATGCGAAATTCAAAACAAACAAAAACGTTAAACACATGACGGACAATCCCACTATTCGTTGGTAAAACAGTAGCCCAAGAGTTGGCGGTGGGTGGTGATGACTAGCTGCCTTCTCTCTAATCTTACACTACAAAATTAGGGACGGCCAGCGCAGATAGCGCTAGTTTAGCTTTATGCGAAATTCAAAACAAACAAAAACGTTAAACACATGCCTTTATATGATCTGATTGTTTTATTGAATAAAGATTGTTTCTTTGTGAGATATGTTTAATATTTTTCTTTGATCCAAACTTGGTCCAGGTTAACATGATTCAGAATTTGATTTATAAAACACTGTCTGGTAAACCTTCAGTTATTATGCATCTTCTACTTGACTTCTGAAAAGTATTTCGGTAAATACAAGAATACTACAAAAAAGTAAAGTAGGAACCGTGAAAAGAGGATTTCCTTTAGTGAAGATATGTTTCTCTTTAAGAGCGTAATTGTCTGTTGTATTTCAGTATCTCCAATTAGAGTTGTAGCTTCAAACTGACAAAATTACTTTTTGGTAACGAGAATTTGTTTTTCTATGACTTATTTTTATTAATTATTTGAACATGTAAAAAATCAAAAGAATAGTCATGTTTATTCTAGTTTTAAAGTCTAAGTTTTTATTTACACTAATTGAATCGCAATATTTTTTGTTTTTTGTTCAAACGAAATTGTTTTTTTTCGTATAGCTATGTCTTTTGTATCTCCTAATCAATTTTTGAAAAATTTTAGTCTGTAGTATTTGACTGAAAAATGTGTTTGTCAATTGTTTTATTGAAATGAAACCATTTCTTTCTAATGAGACTCCAGTTTTATGTGACAAAGTGCCGAATTTTGTGAAACGATATGTGATTTCTCATCTTGATGTTTTGTTTCTTTAATTTCGCGCAAAGCTACACGAGGGCTATCTCCGCTAGCCGCCCCTAATTTAGCAGTGTAAGACTAGAGAGAAGGCAGCTAGTCATCACCACCCACTGCCAACTTTTGGGCGACTCTTTTATCAACGAATAGTGGAATTGACCGTCCCATTATAATGTCTCCATGGCTGAAAGGGCGAGCATGTTCGGTGCGACGAGGATTCGAACCCGCGACTCTCAGATTACGAGTCGAACGCCTTAACCCACCTGGCTATGCTAGGCTTTTTTGAATAAGAATTCAGGGATGGTTATAAAAAACGTATGACCTTTAATTTCAGTATATAAATTAACTAATCACATAACTAATGGTTTTGAATTATATTGTTTGCACTGTTTTTTTTTATTTTATACTCTTGAAAATGATATGATTGTACGTCGAAACAGTGCAGAATGTCTGTGTTCAGAAAATTAACGTCTCGGAATATAGTTTTTAAATCCTTTACTTAAAAATGTTGATCGTTTGAGTGTTTTAATTACACAAATACTTTGTATTTTAGTCTTTTAACATTTCTAGAGAAAAGCTTCATCTGAATTTGACATATTACTAGTTGCTATCACAGGTATACAATTATTTCACACAAACTGTAAAGTATGTTCATTATGTTTATTCTTAAGCATGAAGCTACACAATGAACTAGCTACTTGTGCTGTGCATAATACAACTATTGAAACTCGGGTTTTAGCGCTATAAATCTTAAGACCTAACACTGAGAGTTTCCCCTGGCGGGTTAGTGGCAAGTTTACAGACTTATAACGAAAAAATCCGGAGTTAGATTCCCTGCAGTGAATATAGCAGATAGCCGAATATGGGTTTGCACTAAAACAAACCAACCAACTTACTTACTTACCTCTGATCCATTGGAGGTCTTAAATGTAAAATTATGTCCACTTAACAAAGTTAAGTGATTACTTTTTCAGTAACTTCCATATAGACTACGGCAGTACAGGATAATTTTACTGATAGGTTTAACTTCAGAAACAATCTTTCAACAGAAATATTGAGCCTAATGATATCCCAACTTACAAACGAACATACTTGCAAAATTTCATCGTTACTCGATCGTTAATAAACTTGCTAACTAACACACTCACTGATAAACATATGAATAACTCCTACTGTTTAACTCGCTAAAAAAGTAAATTAACTGATTAATTGAACTCGCTCAGTGTGGCATTTACCTATTATACTAGTTTTTCTCCATACTGATGGAAACTTCGAAGACCGAGGAAGACCTAAACTTTTCCAAAACTGATAGACTTCACGTCATTATTTTACCACTAAATTAGACATAGAAGACAAAACATTTAACATATAGCATATAACACTGACATACTCCGTGTTTGTGAAGTCTGCTCAACAATCGTAACACACAACTAAACCACACATTAAACTCGGAACTCCATAATGAGTAATTATTTAAAATTAACAAAATTAATGTTTTTTAACATTAATCATATCAGTAAACGTCTTAAACAAAATACAGTAACAATTTTGACTACTAAAACAAAATCTCTGATATCTAGTGTCCTGTGTCTAAATTGTCCATTTATTTATCAACCTTTAGAGTTGTTTTTTTTTCCCGAGACATGGAAGGCAGGTAATGCAATGTTTTTTCCTTTCTTGTCACTTACAATTTTGCCATCAGTGGGAATTCTCTCTCATCAATCCACTGATGATTCTATCCTTGGTGATATTCTGGAAATGGTTTCGAGATGAACCCTAGTCTTTTCAGAAGGTTGAATTTTCTGCTAACATGTTCTTCTCTGAAGCTGTCTTGATAAGCCTTTGGTTCTTCTTGAAAAGTCTTTTCAAAAGTTAAGCAGTTGGCCATTCTCTCTCACGTACTTCCAAATATTATCATAGTTAATGGACGATTCTTTATCTGGACCACTTATCCTTTTAGATTCTGTAAACCACATCAATGGTTTTAATCATTACATCATTTGATCCTTTCCATCACCTAATTAACTATGGAGTTAATCTTCTCTTGCAGCTAGGATTGCTTAGTCATACTAAATCATCTGGATGAAATGTGTTTTTATTATACCTTTAGTTGATTCATGTATTTTCTGGGTAAGCTCATGTATGGTATTAGCGCTGTTCCTTAGTCTCTCTGTAAACTGTGTATAAGGCTTTTGAGTAATTATCTTCATGACGTGAGTATAAGAGGTCCAATGACATTTTGAATTCCCTCTTAAACATCCTAAAGATGCTCGTGGTATTATTTGGATTCTTACGCTGCAGTGGAAAACCTTCATTCCATGTTTTCTGATGTTCATCCACTAAATGACTAATTGGTTTGAAACATTTTCAACCGTATATCTTCACTATCCCATTGGAAGATGGATAAAGGCTGTTGTCATTGTCTTTTTATTCCAAGGGCTTGATACACTTCTGAAAATACGACTAATTCAAAATTCCATTATTGATGTGAGTGAAACAAATGCACTGACGAGTCTCCTTACTATGTTTTATGTTTCTTTGTTAGCGAGAACACATAGTACTAGCTCTTTAGTGAAATATTCTATCATAGCCATTACACATTTACTCTCTCTCATATTATTTATCAGAGGACCAATCATATCGACAGAAGTTTTCTCAAGTGGTTCTCAAATACAGTATTTTTGTTGTTGCCCACACTGTGTCTTTTGTGAACCTTTTTGCTCACAGTATAGTTCACAGGAAAGATAGGTGCCATAACCTGGTACACTCAGAAATTCTGATCAAGTTTCTCCTCCTGGTGACTTACCTTACTGAAAGGAAAACACGGGGAACTAAGGGTCATCAGAGTGGGTGGTGTTTATCAGGGTTGTCTGTATAAAGCTCCCAGGCATTTACCAACCAGGGTAATCAAACTCCACCTTTTAATAACTGAGAGAGAATGAAGGTGCCACTGTTGTCTTCCAATAGGAACTATTTCGCTAGTAGTTAAGATGGCGGACAGAGGAGATGGACAAGCTTCATATCACACTTCATAGTTCTTTCACTCTATGACAGAGGCTTTCCATTCATCAGAGTGTCAGGATCTCCAACTATACACACTACTCTTTTTTTGACATTTACTCTTCTAAGCTTAGTGATGGCCAAGAGTACAAATGATAATTTTTTTTACACCATCAAAGGTATTTGTGATTAAAATCAATCTGATTTCTTTCACTTTTAAGATACAAGCTAGAAAGGTCCCAATCACGCCATTAATACTTTCAGAAACACCACTCTATTATTTGAATTAATTCAGGGGCATGAAGTGCAGTGTTTGATGTCGAACGTGTATGATTCAGTACTTGAGAAATCAAAGAGATATAACAATCCCCAATTGAAATAAAGTGTTGACCATTGATTTCTAGTTTATAAAGTGATATTTGTATACACTGCATCATTACATTGTGTTATTATTACTTGATTATCAAAGAGCTAGGGCATTCACTGTTTGTAGGATCACTGACTGACAGGAAATGATCCCCCTTATTTTCCAAGCTATGAAGGGGTGCTCATAACACAATGGATGTACTATATTGTGTGATTTTTACTTGTTTATCATAGAGCAGTGCATTTTACTGTATAATTATCTCTTCATTATCTGAAGTTACTGCAGTTTACTGACTCCAAGAATAAAAGGCTTTGCATTCCTTAAGTTCTAAGTTATCTGTCACAGTTTCTTCACAGACGATATTCATAAAATATCATATTATAACTGCTTGATTAAAACAATTTAGAACAGCTGGTGCCAATAGATGTAATGCATAGTGCATCAGAAATTTGCACAGCCGAATATGATATCTATTAACAACTCAGTTGAATTGTCTTTGCAACCCTTGTTTTTGGAGCTATTGAGTGGTTTTTCAGGAGCAAAACGTTTAACACATTTCCTGAGGATTTAATCTTAATGTCAAAACTTTAATATGAGGTTAACTGTGATGCCTGCCTTGTGCAATATTTTTTGCAGATACAATGCACCTATTGATTTTCTTAAAATCTGTGGAAGAAGCTTTTTAATTTTGATTCTGAAATTTTCAGAAGTAAGAGAATTTTCAAGATAAAATAAGGATACACGTGGAGTGTTGTGCGGCTAAAACAACCTGCATGACACACACACACCCTGTGTTATTAACATGAGTGATAATTTAACAATTTTCCACTCTCTGTAACTCGGATTGTAATCATCCAAACTATCCTGTATTTACAGAGGATGTGCTTTACTAGACCCTTATTTCACAATCCATTAAGAAATACACTGGATGTAAAATCTAAAATTTGGATCCTATTTTTTCTTTGCAACAAAAGTATGAAAATTATTTGGTAGAAAATCATACTTAACTTTATAAACGTTTTCAAATTTGGTATATTGTTTTACCCATCATCACGTCCGAAGCTGAACAAAAATTGCAGCATAGGCAGTCAACTAATTAATGAATATTTGTTGTAAAATTGTTATCAGTGTTATAAGTGTAGCTATCAGTTTGGCCGCTTGTTTTGATTTCATTCCTTTAAGTCGTATACATTCAATCCTTTTTGTAGCCAGCTTTTTTTCAATATCTAAGGTGCTTTTAATAAGATAAGAATAACAGAGCTAATCCCACAATGTATGAGTTAAAACACAGATATTTTGCATGGGCAGAATTAGAATGTTTACAAGCAGTTGAAATTATCAATAGTATATACAGTTAACAAGCAGTGCTTTAAATACCATAACAGCTATAAAACTTGGTGCACCCAGTGGTTAATTGTATTTTGATACCAATTAAAATATTTAGTAAAACAAACAGTTTTCTACTGTATAGTTTTATTACAAGGTGCAAAATATAAGAGACACGAAAATATAAGGCTAGGATTATAGTAGGGACAGGAGGAAAGTATCACAAACATGGTGAAACTTTGTAAATTGCATTTAAAGCTAGTACTTAGTTTGCAATTGGATGAAGACTTCCAAGAAAGGACAATGTAAATGTTAATGGATCCTAATATCAAAAGTAAGGGTTGTCATCAGCTAATCTGAGTCAACATATTTATACATGTGAAATCCAGTTTTACTCTCTTGACCCCATTCTCTTTTTATTGAAGCAGTGGTGCTTACATAAATATCATATGATAGCAGAAAAAGTGGAGCTGGGTTGAAGGGTAGATGTGGTAACCGTTTTCATGGAAATAATAACACGTGCAGCATGGTTAGAAAGATATTGATCAATCAGAAATCAAATGAGGCCTATAAATCAATAATGTAATAAATACGAGATGCACATTTTTCGGGTAATTAAAGCAAGAGCACCTGTGAACACTACAGAAATGTTATTTGACGGAGGTAATTTATTCATTACTTTGACTATAAAGTTAGTTTGTGGAAGAGTAGTAATGGTTATAGCACTCTTAGCTGACCTTCTGAAAACTTGGAATTCATGTGGTATTACATTTAAAAGCAGAACGTTTACTATTCATGATTGAATTCCTAAAACTTCTAGCTATCTTGTTCTTCATTTAGCCATGGTACAATTCTCATATGTGCTGAAGCCATCAAGTTTATTATAATTGCCATGAAATAATACATATATTTGGTGATTTTAAGCAGTACTATGAATTACATTATGACTTTTCGGTCAAATTCTCATAAGTCAAAATTAATAGTTGTCACTACTACACTATACATATAAGTATCAATATATACTTAGAAGATTACTTTATTGTCCGTGGAAAAGTTATATGCTCTTCTGGTATGCTGAAAAAGACAAAACGAGGTATTCTCCATAGAGTTTGCGCCATTAATTTAGATAAGGTGATTGATTACTGTGAATTTTCCATTTCTAAAATATTGTTCAGCAGTTTGGAAAGAAAAGATTGTAACATCCCTTCAACTGAGTTTTGATCACCTAGCTATCTTCCTCAGTTGTGAACATTTTCGATGACTAAGCACTGCATCTACTGTCATCGATCATCCTAAACTTTGTTAGTTAAGCAGCTATCATCTGATAGCCGATAGCTATCTCATAATAGTGCAAGTCTTCTCAATAAGCCAGAAAGTAATGGTCCCCTTTACGTCCAACTTATATTATGATTAATGAACAATCCTAAGTTTGTAATTGAGTAGTAATTATACACTATAGTACATGTATTCTATCTTACACTACCACCTGATACATCAGAAAGCAATAGTTCCACAACCCTTTCACTTGAGTTTCTGAACTCCTATCTATCGCCATCATTTGTACAAACTGTTGATGTATGAAACAGTACATCTACTAGTTCCAGTTGTTCTAGCTTAGTGGAGTCGAGTTGTAATCACACAATGTAGTGAATACATTGCACTTTATAATATTATCTAATAACTTGGAAAGCAAGGAATGCCACTTTTATCTTTTTAACCATTATAATTGAAAAATCTTTATAATTCCAGCCATATCAAACAAGATACTATTGGTGATGAGTTAGCTAATTATTCAAGCTGTCTCTTACCTCTGAATTCAGTGTTTTCTCACCTTACTCATTATAAGCAGGCAGACAAATACTCTCAGCTTTTTTTTGCTCACATAATTTAGTCTAGCATTGTACCACACAATGTTCATCAATCTATTCGTTAAACAGAGTGGCCTGTTTGAGATAATTAGGGAATTATTTTAGACCATTCTTGGCTGTACCCTTAAAGGATGCGAAAGAAATTTGCTTAGCTTTACTTACAGAGACATGTGAGAGAATAAGCATTTCTTCTATGGACTCTAACCCCAACCAGACTGATATTTCTTTTAAACATTAGGGATACAATTTGGTGAGCATACGCAAGATCATAATACTTTGGTGGGTCACAGATCCTTGCTATAGGATGGCAGAAAGACGAGGTGTATTTGGTAATTTTGGTTTGTATGACCCAAGATTTTATTATAATCCATGATTATTTAAACTGTATAATTCTGGTTTAAAGAAACTAGCCACTGTCGCTAATTCAATGTCCATCATCTCTTATGCTGATCAGATAGCTCCCACTGGTGTATATGATGTCCTAACGTGGCTTTAACCAGAGTTATGGTTGGGTAACTGTGGCTGGCAAAGGTTTATAAGTCTTATACATACCATCCCACCTTGATGACCTTCAGCCATCCATGCTTTCCTCATGCTGAAGTCAGTCTTCAAGAGAGAACTTGATCAGTTATTTTATGTGTACCAAATGTTTGCAATTCCCTTTCTTAAGTCTGTGCCAGCGAACATGTTCAGCAAAATATATTTCTCTTATATCAAGTATCTAAAATATTAAAGTATTAGGCCCATAGACGCGGGAATATTCGGTGTTTCATTATGATATCGATTTTATCTTTGCATTCTGATTTTTCAGGACACCAACTGGAGATTCGAGGTACAAGCCCAGTGTGCCAGCACATAATGATGCTTCTGCACACAACTATCTGTCTTTATTGACTAACTTTTCTTTTTAATAGAAATGTAACCTAAATTTTGTACTAATCAACAGCAGAAGGCTAGATTTATTAGGTTAATTATGAAGATTTTCATAAGATGTATCTACTAATCAACATCCCAGGCGTTAATAATTATATTATAAAAATTATTTCATTATAAACTGGCCTGGCATGGCCTAGCGCGTTAAAGCGTGCGCTTCGTAATCTGAGGGTCGCGGGTTCGCGCCCGAGTCGCGCTAAACATGCTCGCCCTCCTAGCCGTGGGGGCGTTATAATGTGACGGTCAATCCCATATTTCGTTGGTAAAAGAGTAGCCCAAGGGTTGGCGGTGGGTGGTGATGACTTCCCTCTAGTCTTACACTGCTAAATTAGGGACGGCTAGCACAGATAGCCCTCGAGTAGCTTTGTGCGAAATTCCAAACCAATTTCATTATAATCTGCCCGGCAGGTGTTTAAGGCACTCAACTCGTAATCCGAGGGTCACGGGTTCGAATCCCTGTCGCACCAAATATGATTGCCCTTTCAGCTGTGGGGGTGTTATAAAGTGAAAGTCAATCCCACTATTCGTTGATAAAAGAGTAGCCCAAAAGTTGGCGGTGGGTGGTGATGACTAGCTGCCTTTCCTCTAGTCTTACACTGCTAAATTAGGGATGGCTAGTGCAAATAGCACTTCTGTAGCTTTGCGCGAAATTCAAAACAAACCAAACCAAAACCTTAAAGCTGCAAAGGAACTTGAGAACTTCTTGTACAGTAAAACTACGTAAAAATACTCAAAGCTGTTATCAGCAATTAAAGGCAAGATTTTTAGATTTTTCATGTGAAAGTTAAGGTTACGAGATACTACAAAGATATTGTATAAGTTTAAATGAAACTAACTCTGCTATTCTATGTAAAGATCTATGTGTATCCCTTTCAAATATATATATAGATTATATACAGTGAAACCTGTCTGAGGCGGAATCGCACGGAACCGGGTAAAATTTCCGGTTTGAGCAGGTTTCTGGCTTAGACATAGCGAATACGCGTTTCCTTAATTATATATAATTTTTGAGCAGAACATTATACTTGCTTCACTCAAAGGAAGTAAGATGTTTATGAATAAAGTTATTATACTGTTATGCTATATTTATTAGAATAAGAACAAAAATAGACATTAAAATATATATAAGTATAAAAAAAACTTAATCAAATTTATTTGTAGAATGTGTCCAGTTTCAACTGTTTCTTTTTTTTAATGGACTTTCTCATGCGGTTAAAAGAGAACGCCAATTCTATGGCCTTTTCATGAAGTTCATTTTTCCCCTTCATTTTTGCATATAATTTGATAGCGTTAATATAACATAACACTTGTAGTAGGAATTTATATTTCCTCACTATCTTTTCCATTTTGTTCATCTTTTTAATCTCTTACACTGTTATCATCTTGCGATTCTATTATAGATTTTAAATCAATTTCATCAGTTTCTGTTAAAACATTCTTTTCACAAAACTTTCCGCGTTCACAACGTCATCTGCATCAATCTTCTCAAACAGAGTTTGGATTTCACTAAAATCGTCATAACAAACAACTTTTCCACAATCTCTGCCATTATCAAGAATAAATCCACAGTTTCGAAAGCACTTTTATTGAGCATTCATATTTTACGCATTTAATTGAATAACTTGAAAATGCAATTGTATCTAACACGTCAGTTTTCATGGTCAATTCAGATAGTCTTTTACAGTCGTCCATGTTTGCAATAATATGCTGAAACACCAGTTTTTCTGTATTTAAATTTCATACAATGTATAATTCAACTATGTAGTGGCTGTAAAACTGATATTTTACATGGAGGTAGAAATACTAAATGAAATTTGAAAGTTGAACTTTTGGGTAACAAGTTGCATTACCAAGGAAAAGTAGAGTATTTTTATTTTCTTGTTCCTTTCTTTTATTTAATTTGTTCAAAAATTCCTCGAATATAGAGCATTTGTCATCCACGCTTCGTTATTCGCTTTCCATTCCAGGCCCGGCATGGCCTAGCGCGTAAGGCGTGCGACTCGTAATCCGAGGGTCGCGGGTTCGCGCCCGCGTCGCGCTAAACATGCTCGCCCTCCCAGCCGTGGGGGCGTTATAATGTGACGGTCAATCCCACTATTCGTTGGTAAAAGAGTAGCCCAAGAGTTGGCGGTGGGTGGTGATGACTTCCCTCTAGTCTTACACTGCTAAATTAGGGACGGCTAGCACAGATAGCCCTCGAGTAGCTTTGTGCGAAATTCCAAAACAAACCTTTCCATTCCACAGGAAGTTGGTTTGGTTTGAATTTCGCGCAAAGCTAAACGAGGGCTATCTGTGCTAGCCGTCCGTAATTTAGGAGTGTAAGACAAGAGGGAAGGCAGCTAGTCATCACCGCCCACCGCCAACTCTTGGGCTACTCTTTTACCAACGAATAGTGGGATTGACAGTCACATTATAACGCCTCCACGGCTGAAAGGGCGAGCATGTTTGTCGCGACGGGGATTACGAGTCGCACGCCTTAACTCGCTTGGCTATGCCGGGTCACCCTCGGATTACGAGTCCAGTGTCTTATTCACCTTGCCATGCCAGGCCTATTCGAGTTTGACTGTGGTCATTGATGTTGTTAAATACCCAGGAGGGCCAGGTACATTTGACCTCTTCCTCCCTCCCGAACGATTATAGCGTCTGTCAGGGTTTGTTTGTTTTTAAAGCTTATATCATCATATTCAGGTCCATTTCAGGGCTCAGTCCATGCATGGACAGGCCTCAATAGGAAGTTGATTCTTTCTTAAAGTTTTGAAAGAGCGCGGATTTTCACTTTTACCTATTATCCATGGTAAAATTTTCATAAATTTTAAAATTAGGTAAGATAGGAATTTATTTTTTCATGAGAGTTATTTAAAGAGTAGAATTTTGCACTTAAAAGACAATTATATTTCTACAAATCACGAATCTAATTTAACTGCAAAAATAATGACAACAGAAAAAAAGAACAGAATATATTTAACCAATACTTACTTAATGAAATGTCCGACAATTTATTAATATTTAAACAAATTATTAATTAAACAAGAATTTATTACATTTAAATATCTTATTTATTAAATAAGAAATTAATATTAACCAAAAACATTATTTCCGGCTTACTCAGATTCTAACCCTACTTGTTGATAGATGAGGTAAATAAAAGATAGTTTTCTGTTCACATAACGCAGGTTCCGCTGTATAGAGGGTCTTTAATAAGAGAAATCTTAAGATAATGCTGCAAAAATTTGATATTTCCGCTCTTTTCAATTTCCGGCTTAGACAGGTTTTACTATAGTTGTAAAGTAATGTAAAATCTGCTGAAAGTTTGTTTTCCTAAGTCTCAAAACTTTTTAAATATATGGTAATTAATTGTTGAGTTTTTAACATAAGTAAACTGTGATTCGTGAATATGAATCAGTTTGCAAGCGGACAGAGGCGATCGTGGATGAGGCTATTTTCAATTACTCCTTGATTCATCAACATAAATAATATGGCATGTTAATTAAAGAGTGGCTAACATATACAGTTTGGTACTATAAAGTTGAGAAGCTGTGAAAAAGGTTCTTGTTTACAGTGCAATTTTCAATAAATTATCCCAAATTTAGCCGTATAGACTTGCTTAAGATAGCCCATTACTGAATTAATTCAAAATAAGCTTCCTGTGTTAGACGAATCATGTGTTTTTTATTAGATCCATATAGTGTTACTTTTTTTTAAAACTGACATTAGTTTTGTAACTAACTGCGGTTCAAGTATCTTAATGTATTTTATGTTGAGTACGCTAGTTTTGTTACTGTGCGGCGCAGGGGTCGGTTAAGTAGGCGTGGTTTAGTGATGAGTTTTTCAGGTTAAGTAATTACCAGATTGCTGGAATTTTTTTTTTGTTCTCAGTTTTTTCTTTTTTCTTCTCTGTTTATCATGTGGTATTTTTAATGTCCATTTAAATCACGAACGGACCGAAGAGAGATCGATTGACCTCTGACTCCCTAACGTCGATTAAGTTGATAGATATTTTGTAAGTTATAACTTATGTGAACTAGGGAGGTAGCAAGATGGAATTTAATTAAGTCTTAAATTCTGTTATATTTTGTAATTACCTATATTAAACCTAAATACGAAGTTTAGTGAAGAAGATTTGTGAAATATTGGGCATGTTTATGAATTGATGACTTTCATTTTACAATTATAAGTATACTTGTCATAAGACAATAGTAGTTTAGGCCTGTTAGTATTATAGTATTACATTTTTTATCTAGCCTATTAGGAATTTTAAAGAATTAGAAAATATACATTCATTTTATTTTATTTTTGTAATGTGAGGGTTCAGAGTTTATAATCGGGGAGGTGTAACTTCACATGAGTTTTCGAAACAGACAAAATAATTCTTTCATATGCTAAGAAAATATAAAAGTTCTTTGTATGCTAATATTTGTATCAGTAGACTATATATATTTCATGTACTGTGGTGAAACTTGTGCACTAACATTTACTACCCCTAAAAGAAGCTTCAAAGTAGGTTAAAATAAAAGTTCTTTTACAATTATATAAAATGTAAAGGTTTTTCTTTATCAGCAAAATATGCACTAAACATTGTACATTATAACACCCCCTATGATTGAAAAGTCAAGCATGTTTGGTATGATGGGGATTCTAACCTATGATCCTTGGATTACGAGTCGAGTGTCTTATTCCATGTATGTCGTTGAAAGGACACATGTACTAATTAGATTTCATATGTTGAAGTCATTATATTAGATTTTGGAGAACAAAACATTTATGGATTATTATGATAAAGCATTTTCTTATATATATATATATATTATTTCATTTACTGTAGAGAGATTATAACTTTTGTGAACAAATTAGCTAGGGATTTTAAATGTAGCATTATTAACATTACAAGTTTTTATTTTTCTAGATAGATCTCTCCCTTTATGAAGAAAAATCAGAGCTTGAAAATAAACACATTTAAAATATGGATTAAAAAAATTCAAACAGAAGAACATTAGACTTATTGCTGGACCTTACTTTATAAATGTAGATCAAGACAAAAAGTGTTGGTCAGTCTCATGTCATCCAGCCAACACAGTTTATCATTAGTGGAACAAACCAGTCAACTAATAATTAATGTACATCTCTGAAAAAAAGAAAATACATTCCTTTTAGTCCAGGAGTTTAAGAGCATGTAAACTAAAATCTCGTTTTTCAGAAGCACAAAAATGTCTACTGTTATTTGTGTTAATGCAGATAATCAGACTTTTGATTTTGTTGATCGAGAAAGGGATCCAAATAAAAATGTTGATAATGATAAACTTGAAGAATCTGTGCCTTTCTGTGAGACCAGTAACATGATCACTGCTTATAAAGAAAAACATGAGCCTGCCATTCATACGAGGTATGTTTTTGTTGTTAAATGTTTAACAACTTTTATGCATTGCATGGTTTTAAATATTGTAGTGTTTATTATATTATTTAGATGTAACAAATTTTAAATGAGATTACATTTTCTTGTGCAACTGTTATAAGCTTTATTAAAATTTATAAATTAAAAATTACTGGAAGAATTGAGCATAGCTGTGAGTAAAATATCTGTATTGAAGTACAAGTGCTAAATATTTCATTACTGATGGGGTATTATAATTCACCAAAGTGTTGAACAACAAAATAAAGTCAACATAAGTCTGCAGATTAGTCTAAAACAGTAAGTGTAGGCTTATAGCAATCAACAGTAAGGCGTTATCAGCTTTCATGATTTTTGGTTTGAAGTTATGTGAATTTAATGTTTGAATATTTTTCACAGTTGAGAAGAGAGGTTGAAATGCAATTTTGCACAATTACAAAAGTGTTGCCAACATACTGTGTGTAAAACAATAGTTAAAATCAGATATACAATTATTATGTCATGTTTTCTAATGCTAAGAACAAAGTTTCAAAAAAAGTGCAAGAAAACTTTCCACTGCTAGACCATCAGTTTGGTTAAAGATATTTTTTATTAAACTAAAAATGTGGTATTTGTTATGATTTCTAGAATTTCTTAAGGACAAATCTGAGGAGATGATTAGCAGTGTTTTCATTTTGAAAAGCAGTATATGACTAAAGTCTAATGCTTCAGTCAGAGTTATGTTGGTATACAGTAAAGTAACATTAAAACATCATAAGCAAATTTAAGATTTTTGATACAGCTTCGTAACCTGTAGCTGTTATTAAGAATATGTTGTGAAGTTAAGTTAGTTAAAAAATTGTTCAAACTTGACAGTTCATAAGTGTCCTTGTATATTAAAGGCAGCAGGTTTGAATGGAGTATCTTTGTGGATTTTTAGCAAAATAGATACTAGGCATAGGTTTGAGCAAACAATTATCAGTTTTTTTCTAAATAATGTTAAAAATAATATTTCTTTAAAATACCTTGGATAAATGTAAATTTGTTTTTACATGTATGGATGGGGTCAAAACTTGATTTAAAATGTTTAATTTGTTGATAAAATCATCTTTATTCTTAACAAGATTTTTTTTTGTCGTGGTATGAAATGATTATGTACTTGTTTTATTGTAATTCCAACAAAACATAAAAATGTTTCATAGAAAGATTATGACAATGGAAAACAGAATCATACATATACTAAGACTTATATCATTGATGATTTCTTTATGTGGTTTTTTTGAGTAAGATCACAAATGGTTCTAGAAAATCAGATTTTTAAAGTTTCTTAGGCAGTAGAGCAAAATCCAAACATTGTGCAAAAGCTTGTTTTTGAGCGTCTGTAAGATTAAAATCGGAAAATTTAAAAAATAATATCACCTGGTTGATTGAGAAAATAAATCCTTTTCTTTGCAAAGATAGTGAAATTATTTTCAGATTTTTTATTTTATCTGGCACAATTAAACAGAATAAAATGTTTGTTGAAAATGGTATGTGACATGGTGGAAGTAAGTTAAACATGTAACTTATTTTAGGTTAAGAATTTAATTCATTTTTAAAAATGTTTCTTCAGTCTTTTTATTTAATTTTTAAAATGAGATTAAAGAAAGCTACTCCCTTCCAAAGATCTACAATTTATACTCTGTGGCCACAGTCTATTGCTATTAATAACAGAACAGAAGGAAAAATCTTCTGTATAAGGTGATGTTTCATCACATCGGGAAGTTCCTTATGCTTTATTACTTTGTATATATGCACATTGTGCTTACACGTACAAAAAAAACCAAAACACTTGCCCATTTTCTTTACGTGTCATCGCATTTCCTCTACTAAATATAACATCAACCAATTAGAATGTATCTGCACGTATATACAGTGTTGTAAAGACTGCTGTGTAAGTTAATAAAACTGCATACAACCAAGGTCTTTAGTGTAGTAACTAACTAGTTTTCATCTGTGTTTTAAACTAATACTGTAGGTATATTGCATGTTAAGACAGTGTTTTAATTATGAAGCACTGAGGACTTGATTTCTGGAGCTATAATAATGACTCAGTAGAAACTTGCAATTAATTTACCACAGTTGAGAGAATGGCATTTTTAGTGCACTAACTTTTATTATATGAAATTTAAAAGAATTGAGGCATATAATTTATTTTATGATGCTACTGTTTTTACTCATTTTTGGTATTGAAGTGACGAAATGACTCTGGAGACTGTTAAACAGAAGCAGAAGCAACTGGAACAAGAAAATGCCTGCCGTAAAGCTTTATTGGCTAAAGCTGTTATAGAAAGGTGTGTGTGATTGTTAAACGTTTGTATCCCAGTTTTGTTTGGTACAAAGAAGTGATTAATTTAATACAAATTGATATACATAGTCTAAGAATTTTGATTTTTTTTCCTTACTTATCTAGAGTTAATTGCACAGAAAATATATATTGTAGTACTTGCAGTAGTGTGGACCAAAATGAAGAGTTAAATTTATATAATATAAAGAGGTATACAAAATACTGTAGAGATTATAATAAACCTGGAGTTACTTTAGTATATATTAGCAGTGAAATAAATGCACAAGAAGAAACTATTGAATTTAAAACAGCTGAAGTGGTAAACGTACAATGCACATACCATGAAAACATGTTCATTGTTATAGCAATTTATAGATCTCATCAATATAGTATACAGTATTACATTAACTAAAAAAGATTTAAATGGAATTAAAATGAAAAATGTGTACATTGTATGAGAAATAAATATTAAATCTCAGGAGAATAATGTAAAATTATAATAGCTGCTTTTAGTTTTAATCCTTAGTTTCAAGCTACTACTAGAGAACATTCAGATCCATATCTGAATCATATTTATGTTAGAACAGATAGATTCTGTACAAACAGCAGTCTCAAAAACTAGGATTACAGGTCACTTTTCCACACCTCAAAACTCATTTGATGAATGAACTATGTGTAAAACTAAGTATAATAATGAATAATTAAAAATAAATTATAAAAACAATGATACAAAAATAAATGATTTTAGTGGTGTGTGTCAGAAATTTAGTATACAAGATGCATATTAAGATTTTATTGTAAAATTAGAAAATACAATTGAAACATCTGTAAGGATGTAAAATTGACATAGAAATATAAAAACTACCATTCTGTAATGAATTGGTTGAGGAAAAAATTATAGAAATTATAGAAGTAAATTAATAGAATAAACCAAGATACAGTAGTATAGACAAAAAATAATCTACAGTGAAAGAAATATTAAAAAACAATAGGTCATAATTAATGACATTACAGGGAAACAATACATTGCAACATTTGAAAGTATTACAGTAAAGAATAAACATGTAAAGTTTTCTGAACAATAAACATTATATGTAAATTAATGATTTTTTTTAATATTATGAAGGAACTTGTAAGTAAAGAGTTTTAAATGTTTTAATACAGACAAATTAGATGAAACAAGATATAAAACATTTGCTAATTCAATCTATTTTATAGCAACTGATGGATATAAAACAAAACAAAAAATTATAAACTCATAAAAAAAAAAAATAGAAAAGCTGCAGGGAAAGATAAAGTTATGGAAAAATTTATCAAAAGTAATGTTAAACTGATACCTAACAAACTTGTAAGTTATAATACATTTACAAAAGAATATTACAAAGTGCATATTATCATAATCACAATACAATCATACTAAATTACAATTTCAAAATTTAGAAATACTGCCATACACAAATCATATATTTATAAAATGCTAAATAGATTCAGTAAAGATATTGAAAATTGTGAAAATAATATCAAAACAAGAACTGAAGTACATGGGAACTTAAAATATTGAGTAAATTTATTAGGTTGTCCAGAATTAAATGTCTGAATTCTCATGATGACATTTAGAAGCTGAATATTGAGTAACTTGTCATTTGTTGGTTAGAAAATCCAACATTTTTTATTCACAAGGTGTCTCAATTGTTTACTGTTTCAACTCTACTCAGAGTAAGCTTTGCAACTCCCAAGGCAGCAAGGACAAGAAGGACTTTCATTCGATTTTTTTTCTATGACTTCAAACTTGGACAAAAAGCTTCCAAATCTACATGGAACATCAACCAGGTATTCAACCATGAGCCTGTTACTGAATGTACAGTTCAGCATTGGTTCCAAAAGTTTCAACATGGAGATGAGAGTCTTGGAGACCATGCAGGTCATGGAAAGAAGCCATCCTTAAATGAAAACGCATTAAGGGAAGCAGTTGAAATGGATCCTTGCATAACAGTACGTGAGCTTGCAGAAAAGCTAATCACAAGCAAATCAAGCATTGCCAACCACCTGAGTGCAATTGGAAAGACAACAAAGTTGAAGATCAACAAAATCAGCATTATGAGACCTGTCAAGGATGACACTTCAAATATTGAATGAATTGGGAATCATGGTTCTGCCTCATCCACATTATTCCCCCAGACCTTTCCCCTACAGAATTTATTTTTTTCAAGCACTTTGACAACTTTTCAAACAATAAATGCTTTCAAAACCAGGCATCTACAGAAGAAGCTTTCAAGGAGTTCATTGACCATAGAATCTCTGATTTCTATAGCAGAGACATAAACAACATCATTACATATTGGTAAAAGTGTGTTGAAGCAAATGGTGCTTACTTTGATTAAAGCATGTTTTAGAACACTGATTTATACTTTTCCAAACTTCACAATTCAAAAGTGACATATGGGTCATTCCATGTCAAATCACCCAGATTTAGGAAAATTTTCCAGGTGACCCCCTCAGAATGCCTTGAAAAAATTCACATGTGCTCATCTACCCATATAATTAAAAATTCCCAAAGATTAGATCAATATCTCTAGTAGTTTCTGATTTACAGTCCTGTAAAATTTAATTAATTTTTTTTTTTTTTTGGCAAATTCATTTTTGGGCAACTTTGGCTGCTTAAAGCTGCAAGGGTAATGGTGATAGAAGGCTGACATTTGCTACAGTGATTGAATTAATCTCACAGAACTCAAAAATGGTCTCAAACCAAGTTTATCTTTCTTAGGATTTGCATAGTGAGGCTGTAAAATCACCTGAAAACCCAAAATCATAAAAAAAATTGGTTTATTTAATAAGCTATAGCTCTAAGACTTAATATGATACAAAGCTTTTTTTTAAAATTTTCTATAACATATCAATTGATAAATCAGCAATTGTTGTAATTAAGTGTATTAGATCTCCTGTAAAAAAAATTTTAGTTGCATGCAACTTTTTATGATTTAGCAAAAAAGAGCCCTACTTCAGGCTACAGTTTGACCATGTCACCAATTATTCAGCCTTTTCAGATTTTTACCATATTTTTATATCTCTGAATATGATCTAAAAAAAAATAAGATGGTGTTCAACCTACTTTTTGAGTCATAATTTTTTAAAGCATCCTCTGACCATACGTTTTTTTACTTGAAAAAAACTTCAATTCAGGTGTGTTACTGTGTGCAAATATATCCATACAATTTTGGGAATGTTGAGATCTTATTTCTGCAGTCAGTGTAGGAAACCATGGTCCTATTGATTGCTTCAGAATTTTAAGAATCTTGCAAATCTATGCTACCATTTTGAAGATTATCAGTTGTCTGCTGAATGGCACTTTTTTGCCACCAGTCATGGGGAAAAGTCCATGTGATGGAGTTGGGATATGGTGAAGAGGCTGGTGGCTGGTGCAAGCCTTCAATTGCCTATAAATAATTAAATTTTAAGTGTCTCTGATATGTACCATTGGGCAAAGGACCACATTCAGTTCTTTCTTGTCAATCAGGAATCAGTCTTGTAGAAATGTGTAAAGTTTGATGTACTTGAGTGCTATGAAAAAATGCAAAACTGTGGCAGGTATTAGGTCACATCATAACTTTATTCTACCAACAAATTGTACATGAGAAGGCTATCAGATGATGATGTGTACACAGTTGTAACTGTTGGTAGTAACAGTGAAAGTGATGCTACAGCAGCTCAAATAGGGTCTAATGATAGTAATGACAATTATCAGCCAGGGAAATATGTGGTGTGTATACACAATCATGAATGGTATGTGGGAAACATAAAAGATAGATCAGATGAATATTCTGATGTGTTGGTGTCATTTATGAAGATATCACGAAACGAACTGTTCTCGTGGCCTGCAAGGTCACATAAAGATGAAAGCTGGATTCCTTTCCAACATATTCTTTGTCTGATAAGTGTACCTACCGTGCAAGGCAGTAGTGCTCGCCACCATGTTCTAAGTCAAAGTGATCTCTACATAATCAAACTCAAATTTCAGAAATTTATTCAAGCTTTCTGAACAAAGTAATGTTTATTTGATGTTGTTAAGGCTAATTTATCGTCAAAGCAGTTTTTGAAACATTTCATTGTCACAATTATTTCAGTTTGGTGAGACTGTAATATTTCTCAGTTATCCCCTGTTGTAGCACTGCGTTTTGTGTCTGATTTACATTTCTATTTATTATATTAGGGATCTTAAACTCAGCCATATCTGCATAACTGTAATGCACACAATATATTTGCACTATCATGTGATCTAACTTAGTTATGCCAATAAACTTGTTCAGAAATGAATTAATTCTTTCTTGTTTCTTACAACTTCATTATTTAACATTGTGAAAGGCTGGTTAGAATATTTCAGTGGGATTCATAAAATTTTGACAGGTATTTTTCAAAATTGTATGGATATATTTGCACACAGTAACACACCTGAATTGAGGGTTTTTTTGTCAAGTAAACGACGTATGGTCAGAGGATACTTCAAAAAATTATAACTCAAAAGGTTGGTTGAACACCATCTTATTTTTTTTTTAGATCATATTCAGAGATATAAAAATATATGGTAAAAATCTGAAAAGGCTGAATAACTGGTGACATGGTCAAACTGTAGCCTGAAGTAGGGCTTTTTTTGCTAAATCATAAAAAGTTGCATGCAACTAAACTTTTTTTTACAGAAGATCTAATACACTTAATTACAACAATTGCTGATTTATCAATTGATATGTTATAGAAAATTTAAAAAAAAAGCATTGTATCATATTAAGTCTTAGAGCTATGGCTTATTAAATAAACCAATGTTTTTTATGATTTTGGGTTTCCAGGTGATTTTACAGCCTCACTATGCAAATCCTAAGAGAGATAAACTTGGTTTGAGACCATTTTTGAATTCTGTGAGATTAATTCAGTCAGTGTAGCAAATTTTAGCCTTCTACTATTAGAATAATAAAATAAACCATAGTTGCCCAAAAATGAATTTGCCAAAAATTAAAAAAAATTACTTAAATTTTACAGGGCTGTAAATCAGAAACTATTAGAGATATTGATCTAATCTTTGGCAATTTTCATTATATGGGTAGATGAGCACAAGTGAATTTTTTCAAGGCATTCTGTGGGGGTCACCTGCAGCCCCTTGGATGATTTGACATGAAATGCCCCATTTATTTCTGAACAACCTAATATCAAACACCAAAATTATATAGTAGTATTACAAATGAAATGAGATCACTGTTCAATATACAAAACAAGTTAGCACTGAAGGAATGGATAGTCAATACATAAGAACCAGAAAGTCTTGCATATATTTTATGCATAATGTAAAAAAATAAAAAATGGTCTAAATGTGAATATTTTTGAAAAGTAAATATTAATGACGTATTTATTGTTTAATAATATATCCATTCAAGATTTACCCTTTAGAAACTAGTGGATTTTTTTTCTATTTTAAATATTTGTATTTTCTTGTATCATGTATATTTTGAAACAAATTTTTAAAAATTACAGGTTTTTTGTTTAATTGTAAAACTTCAAATGTTTAATACACTTTTAAACTTTTATTAATAAGCATTTGGCAGTTACCTGTGTACAATATCTTCGGTGATGTAAATCATTGAGCATTTTCAGCCAGATTTTTATAATTTTGAATTTAATATGTTTGGTGATTCTAAAGAACTTACACAGAGTAATTAATTAATGTTTTATTTCAGAAATTTTTGTCACTATGTATTTATGTAAATATAGCTTATGAAGTAATGATAATAATACTAAATTGAAGTTGTTTTAATAAGTAGAAATATTTATTCAAAACTAGATAGTCATATTTCAGTAAGACTAGTGAGACTAAATATTCCATAGTGAAAAGTAATATTTAATCAATTCTTATATGATGTTAGTATTACTTGAAAGAGATAAAAAATTTGCTTTGTTGTAAAGTATAGTTGATGTTGAAAAAGCAATTAAAAATGAAACAACTTCTGCACACTGACACATGAGGTTTTTAGTTGTGAAATTTGAAAATTGGTGAATTTGTTGTATATGGTATTAAAGTATCTAATTGTAAAGACAGTTCTATTTAAAGCTACTTATAATAAATATTTTATTGAAATATAATGAATAGTTTATTAATGCTTTTTGATCTTGAAATTCTTAATTTTAAAAGGATTTCAATCAAAACTATCCTTCAAAATACTTGTAACAAGCATTAGTATTTTTTCATTAATACAGAAAATGCAAGACGATAGCAGAAGTGAAGAAACTATCTAAAATTCAGGATGAATTGGCACATTTGGACTTTGTGCTAAACAGTGAAGTAGCTGCTTTGAGAAATCAGATAGAAGCAGCAAGCTTTGAATTCAATGAAGCTCAGTAAGTTCTGTTTTCATTTTATCAAGGATATATCGAACTGCTTCTTTCAAATGTTAGAAGCAAAGACTTCATTTTATATTTAAATACATTTTTCTAAGCTATCTATTATTCTTCAAATTGCTTTAGTTCCTATCCATAACGTTTTTGGCTCTCGGGTCTATAATAAGCCACACAAAAATTTAAACAAAACTGTTATCAATATTGCCATTAATTACCCAGTAAGGTTCCCAATTTGTTTTGTTGAAAATGACTCCACTTACATTTTTTACATTGATTGCTGCAAGAGGGAAAAACATAATTTACTTAATGTGATATAATATGTGGACCCTACCAATGGTGAATGGCATGAGAGCAAGTCAGTAATTTGAAGCTAATCACTGTTGATGTGACGTGAACAACAGCAACAAAACTGTTCATTTGGACATGAAACATAATACAATTAGTTATTTTGGAGTACTGTATTGGTAACAGGTATAATGCATGAAAAAGCCACTGAATAAAAGCAGAAAAATATTTGAAAATGATATCAAATAAGTTTCTCTCTCACATAACATTATTATTAAAAAGTGACAAGGATTTAGAATCTAATGATTAAAAAAATTAAACATATTGGTTTTATTATTAATTAAGAAAACACATTCAATTGGTACTTTTTAAAAAGTTATCATATGTGATACTGTAGATTATTTCAAAGTTTAAAAAAGTGGGTATTGTAGCCCAGTTTTTAAAATTATAATTCCTTAAACTTGCTGCTGAGTCTATGAGAAGTGATATGTTTACCCCTATCCATTTGGTATTACTGTATTTTATAACTTGTAAGAGGCACTTCTTTTCTCTAAAAATACCTTGAAAAATCCCAATCCATCTTCCAAGACAAAAGTGATGGGTTAAGGCAAGAGATTAGTTTAGGATCTACTCAAAATGGCCTCATACAGATTGTAGTCTCATAACTTACCAATTACAAGTATTTTCAATAGCATAAAACATTCAGTTCAACTAATATTGTCGATATACTGTAAAGAATATTATGTATTTGACTGTATTTACTTGGTGAGTTGTGAAAAAGTCAAGGCTGTCTCAACGTATTGGTTGCTGAGTTGGAATATTTTGTTCTTAGAATTGTTTTTCCAAAATTAGGGTGCATCTTCCATGATTTAACATTTTACAAAGCATAAAATATGGTAATGTAAAAGTAATGTAATAAGTGTGGGGCCAATTTGTTCTGCATTTAGATAAATATTGAAAGTAATTTATTATACAATTACACATTTGAAGAAAGACATAAACACATTCCTAAGTAAAAGTTTAAGTTAAAATAAATGACACTTTGCAGCAGTTGAGATTTAAACTAGAGCAACAGAATGTCTAAGGAAAATTTACCAAAAATCTAAAGTGTCTGAAAAGTATATTCTTTAACTCTAAACATAACAGTATAAAGTTTAAACAACAAAAAGTGAATATGGTTTAGAACCCTACTCCTCCCCAGTTTTTTATGTAGATATGTTTTCTTAAGTTTCTTTTTTCTTATAGTGCTCATTAATACTTTTTTGGACATATTATGGTTTCCATTTGGTTTGATATAGGCATATAATTATCTTGGTTTAATTCTTCTATATTATCTCCATCCACTGGCGAGGTCTCATTTCCTCTAATAAGCCCATCACGTTATTGCTTTCATTAAAATAAGGCAGTGTGGGTTAACAAAAGGAATTCAGAGACCATTATTTTTCTGACATAAACTGCTTCCTAGCTTGAAATGAAATGTGACGTTTGATTAAAGTATATGAGTGTTTTTGACAGTCTTCTACATTCATATGTGTGTGTGTTTACTGTTAGTTATTTACTGTACTTTTGTTTTATGGTTCTTTTTAAGTTTAAATCTCTTTTGGTTTGGTTTGTTTTGAATTTTGTGCAAAGCTACACAAGGGCTATCTGCACTAGCCATCCCTAATTTAGTAGTGTAAGACTAGAGGAAAGGCAGCTAGTCGTCACCACCCACTGCCAACTCTTGGGCTACTTTTTTATCAACAAATAGTGGGATTGACTGTCACATTATAAAGCCCACACAGCTGAAAGGGCAAGCATGTTTGGTGTGACAGGGATTCGAATCTGCAACCTTCAGATTACGAGTCAAATGCCGGACCAAATCTTTTTTGATTCTTTGCTTAATAATAATGTAATGTCATTTTTATAGACAAGAATGGCATGATTTAAGGTTTATTAGTTGATTTCTAGTAATGTGTTTTATATATTATTTTTTCTTTTATCTTTTTAAAGTTATGGCAATAATATCAAGGCTGTTTGCTAACTTCCTTACTTTTGAGCTTCCCAACACAAGGAAGGCAACTAATTAGCAGCAACCACTAGCAACTCTTGGACTGTTCTTTACCAATAAATAATAATTGGCTTTTATGTATAACATCTCGGATACCCTTAGTAGCTCTACCATAACTCGAGCATTCTTGTTTGACTTTAGATATGTGTCAATTTAATTTGCACACAGCACAGTAATATTCCTTGCATGTGATATTTTTACACAACTCATGAGTGTGAGGATGTGGCTTTGTAGTCATTGGTTAAATGACTATCCACAGTGATGTCTGTTCTGTGTATTTACCTTGTTTTGACTAAACAGTAGTGTATCTTTAACTTAATATATTGCTTATTTATAAGTTACAAATGTAAATAATAATAACTTTTATTGCAAAGTTCTAACAATTTAATATTTATCATTTCTTATTTTCTGGAAAAAAAATTGCTTTCTAACTTGCTCAGTTAAACATATGGTCTTGGCTCAGTCAAATTGTAAATATTTTATTACAGTACAAATTTGTTATTAGTATATGTTCAGTAACAGACCTAAGATTTTGGAAAGGATGGGCACCATATCAAACTTAAATGAAATATTATAAACTATTAGCTTGTAGCTAGAAGAGGCTGGAAATAACATTTTATATTAAAACTATATATTATTAAAAGGGGCACACTTTCAAGCATCAGGGTGCAGAATTATGAAAAGGGTGAGACAGCTGCAATTCCACATTTCTCTCTGAATCTACTAGTGCATATGTTAATAAATTTGACATTAAAATCTAGTTAATGATTCACAGCCTTGTGTAAGTTTTGATTTATTAATGTAAAAAGGAAGTATTGAAATAAACTTTGTGTCATGTGATGCATTGTTTCTTTCAGTTTTCCTTTTTATATTATCGTTATTCCTTTGTATGAGTTCCAGAGTGTCTACCAATTAGAAACACAAATGATATTATTGAAAGTCTGGGACATAAATTGTGACCTGCTATCTTGAATTGCTGAGATATAAATATAGTTGTTACCCATATCCGTAAATTTTCTTCAGTGTTATTGTACCTTTCAAGAGATGTATCTGTATCACATTTCTTTACTTCATGAGCATGTTTATAACCAATAGCAACAGACTGGCTGACAGAGTCATATTATAACTATTTCGTTTTTGGTCTAAATAAGCTTCAAGTGGCTTGTTTTATTATTCAGCTCCAAGCAGTTAACAGAATGTTTTTAAACCTATTTATAGCTGTTAGAATACCAGTTAAATTATAGTATTTTAAGACATTATATTCTATGGCCTGATATATCTTTGTGTTCTAAAATGCATTTATGAAATCTACCTTTTTTATTTAAAGAAGTAACAAGAAAAGTTAGTACTAGCACAGTTGTGCATTGTATTTACAAAAATCATGTTCTTTGCACTCTTCACTCATGGTGTTTACAATACGCATTAATGACCTGCTGTGATTTATTGCTGTTTCACAGGAGGATTACTGCTCAGTTTGGTACCACCTATAGTAATAAATCCATTAAATTAAACAGATGTGAAAAGGTTAGCATTTGAAAATGGACATAAGACCATTAACTAACTTATAATTCATTGAAACAAGAAAAAAATAGTGTCGTTCATTTTGTTTCATATTTTTTTCAACTTTTTACATCATTGTACATTTTAGCACAGTTAGTACTATGTGAAGAAAATTAACAGATGAAATATGAAGTTTTACCAAAAAATATTTGATATTCATTTAGAAAGTTTTAGTTGTTATATAAATGAAATATGAAACTCGTAAAATGAGAAAGTATTTTTATTATTATAATAACATGAAAATCATCTTGCATTCAGACTATCCAGAGTCTGAGCCAAACTGTCTCAGTAGGAGCTTTGTAAATTCACAGACAGGTATTTAGTAAAAAATACTTTAAGAAAATCTGATTTTGTGTAAAACAGGCTTGTAATATTTTCTAAAATTTTGCCAAATGTCATGGAGATGTGCATATATAGCAAATTCAGTTATGGTAAACATTACTATGTATTGCTTCATAGATATGGGGTCAGTCCAATGGACCGTTACTGTTAATGTAAGGTTAATGGTATTTGTCAGAAATTACTATACATTTTACACAAATAGGGCTTCTATTTGATTAAAACTGACCCAATCCAAATAGTAAAACACAAGTGTAGTTGTTGTCACATGCCTGTTAAATATTCCCTCCCTAGTACAGTAAGCTTCAAGTTGATTTGTTGATTTCTCAGCATGCACATGTGTTTCTGCAATTCCTTCCAGACTGTACTCTAAAATCAAAACATAATTAATCACTTTAATGTGTTATTTCTAAATATCTGCCCTTATCAACAAGTTTCTCACTTTAAAATTTATGATGTTTTTATACATACAGAGTTGTTAGTTATTTAAGTGTTTCATCCTGATAGAATTTTAAAAATTATGAAATATTTGTAATTATAATTTTTTTTACTGCCATGGTTTTAAAATTTCTTAATACTTTAGCTGAACCATATTTATTTCTGCAAAGAACAAATCTAATATCACAAGTTTTCTTGCCAAATAGTAAATATTGTGTCTTTTCACCAGGATCATAGTGGATTTTTTTGCAGTGAATTATGTATTGCCTGTTGCATACAATGTGATAAAAATATTTAGTAGAGCTGTTGTAAAGAATATTTTTAATGAAAAATAACCATCTTTTGTAGTGTATTCTTGTGAACTTTTGTAAGAAGTGGCCCATGAAATGGTATTAACCATATTTTCAGGTTGTTACAGATCTTGTACTATGTTGCAAATGTGAAATGTTTTTATATATAACTGTTTAGGATTAAAAGATTAATCTTACATTGTTTTCACTGAAGATGTCTTTTATATAAAATGAAGGCTAGTTCAAAAATATCTTTAAAAAGACATCCAAAACAAGCTGTAAGTATAAAAATTAGTCATGTGAGAATAAATGATTAGTTGAATAAAATTAATGAGTCTGATAGTTATTCAGTTACAAAATTTCATTTATCACACAGTTCTAGTAACAGATAACAGCCTTGTTTATTGTGTAATTTTGTACTGCTGAATTGTCAGTTATATTTACTCTAATGATGCTGTGGTCATTATATTTGTTGAATATTCATATGGTATAAGCCACTGGTTTTCAAATTGTGGGGTGTACTTCCCAAAAGGGGGATGAGGTCCCAAGTAGTTAAGATTTTTTTTCTTTTAAAAATATTGTTACAGAAACAATTGATCTTCTGAATTATTATTGAATGTATACAAAAGTACTGTCTTTGAAAGAGTTTGTTTAAAATTTCACGCAAAGCGACTCAAGGGCTATCTGCATTAGCCCCCTCCCCTAATTTAGCAGTGTGAGACTAGAGGGAAGGCAGCTAATTATCACCACCCATTGCCAACTCTTGGGCTACTCTTTTACCAACAAATAGTGAATTAACCATCACATAATAATGCTCCCATGGCTGAAAGGGTGAGCGTGTTTGGTGTGATGGGGGTTCAAACCTGTGACCCTCAGGTTACGTATCAAGTGCTGTAACCACCTGGCCATGCCGGCTCTCCTTTGAAAGAGAGAGTGTACAAAGGATATAAACCTTTGAAAGTGGAGCACAACAAAGATTGTTTGGAAACATCTGGTATACTGATGTGGCATAAAATATTTTACATAGAAGAGCGAACAACATTTCGACCTTCTTTGGTCATCGTCAGATTCACAAAGAAAGAGGTAACTGACCAGAACCTGATCGCATATTTGGAAGGGGTTGTGTAACTGAGTGTCGGAATGTAGAGGGCAGTGTTAGATGTTTGAATATATAATTTATTTATTTTATTATATTAATATAGGTTTAAAGGCGTTCCTTTATATTGGTTTATTTTGGGTTTAAGTTGTTGTATAAGTAAGGCTTCTTTAATTTTGCATTTGTTTATGTTTGTTTCTTTATTTAGTATTTGAGTGTTTTCTATGGTTATGTTGTGTTTATTTGACTTGCAGTGTTCGAAAACATGTGAAGGTGACTTTTGTTGTTCTTTGAATCTGGTTTCCATTTTTCTACTTGTTTCTCCAACATAGAAGTCGTGGCAGTTATCACATTGTATTTTATAAATAATGTTGGTGTGGTGTTTGTCAGTGTAGTTTTTACATAGTATAGACCTCAGTTTTGTGCCGGGTTTTTGAATAAATTTGGTATTAACTGGAATGTCATATTTTGTTACTAGTTTTTGCCAAATGTTGGTTATTTGTCTGCTTATGTCAGGAATATATGGTATGCAGCAGTATGTGGTTTCGTGATTTTTCGATTCGTGAGATATATTTACTTTTGTTGGTTGATTTTGCTTTCTGTCTAGGTATGTGCGTATAATGTTTTCTATGGTTTGTGGAGGAAACTTATTGATGTTGATGAAGTATTGTTTTATTTTGTCTAATTCATTGTTAATTTTATCTGGTGAGCATAGTTTTATGGCTGTGTTTATTTAGTTTCTTAGTATGTTGAGTTTTTTGTTTTGTTTCATGTGCTGAGTCCCAAGGAATGTATAGTCCAGTATGGGTGATTTTTCGTTGGATTTCTGTTTTGAATTGTGTGTCAGTTCTTGTAATTTTGAGGTTAAGAAATGATATTTGATTGCTTTCTTCCTGTTCACATGTGAAGTTAATGTTGGGATGTATAGAGTTAATGTGATTGAAAAAATTAAGTATGTGTTCTGTAGATTTGAATCCTGCAACCGTGTCATCTACATATCTGTACCAGTATAGTGGTGTATGTAATGCTGTGTTAATTGCTTGTGTTTTAACTTGTCATAAAAATATTGGCTAGAACTGGTGATACTGGGTTGCCCATGCTTAGGCCATTTGTTTGTATATAGTTGTGGTTGTTGAACATGAAGTTTGTCTTTATAGTGGTGAATTCTATGAGGGTTGCTAATTGGTTGCTGGGAATGTTTATAGTTGGGTTAGGGTCCTGGATATAGAGTTCTAAGGCTATCTTGCAGGCTTCAGTGGTTGGAACTTCTGTAAAGAGGGATATAACATCGAAACTGGCCATTAAGGCTTTATGATTAAGTTGATTTAGATTAGACTTGAAATTAAAAGAGTCCTTGATGAATGAGCTGGCTGATGTTACATATTTGGAGAATGCCCATGCTATGTATTTACCAAGATTGTAATTAAACGATTCATATGTGGACATTATTGGTCGTAATGGACAATCTGGTTTATGAGGTTTGGGGAAGCCGTATATTTGTGGTGTGCGAAACATAAACCAAATCAGCACTAAGAACGACAGAGACAAAAAGATCTGCCACAACAAAAAACTAGAAAAACTAAGATGCAAACAACAGAAAAGACACCAACACGACAAACCCTTGACTAACCTCATAATTAACAGATCCGACTGACAGTTAAACACAGACGAGATACATCTACTTAACAAAGGACTCAACTTCGCAATAGCACCTAGGTACATTCCAACCATAGAAATCAAAACATGTTTAGAAGATCTAGCCAGGAAACTTGTGATACTTTCTACAGAGAACAAAAACAAGGAAACAACCAAAAACAACCAACAGAAAGAAGACAACTTAGATAATTTTATTGACATCCAACAGCCAAACTTCCTAGGTAAAATTAAAAATTTATATTTTCCAGAAACACCAAAAACAACATCATAAACGATTTTTTCAAAGAATTTTCTCACAAAGCCATTAACATAATTTCACAAAACAGAAAACTAAAAAACAATCTTACGAAAAGAGACATTAATTCCATTAAAAACCTAAAACAAGACAAAAACATAAAAATTCTAAAAGCAGATAAAGGTAACGCTATAGTCATAATGAACATGAATGAATACATCCAAAAAATGAAGAACATCGTATCAGACACAAACAAATTTAACCAATACTCACAAATCCAACAAAGACACACGAGACGCAACTGAATAAATTACTGCTAAGAATGAAAAAAGCCAACACAATTTCACAAACACTTTATTCCTACCTACGTAAAACCGACTCATGCACACCACAAATATACGGCATCCCCAAACCTCATAAACCAGATTGTCCATTACGACCAATAATGTCCACATATGAATCGTTTAATTACAATCTTGGTAAATACATAGCATGGGCATTCTCAAAATATGTAACATCAGTCAGCTCATTCATCAAAGACTCCTTTAATTTCTAATTTAACCTTAATCAACTTAATCATAAAGCCTTAATGGTCAGTTTCGATGTAATATCCCTCTTTACAGAAGTCCCAACCACTGAAGCCTGCAGGATAGCCTAAGAACTCTATACCCGAGATCCTAACCCATCAATAGACATTCCCAGCAACCAATTAGCAACTCTCATAGAATTCATCACGATGAAGACAAACTTCATGTTCAACAACCACAACTATATACAAACAGATGGCCTAAGCATTGGCAACCCAGTATCACCAGTTCTAGCCAATATTTTTATGACAAATTGAAACATAAGCAATTAACACAGCATTACATACACCACTATACTGGTACAGATATGTAGATGACACGGTTGCGTGATTCAAATCTACAGAACACATACTTAATTTTTTCAATCACATTAATTCTATACATCCCAACATTAACTTCACATGTGAACAGGAAGAAAGCAATCAAATATCATTTCTTAACCTCAAAATTACAAGAACTGACACACAATTCAAAACAGAAATCCAACGAAAAATCACCCATACTGGACTATACATTCCTTGGGACTCAGCACATGAAACAAAACAAAAACTCAACATACTAAGAAACCAAATAAACACAGCCATAAAACTATGCTCACCAGATAAAATTAACGATGAATTAGACAAAATAAAGCAATACTTCATCAACATCAATAAGTTTCCTCCACAAACCGTAGAAAACATTATACCCACACACCTAGACAGAAAGCAAAATCAACCAACAAAAGTAAATATATCTCACAAATCGAAAAATCACGAAACCACATACTGCTGCATACCATTTATTCCTGACATAAGCAGACAAATAACCAACATTTGGCAAAAACTAGTAACAAAATATGACATTCCAGTTAATACCAAATTTATTGAAAAACCAGGTACAAAACTGAGGTCTATACTATGTAAAAACTACACTGAAAAACATCACACAAACATTATTTATAAAATACAATGTGATAACTGCCACGACTTCTATGTTGGAGAAACAAGTAGAAAAATGGAAACCAGATTCAAAGAACAACAAAAGTCACCTTCACATGTTTTCGGAACACTGCAAGTCAAATAAACACAACATAACCATAGAAAACACTCAAATACTAAATAAAGAAACAAACATAAACAAACGCAAAATTAAAGAAGCCTTACTTATACAACAACTTAAACCCAAAATAAACCAATATAAAGGAACACCTTTAAACCTATATTAATATAATAAAATACAATTATATAATCAAACATCTAACACTGCCCTCTACATTCCGACACTCAGTTACACAACCCCTTCCAAACATGCGGTCAGCTTCCGGTCAGTTACCTCTTTCTTTGTGAACCTGATGATGACCAAAGAAGGTCGAAATGTTGTTCGCTCTTCTATGTAAAATATTTTCTCAACCCAAACGAGCCGTTTTTGCATATATATTTCTCTACAAGTGGGTTATCTCGACATCACTGAATAGTGTAATTTGTTGTGTTAAAGTATCAGTATATCGAAAGGTACTTGGGTCATAGGATTATTTATTTCATTTCCATTAAGATTTCTTCTACCTACGTGTTTTTCTAACATCATGAAAATAGTATACAAACTATTTATGTTGGAAATAAATAATTTTCTATACAACCTATACAGAACTTTTGTTCTTTGTACATAGTTGTAAAAATATTCATATTTCAAGTGTTCCAATTTCTTATGTTTGGTATATTTTTATTCTTTACATGTGTATGTGTGTTTTTCAACTGAATATCCAAACTTTGTTTCAAAACATACTTTAAGTACTTTTTTTCACATATACAAATCTTTAAAAATTGGACCATTAGAATTAATTAAAGCATTCTTAAGGTTATGTTTTTGATTGTTTTTAATTTGAATAAAATTCAGGCTTTGGCTGGTAGACAGTAGTATGCATTTATTCATTGATGGACTAAGTTCTAAGGATTACAAAAGTATGCCCTCTGAAAATATCACTTCTACAATTATTTTCATTAGTTTATTATGAAGTCTTATTAATAAGTGATAGTTAAATCAATCTGTGCCACTTGTGGATTTTGTTAAAGCACAACCCAGACCAGCATATGGATTATTTCAAGTATCAAACATTCTTTACTTGTTCTTTATCTTAGTTAAATAATTTCACATTCAGTAATGAGAAAATGCTGTTGCTACCTGAATGTTCAATGATGAGATGTAAATTCTAAAGTCAAATGAATTTTCTGCTGTTAGAAAGCGATATGATAGAGCAGAAAAGGAATTTGTAGAGGCCAAGCAAAAACTCTTTAAGAAAATGGAAAGAAAAGAGCAACTTACTGAATATCTCTACACCATTATCGAGCAAAGTGAAGTTCGGAAAGCTAGAAAGTTAACAGAGTTAATGAACAAGCTTGAGGTGGATGACTTGTTGAAAGAATGTGAGGCTAATGGAATGAGCCACGTGAGTATATTCTTTGTTGTATACCATAACATACTTTTTTGTTGTTATAGTTACAGGAGAGGAAGAACTGCAAGTTGACTGAAAATTAATGTTTTATCCAAATATATGTGCATGAATGTTCTCACTGCCCCTATTTGCTATCTTGCAAAACCGCAGGAAGAGGCTTGAAAGACTATTTGGGATTGCTTTCAAAATTGCAGATTTTTTTTCCTTTCATAAATTATATCCAGTACAATCTCTTAATAAGGAAAATTTCATGTGCTATATTTCTTGGAAGGTTATCCTTTTGCTCCCTGTGTTTCTAATTAAAAAATTTTTTTTTGTATTTTGTTTTATAACTTGGAAGATATGTTCTGCCTTTGACTTTCGGCTATATAATATTTTCTTAGAAAATAACTCAGCTTCTCTTATGGAAATGTTCTCTTTGCCATATGTCTGCTTATGAGATTTGCATGCTACTAGCCTAGAGCTACTTTCCACTTAAATTCAACATGGGTTGGTGCATGATGACTGTGTAACAATAGCTCTCTACCAGTAGGAGGGTGACACAACTTCTGTGCACAGTAACCCCCTCCTATGCACTTGATAACTTCATTGTTTTTCTGTCATTGCATTGAGCAGATATCTTCAGATTTCTCATTTGAGTTCTCTTGCATTTGTCAATGAAACTTTGGTTTTCATTTTCTTTGGTGTTTGCTTTAGAAGTTTCAATACTTTTGCAAATTTTCAAGTGCTTGTGGCTTCTACTTATGCTATTTCTACTGTGGCTTCTTCACTATTGAAGTAGCTACAGTTTGTTCACCATGTTGTGGATTACTTCATTCTGACTATGCTTGCTTTTCCTGGCCCTTTAATTGGCATTTTTTCTTTTCAGTTGTGAGTATCTAGTTGGATAAAGATTTTAATCTGATTTGCTTTGGGCAATGTCTTACTAACCAAGAAATGTTTTCAGTCTTCCAACCTTTTTGGACATGCTTTGTCAAGTATATTATTTTTATTATCTTTTGCCTATGTTCTTTAATATTTCCTGTTCTTTGCTCCATGAACCCAGCTGTTTGGTTGGTTTTGTCTTGCATCATTTGCATGATATTAAGGTTTATACTGTTCTTTTCTTAAAGAACTCCATACTGACACCCATTTGCTTCATTTTTCTTGTGTTTATGGCTCTTGTCCTGACATACAACAATCTTTTTCCTTTTCTTATTTAGGGTCCCTGACTTTGGAATGTCTTCTGCGTACTTGGAGAGTGGACCTCTTGCTTTCTACTCTGCTCTCTAATTCCTCATTGTTTTGTCTTCATCTTTTTCTCATTGCACTCATATGTTTCCTATCCTACCTCCATCTTTTGTTGGGGCACTTCATTGTTTTCCAGTTGGGTTTTCTGAAGGAATTTGTTCCTTTCTTTTTACCACAGTTATCTATCATTTTTTTACTTGGTTCTTCTGCTGTTGGGTCTGGGAGGGCTTCTCATTTACTCTTTTGGTACAGGTATCCTTTTGTGTACATGTTACAAGATATTATTGAATTACATTTAAAATGTGAAGTACTTTATTATCATGGTATAAGAATAACCTTGGCATCAAAGCATAGCTAATAATTCAAATTTTAATATTATATAAGTTTTAATTTCTTGAGTTTATGAAGCAATATTTAAAAATACCCTGAATTTTCCCTTGGATGAGAATTGCTACTTTTGCTTTAGGTATTTTCTCTTCTCTAAATTTATTTAGAAACCCCCTGAGAAGTACAAAACTTAACATAAATTACTTATTCTAATGTTTTAAGAACTCGAGCAAAGCATAATTTTTATAGCCTTCAATCTTGTTTGGTTAAAGAGCTATAAACCAGAAAATCAGGTCCCACTTGCCACACCCACCTGCTGCATCCTCTCTTTCACAAATTGCCTGTAGTTCTTTCTGATGTTTTATTTATAACCAATAGCAAGCCAAAATTTTAATCTGTAAAAATGACGTTGTTTTCTGTTCATAGAGCTGTTGATTTTGCTTCCCATTCAAATGTTATTGCCATGGGATATGCATAAATAAGCTTAGCTGAATTTTTAATATCTCTAGTTGCACAGAAAGAAAGTCAGAAAAATTGTGATAGATACGGGACATTTTCTACCTGATGGTGTTATTATTCTGTGTTCTTAAATGAATTAGGAAAAAGCTGGCACCAGGGAAATGACTATCCACTACTTTGGCTTATGCTTGCCCACTCTTAAAAAATAGGGTATCAGGGATACTCATTTCATTTTTTCCAGTAAAAGTCCTAAGACCTTTCTGGTTGGTAGTACAGTAGTGATCCACACACTTTTTTAGGTCTCCTTGATGCATATCCTTCCCACTCCTTCTTTAAGTGTAGCATGGGAGACAGTTGTCACTTACCAGTTCCTAGCTGCTAGCGTGGTGAGCTGTGGAAAATCTTCACCACTTTGGCTTAGTGCAATATGGTGAGAATTACAGTAGTGGTGACACTGTCAATGACCTTCATGCAGCTACTGTGCCCCCCTACTACAGTGAAAGTATGTCCAGTAGAGTTGGGGGTGAGCACACACCATACAGTCTGAATGTCACTACACATACATTGGTTTGCTGACCACTTGTGTGCAGGTGCTTGGTTATTTGTGATAACATTCCATCTATCCCACTGTGATACTTCATGCTGTTTTGCCACTCTCTCCCTTTCATTTCAGGCAAAGAGTATACTTTGGTAAAGACAAGAGGTAGTATCCTATGTGTGTGTGTCACTATGGAGCTTCTGCCATTGGTTGTTACCCTCCTTGGGTTTTTCTTTTGGTCATTTCCTGAAGGGAGCTTACCTAGATTTAAAATTTTGCACTGGCTCATCTACCACTTTGGCATGGGGTTGTTGCATTTCTGTATAAAGAAGTGAGTTATTGTCTTGAAAGTGAACATTTTTGTAAGTTGAAAAATGCATTTCTAATAGATACCCATTTGTACACCTTCCTACCTGTCTTCCCCACTTCTGGTGCACTGTTTTTTCCTTGCCTTTTTTGATGAGTGCAAATGTATAGTGGGTGTTACTGCACATGGAAATTATATTGTCCTCCTATTGGTGGAAGGCTGTTGGTGTATGATGTTATCATACACCAGGTGATTTACATTAAGTACATGAATTTAGGTTGGAGTTAGCTCAAGGCTAATGGCATACAAATCTCATGGGCAGACATGAGTGAAAGAGCATTTTAATGAAGAGTTGCACATTTTACACTCTCATTGCATCAGTTGTTTTCTGGTGTTTATTTTCATATAAACCATATAAGATATGAAAAAACTATTGGGATTACAGCCAAAGCATTTCTAGTAGTGAAGATATCAAACTCATGAAATAGTGCATTGTAATCATCATCAAATTCTGTATTGCAACATTGAATAATCAAACTTGACTGGTAGAGTATTCTAAACTAGTTGTATTAATCACTGAGTTGATTTTTAGTTTTGACCTGTGTGAGTAACTTGCTCTTATTAAAAGTTATGGAAATTAACATCAAAGATATTTTTACACTAAACAGATAACTAAAATAGAATATAAAAAATAATTATTTTGTTTATGAAGCATGTGAAATATTAATCATTTACTATTTTGACACATCAATATTCACAGTTAATATTCATAGAAGGATGTGTAACTATTTAGTATGACACTTAAGAAGGGCATCTGTTCTGATTTCTTCCTGGTATGCCTTGGCAACATTTCATATGAATATTGAATTAATGTTCAGTTTTCCTACATTTAAGGTGTTTTTGGCCAAGCAAGAGTGTCCAGTCCAAGGATTCATGGCTCTTGCTCTATTACCAAAACACTGTACTTTGCTCTTTGAGGCCTTGGATGTGGTATAAGAGCAGTAGTCAAATCTTACTGTTTGGTTATAATGAGTAGCCTAAGAATTGGTTGTGATTCCTGTTGGCTAGCTGGTTTTACAGTAGCCTATAAGTTCCATGCACAAATAACCCATGTATTGAATGTTTGAAAAATTCTGAGAAAAACAACATAAACATTAAAATATTGATGTTTTATAGTTTTATTTGCTGGATAATGAAATGGAACATTTCTTCTTAAGAGAGGAGTATATAATTAAATTTTCTCTTATGCAATGCAATGTGCATTATTTTAAAGGCTTCTAAAAGCAAAATAACTATCTTTGGTCTTTCTTTTATAAGATACATATTGTACTTCTCATCTTTTTATATGGACCAAAAATAATTATACTCTTTCCTATGGCTTGTAGTTGTTTTAAAAGAAAAAAAAAAAGAATTATTAGATATACTAAGGGCTATGCATGTCATAAATGTAGTTGTGTACAGTAAAACTTTAATATTAAGGGCACCCTTCCAACTGTGTTCAAATGCTCTCTATAGCAAGGTTGTACTTAACACTAAAATTAAGAGACAGAGATTTCATATTGATTTCAAATAAATTTGTTTGTTTATCAAACTTTTAATGACTGAAGTATAAATTCAGTGAAAATAAAGTAACAAATCAGCACTTGTGCCAGTAGACTGTTTATGCAACACTGTAATATTATATGAGAAGAACAAAGTACTGCACAGAAGTGACTAGACCCTTGCTTCAAGAACATAGTGTGGAATTTATCAGCTTATGTATTCTGCAGTTTTTATTATGAGAATTTCCCAGAGTAAGACTGCACTTTGAGTCTGTGAAAACATTATTACAGTATAGAGTTTGGAACTGATCCAGTAAACATTCCAAGTGTTTGGATATTGGTCATCCTCCTGGGATGTTTGGAATTTAGCAGTATGTCATACTGACATATAAGAATGTTTGTGCATGTAGTTATAAAATCCTATTTTCCTTTCAGCAAACGTATTCATTAACTCTTTGTTCAGAAATGCTTTAATTTTAGTTATTTTTGTTAAAACACAGAAGAGTAAATAAAAATATTCTGAAAAACAGAGACTTTTAGTTCTTACAGTTTTATGAGTAATAGTAAAATTATTTAATAAAATTTTGAAAATAACTTTTAAAAGGTTGTGACATGCACACATTAACTTGGCTGCAGTGAAAGGGTTAACTGCCTGTTTTATTGAGTACCTGTATAGAGAACATGATTAAAGACACTGCCCTTGATCTATAATATCTAGATGCCTGCTATAACAAGATTCAATTTGATAACAAAGGGTATAATAAAGAAAGAAACTGAAAGGTCTGCCCTTTATGGTGCAGTGCCCATTAATCAAGGTTTTACTGTATGTGTAGCCTTATAAAAGTGTTATTGGAATATGTAAGATAATGGTACATTTCATTTGTTTTTTTTCTGTCTCTGGAAAAGTAACTTTTGTTTTCTTGAAAAGCAGAGTAAAATCAAAGTAGCCAGAAATTTCACAAATCAAAGCTTAATATTTAGTTAGTAGTTTTGATGAATAGAGTTCCAAATTCAAACTTGCATATCAAGTGCATCTTTGTGTAACACGAAAATAAAATTTTTAGGAATTATGAAGTAATTTTGATGAAAAAATTATTTTTTTCCAAACACATCAAAAAGTGCACAATTTTGGGCAAAATTAAGTTGAACTCTCAGATTATCTTTAGAAAAACTCAAAAATGAAGCATTACACCTTTAATAAAAAATGTCTTAAAAATTTAGGAAAAAAGAAATTATTCCTATACAGAATAAAAACTAAGTTAAGGACTAAGTTTAGAGAAGATCCACAAAAACCTTTCAGATTTAGAAATTTCCTGTTTTTCTAGCCCTTATGTTGACTTTTCTTTCTTGAGAAGGAGAGTAAAAATGAAAGAAATCTGGATATTTCACAAGAAATAAGGTACTAGCCATTATATTATGCAAAGGTTTTTACTCCTTGTTTCTGAAATCAAAATATGCACCAGTTATTGTGAAGGCATTTTAGAGTATTTTACTGAATCCTGAAATATACCTCTGTGAATTTTGCAACCATACTTAAGAGTTTGGATAAGATAATGAATTTTTGACATGTACATGTTTTTATTTTACTAGTTGAAGATGGATAAATTTGAAACTGGTGGAAATGTTTGGTTTAAAAGCTGCCAAGGCTTAATTAACACTTAATTTCATTAAGGTAATGAATCTTTTTATATATATTTAAACCAATTTAATCTTTGTGAAGGGAAAACTGATTAAAGATAAAAAAAATTTAAAATGCTTTTATATTATTTAGTAGTACATCGCTGTTTATTACATCTTGTGAAGTTCCAGTAGCTGTGAAGAAGACCTTGATAAGTAATATGTAGTGTGTACTTTCAAAAGTTCATTCACCTTGCATTTTGTGTACTCTAATAGCATAAGACCTACAGTTCCCCCCTCTGTGTGGATTCCTGTACGTGGTGAGAGGACCTCCCAGGGAAGGTTCTGTTCTTTCAGGTTACCTCCTCTGGGATCTAAACATCCACCCACATGTTTGCTGTGTGTGGAGACCTGTAAAGGGGAGGAGAGGATCCTGGTGGTTGAAGGGTCCAACCCCAACACACCACTTTGGCCTTGAATTCCTCTAGATCGGTGGCCTTTGGGTGGCTCCACTTGGGCTAGAGTTAACCAAGTACCAGTGTTGGAAGTTCTCAATGGGTGTTGTGGACATTATGTCTGATGCTGGTATTGCTGCAGTGTCTTTGCTTGACATTGTAGTGTGTCCCCTCGGAGGGCTCCATGGTGGGTGGGGTCAGTGGGCAATGAAATTTTCTTTTTTTCCTATGGATCCTCCTAATAAAAATTTAAATAAAATAGTGAAAAAACAGTCAACAGGTAAACATCCACGTCTTGACTGATCAGCAATCTTCAACGTCTTTACCACCAGTTATACCTCATTTTCTCATCCTACATTCTCTTTCAGAAAAACCTTTAGGGCTCTCCAAAGTCAGTAAAGAAGCTTCAATCTGGAGACATATTGGTTGAAACATCCACATCCTAACACAGTGAACTCCTCTTGAATTCAAAGGCAATTGGGGATATACCTATTGAGGTTACCCCCTCATGCTACCTTGAATTCATCACAAGGAGTTATTGTTGAGAGGGATTTGAAGAACATCCTAGAGTCAGATATTTTCGCCTTTTTCTCCTCTCAAGGAGTTTCTGCAGTGAGGCGCATCTTTACTCGCAAAGATAGAGTTACACTGCAGACAAATATCCTTGTTTTGACATTTACATCACCATGTGCACTTGCTACTATCAAGGCAGGTTATCTAAATTGCAGGGTACAGCCGTACATTTCACACCCTTCCGATGTTTCCAATGTCAGAGGTTCGGCCACTCAAAGACGTTCTGTTGTGGTTCCTTGACGTGCTCATTGTGGTGGCAAGGACCACGATGCCTATGAGTATTACACGGACCCACATTGTGTCATCTGTAATGGTTCCTACCCTTCCTACTTTCGTTCTTGCCCAAAATGGTTGGAGGGAAAAGAGATGCAGCATTTGAAAACGACTCATAACAGTAGTTATCCTGAGGCTTGGAAATTGTTGTCCGCCACTCTATCTCAGACATATGCTGCTGCACTTCATTCCACAACTACAGTGGGAGTGCAGACAGATCTCTCTGTGCCTCCAAGAGAATCGTTCTCAAAACAAATGAAAAGCCTTTTGACCTCCATGGTAAAAAAATGTTGATGAATTGACTTCTACACCCATCTCTGTTCCTCCCATACGTTTCAACAAATCTCAAGATCCATATCCTTCGGTTTCAAATACAGGCATTTCTTCTGATATATCTTTTTCTCCCACCCCACGATGCAAACAATCATTCGTTCGCATCCTCAGTCACTGGAATCCCCTTCCAACAACAAAGACCTGCCCAATCGACCCAGGGCAGGATCCATGGAGGTCGATAGGCCTCCTCCGAATAAGGACAGCAAGGAAAACATACGTGGTCATAAACAGAAGGGTTTTCCAGCCACTTTGCCTACCCGTCATTAAAAATGGCCACCTTGATACAATGGAACTGTCAAGGTTTACTTTCTAATCTGGATGACATCAAAACACTGATTGCTTCCTACCATCCTGTATGTCTTTCCTTACAGGAAACATTTATGAAACCAGCTGATACAGTCACCTTTTGGCAGTTTTCTCTATACAGAAATGACAGGCTGTGTAATGGACGAGTACATGGAGGGGTGGCACTGTTGGTTGATCAGCATGTGCCCACCCTGTCTTTGTCACTCAACAGACCCTTGGAGGCCTTAGCCATTTGTGTTTCCTTGGGTCATACCATCACTGTTTGTTCTCTCTACCTGCCACCTAGAGCGACATGATCAATCAGAGTTTGATGCTCTCATTGAACAGTTGCCATCTCCCTTTTTAATCCTGGGGGACTTTAATGGACATCATCCCCTCTGGTGAAGTGCTGATATTGATATGAGGGGTCGCTCTGTAGAGCGTATGCTCTCTGATCACAATTGTCTCTTTTCAATACTGGTTCTTCTACTTATTTTCATGCACCTAGTCAGTTCATTACTGCTGTTGATCTGTCAGTTTGCTCCCCTTTATTATTCTGCCATTTTTCATGGAGGCAGTGATCATTTTCCTATACTTTTCAGAGAGACTGGCCATGGTCGATGCCACCCTACCCACGTGCCCCAGTGGAATCTGGATCAGGCAGACTGGTCCACTTTCACTGTCCTCGCAGAACTTGATCCTGCCATCATCTGTCAGTCATCAATAGACGACTGTGTGGCAGCAGTAACTGACTGTATTATACAAGCAGCTGCTCAGTGTATTCCTAAAACTTGAACACATTTTCCACTATATCCTTGTCCGTGGTGGAATCCTGCCTGCCACATGGCATGGAAGGCTCAAAAACGGGCCTGGGATACTTTCTGTAGATATCCCACACTTTCAAACCGCATCACTTTACAGCGGGCCCGTACACATGCTAGGTGGGTGAGACGTCAAAGCCAGAAGGAATCTTGGATTAAGTTCACAACTAACATATCTTCTGCCACCAGTTCCAAGGTCATATGGGACAGGGTTCGAAAGGTCGGTGGGCACTACAATTCTGTCTCCCTCTCAATCTTACTCTGATGTCCGGAGCATTGCTGATACTCTAGGTGAAAGCTTTTGGATAACATTGCAGAATCCACTGGTCAGCCCATCCCACCATAGTTTATTACAGTCCCCAAATGTGACCTTTCTTTAAGTCATCTGAGAAAGGCAGATACTCCTGATTGGAAGTGCTGTCTTTTATTTACTGAACATCTTTCTATGAATCTTTCCATTCCAATTTATATGGATGGTTCCAACTCAGGTGACTCTGTGGGCTCTGCCATGGTTTGTTGTGGTTCGGTGGTTGCGTGCAGTATTCCCTCTACAACTTCTGTGTTCACTGCTGAACTGTATGCCATTTCTTTTGCCCTGGATCATATTGAAGCTAAGCAGTACTCCAACTGCACTATTTATACTGACTCGCTTAGTTCTCTACTGGCCCTGGAATTGCTTCACGTTGGCTCACACCCTGTTCTTGCTGATATTCAAAACCGACTGGCCCATTTCTCATTAGCATCTACTTCTATCCAGTTTTTCTAGATACCAGGCCACATTGGTATTCACAGGAACGAGCTCACCAACACTGCAGCTAAATCGATCTTCTCTGGCACTATCACAGCTGTGCCAGTTCCCATACATGGAATATGGTTCTGTATACAAGGCTTGGCTCTGTGCCAGCTGGCAGTCGATTTGGAGTGAGCAACACGAAAACAAGCTTTTCCAAATAAAACCCTATATTGGACTTTGGCCATCTTGCTTCCGTAAGGACCGGAAGGAGGAAGTTGTTCTGACTAGACAACACATTGGTGGCAATTTTTTTAACTCATCATTTTCTTTTATTTGGAACTGATGCACCAATGTGTAGTTTGTGTAACACTCGGGTCACTATGAGCCACATTTTACTTTCTTGCCATCATTACGACTCTCAATAATGGCACTATTTCAAACATGTTCTGTCCCAAGGTTTGTCCATAACAATAGATAGTGTTATTGGTGACGGTAACACTGTCCATTTTGATAAAGTTTTTAGTTTTTTAATGGCCCTTAATCTTTTTAATGTCATTTACGTGTTTTATATTTCTTCATTAAACCTTTTTTATTGTGGTTCCCTTTTAAGAGTCACAATCTCTCTAGTTTGATTTGAAATTAGAAAATGGCCGTGATATTAAATAACTCGACACCAGGACTGGAAAGGCCAACTTCAGGTGACTAATGCTGCTGTTTGAATTATCCATTTGAACTACCCTTTAGTCGTCCTGGCGAGTTATTTTTACAATTTTGCTGCGTGTCTTTTAACACTTTTATTACTTTACCCTTTGATAATGGCTGTAATGACACACAACCCAGAACCAGGACGGGTAGGGCCAACTTCTTCTACTTACCTGTTAGTCTTTCTGATGGGTTATGATAATTACCATTATGCTACAGAAAGTCCTTTATAACTTCTCTTTATGTAGTTTCTCTCTTAGCATTGTAGACTGGATGTCAACATTGGTTTTATGCTGTTTTATTTCACCTTCATTTCCTTTTATGAATTTTACTACATTTACTTTTACCTTTTTTACTGGACGTTTGGCACAGATAGCCTAGCTGCTTTGTGCCATAAAACACTAAATCAACCAACCAACCTACAGTTCTTTTAGAAGTTTACTGGAAGCAATTTTTAGTCCTTTTTTTTTTTTTGTCTTTCAGTTTTGGAATACTTGAAATATTAAATTACATAAATTTATTTTTTCACTGTGGATGGTGGAGGAGTTCTGTTTTTCTGAATACATAAGTATCTGGTTTCTAATCTTGTTACAATGAGCCACTATACAGACAGAGAGTATAAAAATCATTATAGTGTAATTTTTTGTATTACATTAAGCTTTTTAAGACTTGAATATTCAAAGTAATTAGGAAATGCAAACATTTAATTTTGTTTTTCTTCCAGATTTTGCCAAAACTGTATGCCTTAAGTAATGTCACCAACACATCTGCATTCTCAGAGTAGTAAAAAAGACCGATGAAGATTTGCCTTTTCTTTAATCACAACTTTTGTTCATCTCCTAGAATAATGGCTAGTGTGTACTAACTTTGTGGTAAATGAATATTAAAAAAGATTTTAAGAGTTTTTTTTGTACTTGGTGCTAAAGTTACTTTCTTTGTTATAGCATAAGCAATTCATATTTCTGAATGGTAACTAGAAGTATAATCTTTTTATTTTGAACACTTTTTTACATGTTTATTTTTTACTTTACACAATGCACCCTTTATGCTGATGAAAAGCAAACTAGTTAAATTTTTGGAACGTCAGTGTATACAATGTCTAAAATTATTTTAAGTTAGTGTTACTTGAGTGATCCCATCATTTTCTTTGAACATTAACATATAACCATTCATTGCATTATTGTTACTGAATGGGAAGTTTCTAGCTCTTTTTTGTAATTATCCTAATAAATATCAAAAGTATCTAATGCTTCTGTAATCACTGCATGGAGAAATTAAAATATATTTACAGCATTCCCAGCACATGAGAAATTTATACTAAAAGGGAAAAAAAAAAAAAAAAAGATTTAAGTGCCCCATAGTGTGAGTGACTTTTGAATTTATGGATTACACAAGTGTTAGTTAAAGATAGATAATGAGATATGAGATGACAATTGTTCAACCAGTTTCAGATATTATACTTAAATGCAGTTCCTAGACAGGTTCCAATCTAACTAATTGCATACAATATTTTATGATTTTTTGTCATAAACAGTGCTGTTTACACTGCAGTACTCAAGAGTTTGCAAGGAATCTCATTTATTTTATTCATTCTTTTAATTAGTGAGAAATTAGTTTTGTTAGTTCAGCTTCTAAATATTTTAGTTGTATTATGAATAATACAATTTTTCATAAAATGGCTAATTAACTTTATGATTATCCCACACATTAACAGCACAAAAACGATTGCAGGTTTGGTTAGAGCAAGGTATTGAGATTAAATTTGTTTTTTGACTCATGTTTATGTAAAATGGACATTGCTTTTTCTTTAATTAGAGAAATAGCTTTATATTTATATTAAAAGTTTTAATCTTGAATATGACTTGTGATGAATTTCATTCAAACTATATATAAAATGATAAGTTAGAAAGAATATGAGAGATTGGACCCAATTAAAATCTACTACATACTGGTTCACTAGTAATCTCTGTTTTGTATTAAAACAGATATGGTGTTGTGATCATATGTTTGTAATAATAAAACAACACTATTACGTGTAGTAGTTAGTGAAAACCATATTAAATGGGGAATGCACTGTGAGACCACCTGCGATGGAAGAGAACAATATTTGTTTCTCTAATATCGATAATTGTGCAGTTTGTTTTGTTTTGGTATATCATGGCAATGTTGTATTGGAACTACATATTTTAATCTGTTGTTGTAGCCAAGGAGTTTTTATTGTTGTTTTTTTAAATTTCATATGCTCTTTTATAAATATTTTTGTTATTTTAGTAGAACCTTGTATGTTATGATTGTATCAATACACATCTGGGTCATTCCATGCCAACTCACCTAGGGCTTCCCAGTTCATGCTGTAGATTTCCTTGAAATATTTTAAGCAAAAACGTCATTTTGATGTATTCAGCTATGCAGTACAGCTTTAAGATTTTGTATGGGTGAATAAATCAAAATTAACTTTTTGCTTGATTTTTTTCAAGATAATCTATGCCACAAATTGGGCAAACCTCTCTTTATGTGGGTGATTTGGCATGGAATGACCCCTATGCATATTATAATACTCCTGATAAAGATTTCTAATTTGATAATACCTGGTACAGATCTATTTGGTCAATAAGTGAAATCTTTCTCACTGTGAGTCAGCCCGTAACTGTCATACATATGGATATAGTCAGCTAATATTACATTTGTGTCTAGAGAATATAGATGTAGAGAAGTGTGGCTGAAAACTATTTGTCTTTCAATAATCTAAATGAGTATAATCATATCCAGTCAACTAACTTCTTTATACATCCAAAGCAGTTGGATGTTTATGTGATCAGATTACTTCTGGTATTTGTTCAAATTAAACATGCATGTCAAGTTTGATGGAAGGTTCCATGAATTATGACCCAACTGCAAGTAATTATGTCTTAATATATATATATTAGAAATTGATATGTATAATTTGATTTTTCTTAAATGTAAGTTATTTTCTGTAGCTTTGGTACATTTTAAATCGGTGCTTGAGATTACATTAATGATCAAAGAAACCTTGATTTCTTATAAGTCCATAGGACTGCCCAGCACAAAATTTCTGTGATAAGTAGTGGAGAGCAACACCCAGGTTTCTCTCATTTAGAATACTACAATTGTGCCTACAAAATTTTAAAGAAACTCCTTCAGTCAAAATTTGTATTTCTATTTTTTTTATAGTTTTGTGCTAAGGGATCATATCGTGGTAGCTAGGCTGGGCTTATTGTGTGACATATATGAATAAAACCTCACTTTAAATTAATTATTATTAACAAGTTCCATAAGTGGTGTATTATGTGCAATCTTTTCAGTTTGCTCTGTTGGACTATTAATATTTTTTTTTATTTCAATTGATGAATGATAATATTTAATAAAAATGGTAGAACAACCATAATTCATGGTAAAACTTTAGAGAGGTAATGGTATTATTGGATTATAAAAATTACTATCAACTAGAAAAGCACAATGGAATGTTTAATTCAGTGTGGTTTAGATGAGTTTTATTGTTATTTTAGTATTATAAATGTAGTATCTTGTTCACATTTGTAATTGGTCTTAAATTTTCAATTATGGAACTGGTTATATAATTATAAATTCTTTGGCTTGGTTGTAAGTTATCAGTACAATAATTATATATATTTTATTTAGTTAGAGTAAGAAGCTGTGATAATGTCATTTATCTTTTTATTAACATATAGATTTGTTCAGCACATCTTTAATTCATGTCTAAACTAGAAAGCTCTATATTGCTGGGGAAATTCAAATGCATTTCCCTGCTTTTAAAGTCACTTAATCAGTATTAACAAGAAAAAATCTCCACAGCACAAGATTATAATTGCAGATAAAAGTGTGAGTGAAGTTACCTAGCAAGTTTAATGCTTTTCTATAAAAAAAAAAAAAAAGTGATATAACTAGAAGTATGTACAGTTAATCTAAGCATTACAAAACCCAATGTTTAACCTCTGTGAAATATTGTTTGGTTCATACTATAAATTAAACATGAAAACAGTAAAGCCTGATGTTTGATTAATCTTCTGTTGTAAATTGTCTTTTTGTTACATAATGACAAAATTAATTGCATACTCTTTCATAAGAATGATATGCATATGCTATTCCAATAGCATGTCACTATATCATTGATGTATTTGGTTCACCACGATCACCTAACAGTGCAGTGTCACCAAGTATAAATTTATTGTTAATGAGTTATGTCATAACATTTTGTATGATTATTTATTAATATAGACCTCAATAAGACAATTTGAAAACAATACATTGTTTTTTTCAATGAATCTGGAAAAACTTGTTGGAGATATATCTGGGTTCTATACCACACCTTTATCCAATTCTAAGCAATAACATAATTTTGAAAAAAAAATGCTTTGTATTAAGAAAAGACCACCTGACCCATAAAGCCATTGTAATGAAATTGGCTGTGGAGTTCTGGTACCATTAACAACGTAAAATATGAAAGTTCGCAAAGGCTCAGAAGTTTCCAAATAGAACTTGAAATCCAAAACTGTTTAAAGAGAAAAACTGTCTTAAAAATAAAAAACAAAGAGTATAATAAGTATCCTCTTTGATACATACCTGTTACGTCCTTGGTGCAACTGTTAGACTTTTAATTGTATCTTTGAAGCCAAAGTACAAGTATGGTGGAGAGTTTTCCAAATTTTGTGGTCTTGGGTTTGACATTGCAGCAGTTTGTTACAATGAAAACAATGGTATTTTACATTAGTATATAGTTAGTTATCATATTGAACATGCGTCTTAATGTGTCATACGGATTTTTCAGGTCTGTGAACTTACTGATTTCTATTCCCTGCAGTGGACAGACTGCAGATAGTTCATTATGTGGTTTTACAGTAAGTAAACAACAAAGTAGTACGAGACAAATAATATCATTCTTATAAAGTATTAGGGTATTAAGTGCGATATAATATTGTTAAAACTATGTATTTGAATATTATCAAATTTCTAAGAGAAAAGAAAAGACCCGACTTTGATACAAAACATGAGTAAACAATTTTATTGAAGTTTGTTAAACACCTCCCAATTAAAAGTTTTAATCTTTACAAGTGAGAGCTTACAGTACAAAAAAAAAGGCAAACAATTTGACAAACGTAGTAAAAACATGACCAGGCTTGATATTTCTGTATATTTTAAGCTTTAAAAATTAGTTTCTGTCATGAGGTAAACTGGCTTACACAAACTGAATAAACCCAAAAACTTTTAAGATGCAAGATTTTATTTGTAGATTTTATCATTCTTCACCACCAAAACTACACGCATTGTAAACACATTTCGAAAACAATTTCAAATAATTAAATGCTTGAAGAAATTTATACAAAATTCAATGTTTACTGAGTACGTATTTAAATTCACGCAGATTTTAGAATGAACGAGGACAGATTGTTAGGTAATAACTAGAAACTCAGTTAAAAAAAATTGTAATTTCTAATTCCACTCCACCTTGTGTAGCATTTCACTTAGAAATGTTTAAACAAAACTTTTTTTTTTTTATACGTGAACACGTTTTGCATTAGTACTATGATAATATGAGCACACACCGTTATAATTAGCCAGGTTTAATTACCAGGTGAAATAGTTTCATATATTTACGCCGACTGTGCAAACAGCCATCAAGTATGAGAAAACGGCTATATTTTCCATTTTCGAGCTACTGAAATGTCTACGTATACTGTTTCATACACGTATTTATCATTCTAATTGACTAGAAAAAAAATTTAAAGTAATGTTAAAGCTGAGATGATTATTCTGGCACAAAGTTTAGAGTTATCTCCTTTTTTTGTGTGTAATTTATACAAAATGATTTAATTTAATACAAAAAAGGATTTACGACACATTTATAGGTGGCATCTGATCTTAAAAATTCATTTAAATAGTGCAAGTATACAGATTATAAACAAATGTACAAAAGTTTTCACTTTTGCGAGATACAAAAGTCATAACTACCATACGTAAAGTTTGAATGGACTGGTAATTAATAATAAATGCGCGTAGTGATAGAACGCCAAACGTTACGAGTTGGAAGTACATGGTAAAAAGCTAAAACGATGCAAGGGTGTATTATTAGGAGTATTTTTCCAAAAAGTATGATGAATTTATTTATTTACAGTTTTGGATAACTTACATCGGTGTAATGTTAAAGCATGGTTGCCTGTGAGACTGAAAAGTGATGTGACGGCTATTGGTTTCAGTATTTTTTCTTCTTCAGAAACTCAATATAGCTTCTAGCGGTATTTGTCTAATATTAAGAAATCAACAAAATATTACGATCACCCCATTCCTGGATGTCAAGATTTTTTATCTTAAAATAGTAGCGTATTTAGGTAGAGTCTAGAGAGGGCTCAGCTGCAGGGCCCATTGATAATTTTATGCTATATAAAATTACATGGGATGTAGGGTCCACACGACCTAAACCCACCACTGTGTTAAAAAAGGATTTACTGTGTTAACTTACAGAATAGTTTTACTAAGTAATGCCACTTCTCTTTAACTGCTAGGTTCTTCTATCTTTCAAATAAGTATTTAAGCATATGCAAATTGTCAATACTTAAGGTAGTTTAATATTTACGTTCATTATAACTTGAAAAAGTAGTTTTTAGTCCCCATTTATAATTTTTAGAGCATCTCGGTAACTGTTAAAGTCTCTTTACATTAAACGTTTGAATCGGCGTTACTCGCACATATGTCGATACCGAATTTCATAATTAGCATTAAAGCCAGGACTGCTCTTAGGTAATAGGTATTTAGCCCACGATCACGGTAGTTATTCTACATTATATAAATAACTATATATATATACACACACACATTAAAAATATTAATTTTACGTCTGTCTTAAAAACATGACGAAATAACAAAGTCCTAAATACAAAACCTTAATTCATAGTCAAATATGTTAACATAATAATTACATATTTTCCCAGCATATTTAACTGTTTAAAATGATAAAAAGAAGAAAATTCTTAGATACGAAATTTACCAAGTTATGTAACAAGCTTGTTTATAGAAATTTATTTAAAGTTTTACGCCAGTGTGAATTTATTATGATCCTTCAGATAATATTTTGATAATAATACTAATGATATGTTTGGATATATAGTGTAAGTAAAATGCATTATTAGCAACGTATAGCGGGTTCGCGCCCGCGTCGCGCTAAACATGCTCGCCCTCCCAGCCATGGGGGTGTATAATGTTACGGTCAATCCCACTATTCGTTGGTAAAAGAGTAGCCCAAGAGTTGGCTGTGGGTGGTGATGACTAGCTGCCTTCCCTCTAGTCTTATACTGCTAAATTAGGGACGGCTAGCACAGATAGCCTCTCGAGTAGCTTTGAGCGAAATTCCAAAAATACAAATAAAACATAAAAAGCAACGTATATTGCGCAATTTTGTTTTTAATGGGAAAATGTTCACAATTTTCGCCACGTTGTGTGGTTATAAATATTAACGTTTATAAAATAAAATAAAATGAAGGAAAAGAAATGATACTATAATTTCAATAGTGTGACGAATTTGATATGTTCTCGGATTTTGATCCGTTTTTTTGTAAAATATGTTTTTGTAATCGTCTTTGTTTTAGAGCAACTTAATTAATCATGTAAATTCAAATTAATGTTTTTATACTTTGTTATCAACTTATTAGGTGTTCCAAAATTATCAATGCTGAAAAGCTTTATAACAATGTTTAAGGATACTATTCTTCACTCACGCACCAAAATAATTAAACCTCAATATAGTAATCAAGTTTATTACCATTTGGATTTAATTAATAACTAAATTAATTCTTAATATTCGGCCCTCCAGTGGTACAATGACACGTCTGCGGACTTTCACTGCTAGAAGCCGGTCTTCGATACCCATGGTGGGTAAGGCACAGCTCGCCCTTTGTACTTAATGACAAACAACAATTTTAATTTATAATTTATAATTAACAAGGTTTAAAATAATTTGAAATTTATAAAAAATATTTTAAAACATTAAAAATTATGTATTGCACCCACGCAGAATTTTTAGTAATTAATAAATGATGAAATAAGCGGTACAATTCAAGCGCGAACAACAATTTTCATCGAGACCTTCAGGTAGAACAGGTCAAAATTGCACCAGACTCTCCCAGATCGCGAACAACAAAACGACTAAATACCAATCCGGACGATGCCTTCTTCCAATCCATCTTAATGGAAAATGTTCCGTGATTACCAGCATATTATAGGAATAAAAATTTACCCTTTCCTTTAGTTTGACATTACAGTTTATATCACGTGAATTAAAATAATGTCTGAGGAAGCAAGAAGTACTAAAAAAGGTAAGTACCACCTTTAGATTTTAATTGAGTTGCACTTCACTCCCTCATGGAATCCACCCTTCGTTTTCTGAAGGTCTTTTCATCTATTCAAAATCGTTATTATTCACAAATAATTTCGCTTTCATTTTCATTTAAGGTGAACATACCAAGCAGATGAAAATGTACAAAGGCCCAATCAGATAAAAAATTAATAACCAAGATATTTTGCATCACACGTTTGGAAATCCATAGCTATTTAAAATAGCCGTAACTTTTTTATTGTTGTTGGAGATAAATTTAAATGAAAATTATATAATACTTTACGATTTATTACTGAATGTATGAAAAGTACAGGAGAAAATATTCACAGATAATATGTCAATATAAAAGCCTGTACTCGTTAATTTTTATTTAAAACAGCGTGTCGTCTGCCATGAATAGTTTTATGTTCACAGTATTTGAATAAAAAATTATAACTTTTACAACTATTTTACGCAGTAAGGAATATGTTAGGATTAATTCAATCGCAGATGTGTATGTATTTCAAAATTATGAAAACAAACATGGCTTACAAATACATGCGGGTAATATTACATCATTAATTTTCGACAGTAATAACCACATTGCGGAAAATTGCTTCTTGTGTCTCCCTTGACGCTAAGCCTTACACAATATCAAGAAAGTTGATAAAACCGAACGACAATAGTACATTGGCAATAATGTCTGACGAATTTTAAAAGCTTTATATGCTATAAGACTCTAAGACATATTTAATATATTTACACTGTGAACACTGATATATAATAAATATTTCGGGATTACTGAAAGATCCTGACATTTACAAAGGAACTTTATATACTGAAAAATATTATAACATTCGTACATAATTAGTTTCTTTTTTTTTAGCGTGAATATTTTGTGAAAGATGCAAAGCAAATATTGAGTCAAATTTAACTTTAAACATACTTTTGAAATTATGGAGTTCATACGTGCAGCATTGTAGTCTATCACAGCTGAGTGAGCATGAAAGACGACGGTTGGAGTAAAAGATAAAAGTTAATCGAAAAAACAGAAAGCTTTCAGCATTAAACCACTTAAAAGTAAAAAAAAAAAGTCAAAACTGAAGTGTTAACCGTAATGACTAGAAATAAAATAATTTGTTATTTACATAAGTATTTTTCTTGTCTGTTCAGGATCAATGACGTTCTATGTCACTGCTATTCCGCATTATTATTATTTGGAGATTAATAACACATTTCCATTTATTGTCTGTTTTTCATTTGTTTCTTTTTTCTACATGTAAAAACAAAGGTCACTCACTTGCCACTATTATTATGCAAAAGAGAGATTGGTTAGCTAGCACCAATCATCTTCGGAGTCACTTTGCGGTCCCATGTGGCCTGTCCGTAAGCTTACTAGAGATGGTTCTTTATTCACTTTTTCGCGTAGTCTTTCACGTTCTCTCTGACCCGGCTTGTAACCGTTAGGCAATGGAGATGGAAGCTGACGTGAACCCCTTCCAATAGCTGCAGCTGCTTCAAAACTAAGGGGTTCACTAATATGGCCAAGAGTGCCAACATTTCTGTCCGTATATGGCAGAATAGACTGTTGATGTCGATCAAGACCATGAGTCTTCTGTTGAGTATGTGGCAAGCTAATACTACTACCAGTTCTTTCTCCTCGTTGTAGTGAGGGGCTGTAAGTCTTTGCACTTGAAGTTATTCTCTGGCGCCAGAACGGCAGTTGAGATTTTGGCAGATGAGTAGGCGAGGCGTTCACTTTGGGAAAATTAATACTAAAGGGGGTTTTATTATTAGGCTGGGGCAGTGTAGGTGAATGAGACACAATGGGAAAATTGATACCTTCCACTGATCGAACATCAAGACGCAAGGTTGAGGGTTTGTTGGGGGTTGGAGGCAATTTCCTCCCTTTTGGCATTCGCTGTAACGGTAGGCTATGCGCAGAGGCTGGACTTGGGCTACGTGATCTCTGTTCTAACTGGGTTCTACCATAGTACTCACTGTGGCCTGGAGTGGAATTCGGGCTGGGACTACGTGATCGCCTATAGAAACACGTCGTCCGGTATTCTGGGCTAACACTTCGACTCCGCTCTCGTAAAGGAGATGTTCTCCAGGGCGATGGCTTGCCTGGCACAGAGCGAATCGGTGATCTTCCTCGAAACGTTCGCCCTTTGCCAGAGATGCCGAACTCATCACCCCTAAGTTTAGCTACACATACAGAGGGCAGAAAAGAACTGAATAAAAATGTCTCCTTTCCAAATTGTTTTCAGCTTATTTCCGAGAAGCTTAACCTAATTTTAGCTGCTCATTGCAAGCAGAAGAGAAAAATTTCGACAAGACTCACATACATGTTTTACATAATAAATATAGAAATCATACAAAACTTTAAATGTGTAATTCTTGTGTATATATATATATTTCACATATAATTTTGTGCTCTCCCTTATGCTTTAAACAATAAAGAAAAACGAAAACAAAAAATGTATCTCAGAACGGCTTATATGGGTATGAACACTTTTATTGATAAGCAGAGAATAACTTTTCGACCTTCCTAGGTCATCTTTGCTAACCTGAAGTTCCGAGATACATTTTTATTTCAAGTAGGTTTCTCGTCATCAAGAAGAACGAACAGATACTTAAAGCTGTCCTACCTTTCGCTCTTCCTCTGCGACTTGTCTCATACTTTACTCTGTCCACAATATCAGCCACTGCTTCAGAAAATCCAATGTCGTGACCACCCCGTCGAGGAGAAGGAGACCTCATGACGGGGGTTGGAGATCTTCCCCGTCGTGGGGGAGTTAGGGACTCGTGCCTGAATCTTTCTGGGGAGGGAGATCGCGATCGGCTGTGGTGATAATCGCGGTCACAAGGATGAAGATGAGTTTCTTTTTCCTACAATTTGCAAAATATTTTACTATATATTTAGGTTTTATTTTGAAAATTCGGCGTTTCTTTTCGAAATTTTGCCTCTGTTGTTTGATGAAAAAATTAACACGAGTTAAACTTTTATTTATAGTATTAAATACACAAGAGAAAAGTCCAATATGTAAATACAAAAGTGTAAATTATAAAGTTTCATAAAAATACACCTCGTTAACTGTATCGTCAACCGGAAAGCCTTTATGGAATACTTTGGTATTAGTAACAGACTACTACAAAAAATAATCGAATTCTTAATTCATACTGTAAAAAAACTGACAAGATAAAAAAATTATATTTATAAGAATGAAATACGTTAATCGCAGGTGGTCAGTAAATTAATAAAACATTTTTCGTATAGTTTTCTTAAAAAATACGTGTTTTTGATATTAAATGGTTTGAATAATTAGTTTACTTTAAAATAGTTAGGCTTAATAAGAGGTAGTTAATTCAACAATATCAGTTTTACAATTTAGTTTTTTTTTTGTGATAGTATACATAAATCGGTTTGTGGAAAGAAGCCGTTCTGCACATGGATAATTCTCAGTAATTACAATTTTTTAATGCCAACGAAATATATAATTCAAAAATAAATAAAATGAACTATCTGTACGATCAATATTTATTGATCGCTAATATAAATGAAATAAACCAATGTGCTTGTATAGGATCACTCATACTAATCATGTATAAAAAGAAGAGTCTCTAGAGGCGCCATTTTAAAAATTTATAAATAAGGGTATTTTCAATCGGAACAGCAACATTTTTGACACAGAAACATAGGTCTCCTAAGATTAGGTACAGCCATTCCTAATTTAAAGCTATTGATCAGTGGCTAGTTTTAACCGAATAGCGGGATTAACTATATTACAATTATAACGCCCACAAAAACTGAAATTGTATAGCGTGTTAAGAAGCATAATCCAGTTTTGTTTTTACTTAGACCTTGTAACCTGCTGTTTCTCAAATTTACCACAAGGGCCAAGTCCACAACTACAAACAAGGGACAAAAATACTTGCCTCCATCACACATGCTTTTCTTCTACATAAAAAAAAAAAAAAAACTGTTAGAAAACCCCGAGTGATATTATTTATTTCCATTATATTTTTATTCATTATTTATAATACGTTTTATCATTGTGTGAATGTGTAATCAGTTTTCACATTTTACGTTTAGCATGATAAACAAGTTGCGCATCATCTTAGGTTGGTTTGTTACGTTTTTACACGTCTTCCCCTTACCGTTCTATTTTAAATGTGCATCGTTTATATCACGTTGCAATATTATAATAGATTCCTTTCCACAAGTTACTGGAATGGTAATGAGATTCCACCCAATTTATGAACAAAATTTAATGAAGCATAATAAATATCATAGTGTGAGCGAAATTTGCAATGGTGTGCGATTTTTGCGTCACCCCTTATATATACACATATATAATCAAACACGTCGAACTGGTAGATGGTAAGGTTATTTTCTTTACAGTACAACTTCAACTTCTCTGAATTATGTATTATTGTAAACAACTTGCGAGTTGTTAGTGGGTAATCATGTCTTACTGTATAATACGAGAACTGTAACCAATTCTTAATTTTTTTGTAAAATTAAATTCAATATCAAATAGGGTATTAGTACTTTTATTTACATTTATGGGATGGTAATATATGAAGATTATTCACTTACATAAACTTCGAGAGAATACTTAAATATTTTCGTAGCATACACTTTTAATTTAAACAATAGAGTAACACCCTTCAGTTTTCAGTACGAAGAGCGAATAATTTTGAAGTAGAATCATGATGACTGAAACCTAACTAAAGCTATAGTTACTGAATTTTAACAACGCTTTTCTGCTGGTTCCGTTCAACTACCAATATGCTAACCTGAAACCCACTAGCCACTGGAACAAAGACGTCTCATTAGTAATCCTGTATATTTGGCAAAAAAATTTCGGCTAGCTTCGATGGCTTTAACCAATAAAACGTCAGTTATAGACTTTATGTTTGTAGTGACTTTGCACATAATTTTTTAAACCTTACAGACAATAAATTAATAAGCTTTTGTGGAAACTCGTTACTGATGACATGATAAACTAAATGTGAACAACATCTTAAACGTTTTTTTTTATTAATGTATTGAACTGAACACTTAGTAAAAAGACAGGTTATCAAGTTTTAACTTTTTAAATACGAAACTTACTAAACGGATCAGTTTACTACTTGATATATATTATCACTATTAAGAATTAATAAAAGGATTATGGATATTTTATAAAAGTAATATTTAGATATACCTTAAGAAATCTTTCAGGTTTAAAAAGTTTTCTAAACCATTTGTACACAAAATTTCTCATGAATTTATTAGTTTCAATGCTCTTGATAACATACAAGTTACACAAAAATGAAAAAAAATGGAATTAATTCAGCAGTCTCCTGGTGAGGTCCGTTACGTATTTTACAGAGAAAATGTGTGATTTCATCCACTGTACGGTTAGTTGTTTTACATTGAATTTGATGCAAAACAAAAAAAATTACTCAATATATACACCTATACCGAGAGTGAACTATAATAAATCAATGATTTGAGAGTTAACGTGGGAAAATGATTCATTTTGTAAATGAGTTTTAAGATGTAACTTTGTTATCTGTATTAAAACAACCCAAATACACTAATAAAATATTAATTAATTATCATAAAACTGAAGGCTTACCTTACTCATTGCATGATTTTTATCACACATACTCCACGTTGTTCTTGTCATTGGTTTTCTTTAGGAAGTTTTGTTTTATGTCACCTAACTCGAATTTTAAAACCAAAATCTACTAATAAAATATGTTTCCAAGAAAATCGTCTTTGAAATATTTGTTATATAAACATAAAATGAGATATTCCAGAAATGTTTGGAATGTCTCACTGTTTGACCTTTGAATAATCCACAACTAATGTAACCATACAAATAAGAAACAGTCAGTAAGCGCTTACGAAACAAAAGAACAACATAAGACAGGAACGTCACATTTTTAAATAAACAGAGCACAAGGAGCGTAGATAACACAGAACAGTTACAAGGGTCACCCACTCACTTCCTCGGGTCCTGGCTCCCCGTCTGCATTATCTGTTGGTGGTGGTTCCGTTACGTTCACGTCCAACATTTCGATGCCCTGTTTACACCCGAGAGTAATTCTTATAGTTACACATTTTTACTTCTTCTCAAAACTTAAGACATTTGTATAGTAATACCCAGCTAAGTATACAGTGATACTTCACTCCAAATGACCATCTAGAAATGCATAACCAGCAGCAAACCTGTGCTCAATACAAGATGAAAGCAGGAAATTGTGAGAATACATTGCTGAGAATTGCAGGAATGTTGCTCTTGCAATTCTGAATCCACTGTACTTATTCGTAAAGAAGATTCACAATATTCACACTTAATAAAAAAATATATTTATGTGAGCAAATTCACTTTAGTTGTATTGAAGTGCTTTATTTATAATCATGCAGGAATTAAAGTGAAAATAAAAATATTACAATAACTAATACCGTATAGAGATTTCATCAGTAATATACCTATTCTATTTCTAATGTTCCTTTCTTTTTATGTGTACAAGAGCGTAAAATGTAAAAGATGAGACAGAATTTGGAGTTTACAGTTTTGATTTAAATTCTAGTGTGAACACCTGTGATATGTTACACACGTAATAACACCATCTACAGTAAAAAAGTTTTTGTTGCAAATCTCAGGGTGGAATACATTATAAGTAACTTTTGTTTGTCAAGAACAAAATTAGTAATAATATAAAAATACTCAGAAAAATTAAAATTCAATTATACTTATCTTTGGAGGGTGTGTTATCATTGGATACGTAAATGAGTACAATTCGGTGAAGAAGGAAGCATACGATTTAATATTTGTTGAAGACAAACTGATGATATGTATATCAAAGTGCAGCAAGAGATATGTGATATCAATCTTGTGGAGAAATGTCGTTAACATGAAATCAGAGGTATTATCAACCTTGTTAACGCTTATAAAGATGATTAGCAGTGGTAACATGTGATTCATGTTACATGTTGGAGTTAAATTCATCCAGTTGTCAACGAATGCTTAAGACCTTTGGTTTCAATCCAGTGATAAATCAAAGAAAACCCAGATTAGTTTGTAGAAAAGGGAATGATCAAATTGCGATATATTTTTCTTTCTCAGTTGTTTGACGAATCTGCATGAGAGTTAGAGCTAACACTAGGTTGACACTGTGTATTTAAGTATTAATTTCAGAGCAGATATTACACTATGTAGATAGATACGAAAAACAATCTTTGGTTTGAACTTCGCGCAAAGCTACACGAGGGCTATTTGCGCTAGCCGTCATCACCCACCGCCAACTCTTGGGCTACTCTTTTACCAACGAATAGTGGGATTAACCGTCACATTATAACGTCCCACGGATGAAAGGACGAGCATGTTTGGTGTGACGGGGATTCTAGCCTGTGACCCTCAGTTTACGAATCGTGTGCCTTGACCAGTTGGCCAAAATGAGCCCAACAATCTTTACCAAGCTAGAACTGTTACACTTAAAGGGTTGAGTATCCTACATTAAAAAGGTTTTGAATATGAAAATTAGTAAGATACATGACAATCACTACCAGTATAAAGTAAAACAGATGTATTTGTTCTACACTTTGACAATGTTTGGCGTTTTGTTGGTAGTGTGATGCTATCGAAAAATTGACGCAAAATATTTATAAATCTCATATCACAAAGTTCTGCTCAGATTACGGATATAGAATTTGCAAAATGAGGATATATCTTGTATATCATGGCATTGGAAAATAAAGGAATATGGATCAACTTGGACACTAGTATATCTAGAAAAAAATCTATTACAAGTCGTACCCAAGCTGTAGCAAGCCACATGTGACATGTGAGAATTCATGAACATAAAGGTCAATGATAAAAGCCAACCACATAAACTAGGCAACAGTAAGCAATACCTTCAAGAAGGAAGAAAAATCTCTATTTGGAAATGAGGCCAACAGAGTACTAGTTCACCAAGATAAGGCTTCCTGTTTAACCATCGAATATTTCAAGCAGCTGAAGAATAAAATGAATATTCATGCTGTTTACATACACACACATTTATATATATATACATATATATATATATATATATACTTGTTAAATCACCTATGAACGTTTGTACAATCATACTGTTGAAACAGGTTATAATAATATGTATTTCTCGTACAGCATATGGACTATGGAAAGAAACTAGAAAGATATGGTATGCTTTGGACATGACAACCTCACGACAGAACTTTCTGCATTGAAAAATACGCTGCAAGACTATTGCCAAGATGCAAAGTATGCTTGAATAGAGACATAATTTAAAACTAAGACGGCACATTTTATGCTCTAAATTTCGGTGCTATTGTTTAAAACTGATCATAAGCAAGTACAATCCTGTAATAAAGGTCTCATGTGTATGAATATTATTGTAGACTTTATGTGAAACGTATTATCTTTATTTATGTATACATCATATTCGAAAATTACAATTTAAATGTATAAAGCTGTTAAAGCATCCTTAATAAATATGCGTGACATTGTTGATATAAATCCTTAAAATGAAGATGAATTTTAGCCGCGGCATAGTGGCTAAAAGAATGGCTCTATTCTCCTTACCCCAAGTACAAACGTTTAGTTAATAGCTCCGTCATCTCATGAACAATTTGAGATCTAATTACAGTTTTGGACTCGGGAGGACAAACCCTTTCGATTGATGCATTTGATCACGCCCCAGGTCTCATAAATTAATTAACTCTAATCCTACCTAAAATAATTTCAATTTGAGGGTAGCATGGTAGAGAATCTGATGAGTAATAAATTGAATCGAGTATACGTGCGCCCTAAACTTTGTATTGGTGACACACAAAAATACAGCTACTAAAAAGGGCTCATAGATTACTTTAATCCTGCATAAAATTCAATTGATGCGGAGGATATTGAGGACTACATTTCGGTTTTAAGACCTTGCTTTCGTTTTTCACAAATCACTGGTCTCTTGATTTCCAATGCTTCTCCACTCTTGAAATACGAAATGGTCAAATTAAAAGGAGTATGAAAATTAAACTATGTGATTTTTGTTAATGACACATTATGTCCATCACATTTTTTATCTTCCTTACTCATCTCAAGAAATAAAATTTATGCTTCCTATAGAGTACAGTAGTATTGTTAAAATAGTAATGTCGTCAATGTGAACGAAGGTCCCTGAAGAGCCGACTTAGGGCCTACTGTGACAATTTCTCGAATAATATTCATCAGGATACCACAGGGGTTATTAACGGTTTCTCTGTTGATGAAGGAAAGATAGAAAGTTTGAAAGATTAGCAAGAAAATACGTCTGTTGTTTGCGATCTCATCAAAACATGCGTAAATCAGATATTAAATGAAAATTTGTGAAAAAAAATGTTAGGTAGGCTTTGTGTATTTGAAATTTGTCATACTTATCTGAAATAGTGTATGTTTAGAAGAGAAAACATACCTCTATGCCACTGGACAGAGTTGCGATACGACTATTTTATATATATTGCAGTTTTGGGAGAATACCTGTGTAAAAATGTATGTCATTCGATTGTTTTCGTTGTGCATCTATGTAGCTAAGGGTGTATCTCACTTAGGTAATTTTATCTTCGATGAAATTGAATTTATAATGATATATTTGGTTAACTAACTTATCATAACACGGTACAGGACAAATAAAAAAAAAAAAAAAACGTGTAATCGACGTACCCTGCGGCGCTCTCCAATCTTACTCAAGTGTTTTGCATAAAGAAACCTAAACCGAAAAAAAACACACAGACAAAAGAAAGGAGAACTAAACTAAACAGAGTTCTAAATAAAAGATGTAAACAAAATCCTGTCACACTTCTCTTTCATATCAACAATGTGCCGAACTCATGCAATACATTTTTTCCCAAGTTACCATTAACATGCTTTCCATTGAAAATGCCTTAACGATGGCAGGAGTGCAAAGAGTTACGACTGCGCATATTCTATACAATAAATTGTAATTTTCAATTAAATACAGTTGAACTTAAGTGCACTTTTTCCATCATTCACTAGTGCTTCCCAGTAGACTTAGTCTATAGATAATAGATAATATATATACTAAAAAAATTATAAATCAATCAATAAATATCAGATCATTATTACATATTTTTGAATCCATTGTTTCAAACATTAGACAGACAAATTTTCATAATTTAACGGCGACGTTAATATAATTTTTTTATAAATATTTAAATTATTAAAAAAATGTAAATGTCCACTTTGGACGAACAAGAAAGGAGACTTCTCACTGAGCAATATTAAATGTAAAAGATGTTTTCGCTCGTGTTACCCGCTTATCATTACTAATTTCATTTCTTCTATCTTGTCCCTAAGATCTTTATTGTTTTCGGTCATGCACTATAATATAAAAAATACTTTTCAATACTATACGATCTATTACAGCTTCAACGGAGCTATTCTGCAATACGGATTGAATTTCTAAATAAATTCTGAAAAGCTGAACAAATATGGAGAATTGTTCGACGTATTCAAAAGGCCCAGCATATTTATCATTTGAATACATGTTACTGTCTCGAAAAAAATCAAATAAAAATTATAAATTTATATCTGGCGTAACTACTCTTCACGCACACATCTTACTATAATGAACACAGCATGTATGTCAGTATCTATGTATGTGACCAAAACTCCTGTTATATTTATTGAACGGTGTCACAAACAAAAATTTTACACTTTTGGTATTTGACATTCAGACAATCAGAAAAAAAATGACTCTGGTATGTGCAAGAACCATTTCTTTATAGTGGAACACAAATTTCAGGTTCTTTCCTCACTGCAAGAACACGACTTTCACAATGACTGTATGCGAGGACTATTACATTTTATTGATGTATGTTTTAGCTGCAGTACTAAAAAACTAAAGTTCTGAAAAAACCTTTTTTTTTCAATAAATGGTACCACTTTTAATATATTACAGCTTATATCAGTAAAGTACATGAAAATCTTTGGCTCTGTACATTGAACTGTTTTAATGCACTGACTAAGGCCACAAATCCGTGCAGTATTTTATCTAAATTTTATTCAATGAGGTATTAATACCATAATTGAACAAACAGTCGCCCGGGGCGGCGCTTCTGCTGGTCCACTTAATGCTTATATTCAGTGACAAAGTGCGAATACAAGATTTACTGACATCAGACTAATGGTTATCTTTTAAAGATTTGGTTTGAAGGACCAACGCATTGTAAGTTTTTTAAAGCTATAACAAAACGAACAATAAATGCAGGTATAATAAACGAAATGTGTCATTATTTGTATATCATTCAATAAATGAAATGTTTTGCCCTTTATCCTATAATCTCATGATTTTGGAAGTTATATGTTCACTGGGTAGGGTTCAACATGAAACAAATTCCAAATGACGCTAACCCTTTTCAAATTGGTGCTCTGTAAGTGATGCGTTACTTGTGACACAAAACCAAGATTCCAGATTAATCTGAAAAGTGGAGATTTCAAAAATACATAGGTTTTACTTGATCAGAAAACGGAATTAGGAGTTTTACAATCAGTCAGTGTATATTGAAGTCTCGTAACTTGTCTATAGTATTCCTCCTGATTTGATTGCGAAGGAAATGATAATTTTGTGGTTCTTTTCCTTTCATCGGGTATTGTATTACTGTACAAAGCATGTTATCTACTGCTTCATGATATATTTTGGTCAATTAGATCTTCACAAGATACGACAAGGATCACGTGTGGATCCAACAGAAATAACGAACGTTATAAAAATCATTATCGTCACGTCACGTTGAAACGAAAATTTCAATACGTCTTTGTTTCGTAACTCACTTGAAATCCTATCACACTTAAACACGTATGTTAAAGAAACTCACGTCATGTTTTATAATGCATGAAAAATGTCAAATGTGAATCAGTATAGTTATATTAAAATAACAAGAGCTAAATCAAATATACTATTATACAGGGTGTTCGGAAAGTCACTGTGCAGTTTTGTAATCATATACATATATAACTGCACAGTGACTTTCCGAACACCCTGTATATGCCTCAACACATTACGCTATGAAATACGTATATATAATGTGCTTTTCACAATTTGTAGTAAAAATGTGTCCATCTAACCAACCATCTTGATCCTAGTTATTCTCATAGTTTCGGGCAATACAGGTCAAAGGTCCTGATCCTTTTGTTAAAATTCAGCTTAAGTGTGGAGATTGGATGTGTTTGTGGCTCTTTCTTGCAGGTGGAGAGTCGGGGAGGTTTTAACTCCGCGATTATTAACGTATGTAAGGCATAAAATTTTGGAGTTTGAAATAATGGTATATCCGCATATTTGAATCGTCTCTACAAATAAAGGCTCGATCTCCATAGACTACTTCACGACCGACAACCCGTCACATAACGGAAGTGTTGAAGACAATTCAATGCCTTCTCACTTCCAGTAACCTAAACACACAGCAGTGTCATGGTGGCTGGCGTAGAAATCTTTCTTAAAACTGTAGAGAAGATACCTCACACAGACACAGACTGACAGAAACAACATCAGATCTTTACTTATATTTCTGCAATAAATCCAAAGTAGTTTATTATTTTCCTACCAGTAATAGATATTTCAAATATGGTATACAAAGCCTACCACGAAAGCTTTTCCAGTTGATTTATATTAAGATAAACACCAACATAAGCTTTGCATATTATTAGCCTGATATGATGACACATCTATACTGTGACAAATTATCATCTTTGTACAGATTTGATGGTAGTAAAGTATGGTTCCACCAAAAACACAGCATCCAACAGCGTGATATAAACATAATTTATGCTAAAACTTGACTTATGTATTTTAGGCTCCTAAAATTGGGTCTCGTCTCGTCTCGTCCCATATCGCTGATGGATTTTGAAAAGTTTATATCAAGGAGGAAGGCAACACGAATCTTCATGTTTTGCACAAAAGATTCATGCAGTGGTTTGGTTTGTTTTGAATTTCGCGCAAAGCTACACGAGAGCTATTTGCGCTAGCCGTCCCTAATTTAGCAGTTTAAGACTAGAGGGAAAGCAGTTAGTTATCACTACCCACCGCCAACTCTTGGGCTACTCTTTTACAAACGAATAGTGAGATTAACCGCACTTTAGAAAGCCCACATGGCCGAAAGGGCGATCATGTTTTGTGTGACGGGAATTCGAACTCGCGACCTCAGATTACGAGTCGAGTGCCTTAACCAGCTGGCCATGCCGGGCCTCATGCAGTGGAAAGTATATTGCAGAGAAACAGCAGACAACCAGAGTCATCTGCGGCTGTAAGACCAGACACTTATTCTCGTATCTTATCATTTATATCAAATATTGTCCATAATTTTTCATATGTTAAAGACGGTAGATCAAACAAAAAATGATATCCTAAGAATCAGATGATTAGGTCAATAACATCGAAACAATTTGAGGGTAAAGTATTTAAAATGTAATTTACCACACTAATCCGAAATTATTCACTTATTTTAAGAGAAATATAAATGTCGTTCTAACTTGTGACAAAGGTAGAACATGCTACTTTACCTTAAGTTACTATTTCACAAAAAGGTAGTGTATATTTAAGTAAACATACATACTACACGAACTTTATAAACACAGTAACACTTCTGATACAAACAAATAGATGAGTTATTTGTTCTACAGCACTTTTACAAGTCTTACGTGAAAAAAAAAAGTGATGCTAGTCTCCAACCATGTTAGTTTACAAAACCACACGTGTATTTTAGAGATAGGTGCTTTAGGAACAGTCTCTGAAGTTTACATGCAAGAAAATTTGTTATACATGCGGCTTCGCGTCAGCCATGCTAGGAAAGATGTGAACCCGTGAGGTAAGCTTAAGTTCAGTATACAAAACCATGCACCCTGATTTCTGCCAACAGGATTGTTGAACCCGACCTGCGATCCGGGAGGTTCGCTCTCTCCGCTGTTACGCTTTCTCCGGCTACTTCCCCGACGAAGGAAGCTGAAAGACCGCTGCCACGTCCGTTCAGGGGTATCTAGAATTTTGTCGATGCTACTTGGAAAGAGGAAGAAGAAAAAATAAAAACAGCGATATAAGTTGAAAGCTTTGAATGTAAGATGATGTGGATCATTAATATCTTGACTACATTTCTGTGTACTGTTATCATGCGAATTTCCAAAATTACGATCACTGAATAATCACACACAACCAGCGGCGTATTTAGGTATGGGTTGGAGGGGGCTCAGTTTCAGGTTCCGTGGTCTTAATGGGGGCCTCATTGATAATTTAATTCTATGTAAAATTATATGAGATGTGTGGTCTACAAAAATTATTAGCCCTTGGACCCACACAACCTTAAATCCGCCACTGTACACAAACAGTTAGTAACAATAATTACAATCTGCGTCCGAAAGAGAGGAATTTAGTTTCGTTTTTGTTTTGCTTTAACACTCCTACGAAACGTGGGGCCTAACAGGCCCCAGAGCAACTTGAAAGGTTATTAATATTAGGCTAATAATTTTGTATTTAAATGAAATTGCCATTTAAATCCATTAATGAATGGATTAACGAGATTCCCACTGTCCCTATCTACTATCTAGCGAAACCACAGCCAGGGGAACGGGCTTGGAGAAATCAGGACTAGAAACATCTTTTCGTAGGAGTGTTAAGTTAGTGTTTTAAAAATCATTCTCTCCATCGTAAACGCCCATTAGAAAAACGAGTAACTTCGCTTGACCACAAGTATGCAAAGTAATCTGGTAAATGTTAGCGTGATAACAAGCAAGTTCAACACCTACAACCTCAACCACAAGGATACAATGAAATGTGAAGTGCTTGTTTTTAACGACATTAACGATTCCAAGTGTTTAACACTATACTAAAACTATAATATGCCAGTTCACCCAGAAAAATTAATTATTTTAAGTTTGGCCAATAATTTTTACTTTTTTATTTTATTTTTTTACAGTTTGGCTATTACATTTGAGTTTATTCAAGAAAGCTAATATTTTTTCCATTTATCCGGAAAAATTAATTCTTTGGCTTATGTGTTTGTTTTTCTTATAGAAAAGCTACATTCGGCTATCTGCTGAGTCCACCGAGGGGAATCGAACCTCTGATTTTAGCGTTGTAAATCCATAGATTTACCATTGTACCAGCGGGGGACGAATTCTTTGGCTAACAACACTATACTTCTTTTGAGTTCCTTCAAAATTACCTCTTTCAAAACGACATAAAATTATCAAAAATATATTTTTATGACTACCTAATTAATGTCTCTATTAATTTGTCTAGTTGACAATAAATCTGATAAAAGTTTTAACAGTTATACCTCAGATAAAATCTGGGGCGTGTCCATCACTGTTTACATGGTGTGAGAGGAAAATAGACTTCCTTAGCTACGGTGAATTAACCACTGAAAATTGATTAAAAAGTAACACTTACTGTAGTTTTTAAATGATGAAATAGTTTTAAAAAATAAAAATACATGTAATTAAATAACTTAAAGGTAGCGATTTCCGTACTGAAGATTAAGACGAATAATAACTTATTTATTAGCTGATTTTTTTTAAAACTGTGGAAGGTGTTACACTTATAATTAGCCCCTTCTGACTAAAAAAAAAAGAACAAAAAATGAAAAAAAAAACTATCACCTGAGTCTCGAGTTGCGGAACGACCCAGGTCGAGATCGAACAGATCGGCTCTCAGCATCTTCGTAATGATCTTCATCCTGATTAAGAGTTTCGTGACTAGCAGCTCGTGAATTCGGGTTTCTGACTGCGCCCATTAGGCGACGTAGCAAGGACGGTCGCTAAATTTTGTAACATTATCATCATTACTATACGTAAGTTTGGACCGAAATATCTTCATATTGTGTATTATTTAGTTAAGGCTAATTGTATATATAAGAATGAATAAAGTAGTTTTAAAACAAGACGACATGAAATGAAAGAACACGGGATTGAATGCAACTAATCCGCACAGGTTTCAAACATGTAATCTGAAGAATGGTATTCCGCTTTTGTTATTAGATTTTAATATAATTATGAAAAAATTATTACAAAATTTACGACAAAACGACATACATGCTCAAATTTCAAAATAATAAAATACGGTTGACGTTTTTAGAATTTCAGATAAAATTCTAAACAATGAAAAAAAAAACATACGAGAAAGATAAATAGAAAGAGTAAAATATAAGAAATTACCGATGAGTCAGCCTGAGAATTAGTAGATGGGGCATTTTCCTCCTGTGAACAGAACAATCATACAATAATCACACACAAATACTTACAGGTCGACGGCAATTTTCAACAAAACACAGAATACCTGAGTAACAGAGGAAGTACTAACGTTAGTCAGTTCTCAAATAAATAACTGAAATAACAAATAAATAACTGAAGTAACAAATAAATAATTCAAATAATAATTTCCAAAACTTGTTGGGTCATTGCTGTATTTTTTCGTTACTAAGCACATAGCTGCAAAATGAGCTAGAAGCACCGAGACCATCACAGGGATTGAACCCTGAACTTGGGCCTTACAAGCCCTCAAAGCTCACTTCAGAGCCATTGAAGACATTATTTTTTTTTTTTAGTTTTGACAGAATTATTAGCAGCAACTGATAGCGGTGTTTAGAAACAAAATAAGAAGAATCCAAGCCTGTATTGATGCCAACGGGGGGTCACTTTCAACATTGTTTATAACTGCCATTTATATTTACCTCCTGTATTCTATATTGAAACATGTCTGTTAATAAATATATAAGTGCACAGCGACTTTCCGAACACCCTGCCTTAAGTTTAATAAGCTTGCTCTATGCTGCGTCTTATAACACTAGGAAGTTGTACTTAAAGGAAGTTTTATGTTATAAAAAACTATTAGGTTTTCAGTTAAATGTTCGAAAGTTATAAAAACTTGGCGAAAGAGAAGAAAAATCAAGCCCTCTAGCGATCGTGACAGAGTAACAACTAATTTTTGAAGACAAATCACTTATATAATTTAAAGTTAACATGTGATATCCTAAACATAAGTAACACAATAGTCCGAGGAAGGGTTCGAGTTATATTGGTTTTTTTATATAATGATTTAATTTTGGTCGTACGTACTTTACAGAAGAATAAACTTTCTATAATCAAGTTATACTTCAAATAGACAGGAAGATATAAGTATGAACGTCGAATATAATGATTTTTTTAAAAGATAGTTTAATGTTATCCGAGAAATAAACAATTTTTTTTCGGAAATAAAATCATAATTTTTCTATGCAAATCAATCACTAAAGAGAAGTATTCATATTTTAAACGCAACAACAACAAAAGAGGCATCTAACGCAAAAAGGTACCATAATATTGACAACGGTAAATAAACAATTATGATACTTTTCGGCTATTGTAATAATTAGGAGAAAAACAGAAATCAAATTAGTGACCTACAATTCATTTAATTATAGGAATACGGGAAGCTATCAAACAAATCTAAATTCGTGGGTGTATTTCATTTGGGTAAAAGTACATGCACAATATTTCAAATCTAAATTTGAGATACTATTGGCTCATTATATATCAAATCACTAAATTCAATACAGTTATCGTTTAAATCGCTACTTACTGAGAGGTTTTCTTCAGTTGGTAATTGTCCAAATCGTGTGGTTTTCCAGTTCTCTAGAATCAGTAAACCAGCATATATCTTCCCAACTGTAAGGTTTCCTTCCCGGAGAACTGATTAGTCAGAGAGCAATGATTCACGAATGAGACAGAGTTGAAATTTAAAAATTATAAATTTAGATATTAAAGAGAAAAACGTAGTTAGCAATTACATGAGGTGTAATTAAAACGAATGCAAATAATAAAAAAGCTAGTAAGAGGAAAAGGAATAATGGAAAAGTGGAATCTAATGTAGATATAAAACAAGATCAGTAAGAAAGACTGCATACCTTCACTCTGTCACATTCACATAAAGAAACTCAGAAATCATTCTCATACCTACAAAGATGCCAAATATTTCAAATGACTGAGCGTAATGATTGTAGGCAGAACCCTTTCACAGTTTTAGTCCTTTTAGATTTGCCAGAAACAAGACAATCTGGTGAACGAGGCCTCTTTTTTTCCATCTTGTGAACGATCGCATTGGGGTTTCTATGCCGCTTAGAACACGAGAAATACCCATCTACGCGAGCGCTGATTGGCTGACAAGCACTGATGACGTAACTATGGATTCCCCCACATATGGAGAAGTACACTCAAACTATTGGTAGACGTTGGAGATACAAATATTTTTTATTATTTCAAGCACAAACATGATTATCGCAAGTAGCCATTTGGGCTATGTCTTTTATTTATTATCAACATTTATTTGTATCTCACTAGAAATTTTCTTTTCACCCTTTTCAAGCCCTAGGGGAACAATTTATCACTTTATTGTATAGGCCTATATAATATATAATAATTTGGGAGTTGAAACAAGTCGTAATATTTGTCTGTATGAGCGTATAGTCGTAATGTATACACCAAAATCGTAATGGTTGGCATCTCTATATCTAGAGTGATCAAGAATCTGATTACCTTTTGGTTGGGTTTGTTTTTGAATTTGAAAGACAGTTAGTCATCACCATCCACCGCCAAATCTTGGGCTACTCTTTTATTAACGAATAGTGGGATTGACCTTAACTTTATAACGCCCCCACGGCTGAAAGGACGAACATGTTTGGCGCGACGGGGATGCGAACCCGCGACCCTCAGATTACGAGTCGCACGCCTTAACACGCTTGGCCATGTCGGGCCGTAATACAATACTGAGAGAACATGTGTGAAGCAATAGGCTAAACAGAAAAAATAACACATTAGAAATAAGACGTCGAGGAAAGAAACTGAATATAACAAAAGTCAAGAAGATGGGTGACAACGAAAAGAGACACCGCAGGTAAAAAGCTACAGAAAATAGCAGACAAGAATATTAGTAAATAAAAAATGAAAATAATTTACGATAAAAATCCTAAAAAAATATTAGGTATATTATGCATTTTTTCCTGATTAGTTCAAATAATCATTGAATTATTACTACGTATTGTGAAAAAGGTTTATCGTAAATTCGTAAGTGCATCTACTAAAAATAACTGTTGCTCGAATAAAAAAAATATGCGATGTTAAAATGAACTATTATTTGAATTGTTCCTTTTTAACTTGGACTCATTATACTCTGTAATAATTTTTCACTACATGCTGATAAATTATCAAAACATCAACTGTGCGGTCACATAGAAATAAAACTGTTAAAATTAATCAACGTTCTAAAATGAGCCGGCATCTAATATTTAATGGCCTTTTCTTGGGTGATAAGGAAATATATTTTAACAAAGCCTACCATCATCTTGTGGTAAAATCTTAACAAGTAGTTTCTTTGCTTGAAAAGGCCATATTTTTCGAATTGTTTCTCTAAGTTCTCTGTCTGCCAAGTCCATTTCGTCAGCTAAACATATGACAAGAAAATGACAACATAAATAACTGAAGTTCTAATGAAGGAGAGAAATTAATATCTGCACATTGCACTAAAAATATCAGTTGAGTGAGATTATAATACATACAGACCTAGTTTTAAAGGAAATATATTGTCATTAACACTGATTATATTTTAGAAGCGTTACCCCAAGACAAACAGTTTGGTATTTTACTAAACGGCATCTTATGCAATACATAAGCTAAGCGCCTAGCTCAAGCATCCTTTGGGCTAGGGCATCGTTAACCTTAATTTATAATTTGTGACCAAACATGTAGCAACATCTACCACTACGCAACAACTCTTAATCAAATAGTTGACTGACTGTTACATTTATTACTCATTCAAAGTTGAAAGTATGTAGCGCGTTCAGAAGCATGTCATATTTCGAACCTTGGATAACTTGCATTCGGCCTCAAGAGTGTTTGTATTAGATTCTGTATGTTATTTACTCAAAATTCAATAGATGAAAGCTTTGATCTTCATCTCTAGTTTTTGTTCCAAGATATCATACATTATATGATCCAAGTTCATGTCTCCTCTTGCACGTACAACTTGCTGAAAAGTTTTTATTATTGTTCATACTATGTGCACAATGTTTTTGTAGTGTGTAAAAAACTCTTCTTACAAACTAAGCATTTCCATATGTATTTCACCCGGACACATAAACAGGTAATAGATGGATTTAGTTTTCGAAATGCTGAAATACGTTTGATGAGAACTCGCGATATTTACAAGTTATCAACTATACTCTTCAAAACAAGAAACGCAAAAGGGATATTTTTGTTATTTTAAAGAGAAATATATGTAATAACGTTACAAGCTCAGAGTATGTGATGTTACATGTGTTAAGGCACTGATTGTCAGACCAAAATGACAATAAAAGTTGTGCACTTTGAAAACAGAGGAAAACATCGGATTTTTCGCCAAAACGCATTTGTGTTCAATAAATTTGTTTGAGAGATCTGCATGTTCTGCAAGTGCAACATGTGCAAAATTCCTATAAAAGTGACGGGTTCTCGGTTTCCATAGCTCAGTGTTAAGCCACCGACACGCAATACAGTTACGCCAAGACTAACTGAAGCACAACGCAACAACGCCATTGGTCGCTTGGAAGCAGGCGAATCTCGATCAGATGTTGCCAGAGCTGTGAATGTCCACCCAAGCACCATCACAAGGCTATGGAATCGTCACCAACAACATGGATCAACTCGTGACCGTCCACGATCTGGCAGACCTCGTGTGACCACGCCTGCACAAGATCGCTACATCCGGTTACGTCACCTTCGGGATGGGACCACCACTGCGACGTCTACTGCCTCAACCATACCAGGGCTGCGTTGGATTTCCAATCAGACCGTACGCAACCGTCTACGAGATTCTTAGGCCCCATGTGCAACCCATCATGGTGAACGTCAACGACGTTTTTCAACATGACAACGCCCGTCCTCACACAGCCCGACTCATCACTGTCTTCTTAAGACACCACAAGATCAACGTTCTTCCCTGGCCCTCCAGATCACCAGATTTAAACCCCATCGAACATCTTTGGGACGAGTTGGACCGACGTCTGCGACGGCGACAACCTCAACTGCAGACTCTACCTCAGCTTGCAGCAGCTTTGCAGGCTGAGGGGACAGTCATTCCACAGGATGTGATTCGTCATCTCATCGCTTCCATGGGCAGGAGATGTCAAGCAGTTATTGATGCTCACGGAGGGCATACTTGTTATTGACGTTGAGTGACGTTAAACTTCACCTAGTGAGCGTGGACTTCGCCTTTACAGACTTTGGATGTTCAGCAGTGAATGTGCAAAGTTTTACACATGTCATACAGAACTACCCGGAATAAACTTGTTAACAATTTGTCTCATATTTTGCCTTTTGCGTTTCTTTTTTTGAAGAGTATATTTTTCAAACAAATAAATAAAACACAATCTCATAACACTGTTAAATAACCAGCTAAAATGTATTATGGGCATACGGTTCTTTTTAACTCTTATTAACGCAACATGTATTCTAAAGACGGCTGGGTATGGGTATTAAAGCTTTATTTAAAATAAATTACAGAACAATGTTTCGACTTTTATGGGTATTATTCAGGTTAACATTGTTTAGAATACATTTATACTTCAATGGGTTTCTCGTCATCATAAATTTTATTAACACAAGAAATTACTGTAAACCGACAAACAACGATTTGCAAGCACAATGATGCGGTTCATTTTTGAAGCAACATACTCCATGAGGAAAACAGATCAATCCAATCACTTACGATAAAGAATGCTAATAAATGTTAGAAATTATGTATTTCTTTCGCAATAAGTTCAAGTAAATATTGAATTATTAAGTAGTATTCTGGAAAAGGTTTACGGTAAATTCGTATTTAAGTTGTTTATAATTCATTGTTTCTCAGCTTACCAGGAAAATATAAGTAGTGTGCTATTTTAACTCTTTATTAACATCAAACTTTAATGTGTTTTTAAACACAAAACTACACAACATATGTTAAGTTACTATTTACTTACCGGGCCTCATTTTTATGCTAAGATTTTCACGAATCAAAGCAAACAGGGTCGTTGTGAAATTAACCGTTCCAACACCTTCAGATATAGGCATGTTCATACGGATTAATTTCTGTAGCAAATAAAGTGGAAATTACTTTAACAAAATCACTAGCAGGAGTGACCAGAAAAGGCTAAACAAAACCAGCGTACAAAAAACTTCTAGCCTTGAAATTTTAGAAAATTCATGAACAAAAAAAATTGATAATTTTCAGACATTACTTTTATAACATTATTACTGTTATTGGATTGACTTAGTCACGTGGTGAATGTTAAATCTACAAACCAGTCTTTTTTAATTACCATACCGTCGCTCGAAGTATACATTTTTCAAACCAATCTAGTTCGTAAAATCAGACATATCATTTATTAATTTTTTGCTCAATTTGTGATTATACTAAATAGAAGTTGACTACTTGAACAGTGTTCCAATTATTATCAAAGTTAATGATTTTTTTTTTACCAATTCCAAAATAATCTGTTATCTACGTCTTCTTGCATAACTATGTGTGTCTGGTTAAAATAAAACTAAAACACTTTGAGCATACACACAAAACGCTTTAAGTCAGAAACTTTGAAATTTAAACACAGCAGTTCATCTGACTCAAAAGCGTTTGTTAAAACACAAAAGAAGCTGTAAAACGAAACGTTGAGTGGTTTGGTTTGAATTTCGCGCAAAGCTACACAAGGGCTATCTGCGCCAGCCGTCCATAATTTAGCAGTGTAAGGCTAGAGGGAAGGCAGATAGTCATCATCACTCACAGCCAACTCTTGGGGAACGAACAGTGGGACTGACCGTCAAATTATAAAGCTCCCACAGCTGAAAAGGGCTAGCATGTTTGGTGTGAGGGGAATTCGAACTCGCGACCCTCGGATTACGAGGCGAGTGCTTTAACCACCTGGCCATGCAGAGCCAAACGTTGAGTGTCTACTTAAATAAAAAAGTCCATTTCGGTGTTATAAAAGGTCGTTTATTTCTAGTATTTGTATGTCTTCTATATGATTATATGTACTACAGTGTGTGTTTGTCCTATAGCAAAGCCACATCGGGCTATCTGCTGTATCCACCGAGGGGATTTGAACCCCTGATTTTAGTGTTGTAAATCCGAAGACTTACCGCATGTTCCAGCAGGAGACATGCCATACAAATGTTAAATAATATGAAGTGGTAGGTATTTAGATTGATAGTCTGAGATTTTCAGATATACTAAGTTACTTTTCATGGTAGTGCTAGATAAGGTATTTGTAGTTTATCATCAGTGTATTGGGTAACGTGAGAGCAGTTCAACTTATTAATAGGTTGATTGGTTAAATTATATGCCACTTCTTTGAAGCGCTACTGACAACATTCTCATAGGAACCGATGTGGAACCAGGAATCTTTAGCTTGGATTGATCAAATCTTCGAAAATTACTATCACCACCAAAAAAATCTATGGCCAACCAAGCACGTCGCGGACTTGACTACGACTTTTATATTATAAAGCGCGCACGGCACCAAAGTGCGGAGACTCGTTCTTGAAGCGGCGAATCCCCGATCCTTGATTTCACACTACAAGGTTTCAATCAAATCAATAGTCTTAAAAGCAAGTTAACTATAACCTTATATGTTGAATAAAAATACGTATTCAGGCATTAAATGAGTGTGTGTGTGTGTTTTCTTATAGCAAAGCCACATCGGGCTGTCTGCTGAATCCACCGAGGGAACTCGAACCAGATATTAAATGGTCGACAGCAAGTGTCTTCATTAATGGATAAAAATATCTATTCAAGGTGCCCGAGTTCCTTCTTTATTTTTGAGTTAACGATACGCGTAAAACAAGGAATTAAAATATTTGATAAAAAAATATAAATTTGTATCCATCTTCACTGTACGAAATATTCTGATTTACTGTTATCTTTCCAGCTAACATTATCGGAATGGCACTAGCATTTTATGTAGAGATGGCACGGACGCCAGTATTTAAGCAATATAAAAGTCGTATGAATGTTCTATTATAGCAACTGTACCATCTATTTATTCATATCTAATTTCTGATTGCCAGTATATCTCCACTATATATGCCGCTTTTCAGATATTCAGAGCGTCTCAAAGTCGAAAAGCGGCGAATAGCCAAAAACGATACTTCTTACTTTTGTTCATTATTATCTTTCTTAAAAAGGCCTAACGCTTACCCAGTTCTAGCAGTAAACTAAAATTTTATCATTTGATAGAACAAAACAGTCTTCACGATCTATAACTACCTATTTCATTATTATTCATTATTATAATGTTTTAAAATACATTCTACAACATAATAACCCACGTATTTCATCATATTAAAATAATCAAACAAGTACAAGGGAAAAGTGATCGCTAAATAAACAATACCATGTAGAGTTGGCTACAGAACTTGAAAAAAAAAAGGAGCCGAACACGATAGGGATGGAAGTAGATAAAATCCAGGTTATGATCACAGAGGGGGTTAAGGTCGTCTCTACTTTACATGAAGAATAAAATCCCTACATTACTGACTTCATCAGTGGCAAAACAAATAGAATCGAAATTTCCAATCGGAAGATGTTATTATATTGTAAAGTAGTCATAAAAGCAGTATTTAGCAGTTAACTAAATGAAACGTATGATGATGAAAGTTGAGATTATATTAAATCACCAAGCTTTCGATAGACAAAGTGAGAATGGCAGTAATGCAGGAAGTTTATTATCTATATAAAGTCGAGACGACTGAGTACACTATGTGATCATTAGTTGGATTAACTGATATGTCCACTTCCATCTCTATCTTTAGTTTCTTTTTATTAGGTTCGGTAGTCAGCCATACATAGCTTTGTTACTTAGTCATAAATTTCTTCAAAGCACTTGTTTAACATAATTTGTGCGTGTAAATTCTCTGTACATGGTATTTTAAAGAACTATAAAAACAAAACTGCTTAATTATGAGAAATGGTTTTTGATAGACCACGCATGTACTTACTTTGTATGCCAATCTATATGGGCACTTGTTGCCGAAACCAAGTGGAGGATCCATGTTCCGGAGCATGTCGTACATCTGTGTGTAGTGAATACAGCCGCTGGAAAATATGTTGTTCGGAAGTGTTAAATCAGATGTATGTTTGTAAAGTTTGGAATTTTGCCAACAGCAAAGGGCCATTAATTTCAATTGACCGTCTAAATTTTTGAAGAAACAATGAAACCCTTTTTGCTATGCTTGTAAATATACCCACAAAACGAAACAACCTGTTAGCCTAAGAAAATATTTTTATAAATTAAAAAATCTAAATCCTAACACTGGATAGTTTTTATACGACGTTAGTATGAAAACAAGAGTTTAATTCGTTTGAATAAATGTGTTGGAGTAAGTAACAATCTTTCTATTAAAAGATAATATAAGAAACTCACGTTGCACAAGGATCGTATTCTGCCCAAACTCGAATGAATTCGTCGAGATGGTGAGCGCCCAAGATAGACGAGTCTCTAGTTAGATAATCAAAGTTATCCATGATGACGGCGACGAAGAGATTAAGCATCTGTAAAAACGAACAATTCCTGAAGGTTTTACAAATGCAGACTGTAGCAATGCACATCAAAGTTATGTGGTGCAATAGTTTCACAATGTTCACGCAAAACTACAAAAAGAACTGCCTGTTGATGGCCATCTTGATTTTTGTTGTTTGTAGTTGAAATCACAATTAGACAAAGGACTATCTGCTTATGGTTGTCTTAATTTTTGATGTGTTTGTAGTTGAAGTCACAATTAGACAAAGGACTATCTGCTCATGGCCGTCTTGATTTTTGTTGTGTTTATAGTTGAGGTCACAGTTATATAATGGGCTATCTGCTTATGGCCGTCTTCAATGTTTCTGTATATGTAGTTAAAGCCAAATATAGATAATAAGTTATCTGATATTGAAACCCGACTTTTAACTTAATAAGTCCGCAGTTTTACCGCTGTGGGGAGAGGAGGGAGTTTGAAATTTAAATTGATAGACTAGACAGAAGGCAGCTTCCTAACGGAACACTGCGCCAACTCTTGGATCATTCTTGCCTGATCAGATGAGATCTGACCATTTTCCTTAAACATTCTTAAACTTCACTTATGGTTTTAACATGCAGGATGCATTTTCGCGGCAAAGAAAAACGAATAACGAGCCCTTGAACGCTAAGAAGACAACAGAATACTTGTCTAGTCAGTATAGTAGTTAATATGGGATAAAGTTGACTAAAATTAGGAAAATATTTGCTCTAAATATGCGCTTTTACGTTAGAATTTGAACCAACATAATAGATAAGTAAATATAAATTTACTTGAGAGATAGATATGATACAACTTGTATGTTGTGTATGTAATAAAGTGTTATAAATCAGCACAGCATTATTACACAACAACACAAATTATGTACTCAGACTGTATAAAAACAAACACAAAAATTCACCGTCAGCCACCAAATCTGCGTTCTGTTTAGTTAGTTCACATTGGCTGAAAAGTTTAGAACCTGTGTTGTAGCCATTGACACATAGACACTCATGGAAACAAGGAATTACTTATATATGTACAACTATATCAACTATAAGTATTACATAAACATTATTCGTGTGTGTCCATTACAGACAAGGTTTGGATCAAATGTATTTTTCAGTTTTTCTCTCCACTGGAAAACAATACTGACTCAGTAAAATATGAAATTATTGAAACTGTTATTAATCTTTCTGTGATGTAATAACACGCCTGTGTATACGTTGTTTTGATTGGACAAAATTGTTATTTTCTTTAAGCCTAACGGGATTTGATCGTATAAAGTAGTTACCTAATGTGAAGCTTAAACATTCAAATTCATCGACACATTCTTTTCTTATTTTAATAATAGTAACAGCATCCTTTATCAGGTTGTTTCTGTTTATGTATTCGCTTCCACTAATAAAGCAAATATTAATTAAGAATCGAATTAATTAATACAGTATTGTTCTATGAGTTTCAACGCGTATAACTTGGGAAAAGTAGCATGTAAAAACAACGATTACAGTCAGATGTTCCAGTTTTGTCTTTCTCACAAAGATGAAATTAAATAATGCTCATTGTTGTCATTTGTTATTACGCACAAACCTACACAAAAAAGGGCCATTTGTGCTCTGCCCACAACAGGTATCGAAGCCCAGTTCTAGCAGTACAAATCCGCACATATACCGCTGTGCCAATAGGAGGCATTAAAATGTTTCCGATATAGAAAAAAATAAATGCCAATAAATGAGAGATTCTCGGTATATATAAAAAAAATGTTCTTGATTTCTTCTCAACGAAAAAATCTCTCATACATTCCTATATATCTTTAATAGCATCAATTAATCTGTGAATCAACTAGTTCAGTACAAACAGACATAGGAATATGATACAGAGTATTATTATTTTGCCAGAAGGGGGTACGAATGGCTAAAGTACGAGCCCATCCAATATGAAGGTATTAAAACTCAACAGAAAACAGCACATTTTGTGGTATTCGGGAAGGAGTAACGCTAAGTACATCGCTACTCACCAGAAACGAACAGTTCGTTAGTACACATAGAACAGATCGAGAAAAAGACCAATTTGTTTATTTTAAGTCAGTTGAAAGTTTCATGCGCATGCGCGGTATATACCCACGTCAGAAACTACTAGGGTTCAAGTATAGCCGTCCATAATTTTGAACTGTAGTGGTTAGCGATGTGGTGAGGGCCAGCAACAAGGTCTTTATTTCGCCTTCTGAAAAGAATCAAGGGACTGATTCTCATTTCTGCACGCACTGAGACCTGAAAGAGTGTAGCGGTATCACGTTTCGAACACTAGGCTCTTTTATTTGTAGCCACGAGGTCAAGAATTAGTCTATATTTCAGGAAAAAAAAAACAAAACATAAATCATTTGGAAACATTTATCAGCATAGGAAAAAAAACCCATGAAGATGCCAAAACTCACCAAGAAAGAGCATAAGAAGATGAAACTGACGAAGTACATGTACGCAACGTTGCTTCCACACTCGTCAGCAGACTTGTTGGAGCGAGGATCACAAGATCGTCCTTTGATACAAGACAACATAATTGCTTGCCAGTTTTCTCCGGTTGCGCACCTAGAAAGAAAGGTGCGTTTAAGAAATAACAAGAGATATCGTGTAAAGAAGTCTTTAATAAGTGAAATAAATTTGACATCAATATTAACGAGAGAGCCACACATAGAGCTGCATTTTGTAACTTTGGTTTTCTACTTGTTTTGTGCAAATTAGAAAAAAACTATTTGAATTACAATGTTTTACAGTTATTTAATAGTAAATAACTTTCACAGTAAGAGTTTTGCTACTGATTGTTTTCGTGGGGAAGTCTTGTTTATCCTAACTTAACAAACTCGTCAAATCACTTTTTTAAAATAAAAACTAACATACCAGTGAAATCAAATGTATCACATTTATACTTATTATGTACTTCTGATACTGTTAAGTAAATAAAGCATCGCTTATGGACGTTGCATATATTTGTGCACTGTTGTCGAGGGTAGCTTGACATATGACGTGACGACTAGTACTTTTTCTTTTGTCAAGAAAGGTGATCTACTTCTAGTATTGGCAGTTGATAAATCGTAAACCTATATTCCTACTGTCAGGATATCTACCAATCAATTTACCAGGTTATAGTAAACGGATAACCAATGCGTTAAAGTTCACGTAAGGCTTAATAATTTACGACTGATTAAAGTTAAACAAAAACGACCTAACTCTTTCTTTATTAGACTAATTACATTAAGTAGATAAGATTATGTTTGGTTTCTTTTGGATTTCGCGCAAAACTACACGAGGGCTATTATTTGCGCTAGCCGTCCCTAATTTTGCAATGTAAGATTAGAGGGAAAGCAGTTAGTCATCACCACCCATCCCCAACTCTTGGGCTGCTCTTTTACCAACGAATGGTGGGATTGAACGTCACATTATAACGCACTCAAGGCTGAAAGGGCAAGCTGTTTGGTGTGACGGGGATTCAAACCCACGACTTTCAAATTGCTTGTCAAGCGCTTAAGATTAGGTTACGTATCGCTTATAGAAATAATCATGTTGTTGCTTAATTGATTGAAAGTTAAACACTGAGCCACCTGCGCTCATTCGGAGTCACTGGGAATCGAACACCAGATTTAAAGCATTGTATGTCCAAAAAACTAACAACTAATCTACGAAGGGTCCACATGAAAAATACAGTTTCTGTAATTGCGATACCTAATTGGTAACTGACAGTATTTAATTTTCGATGGCAGCAAATCAAAGTTACAATAACTGCTACCGTAATTTTTTTTCTATGAGAAATGTCTAAGAGATTATTATTATTATTTCAGATTATCTTAAAAAGGTTTTCTGTGGAAAACAAACTGTTACAAATCAACTATAGCGTCCTCAGCAAAGAGCGAGATGCTTTATTCTACTGAATGCCCAACCAAACTGTAGAATATTTGAGTAACTGCTAATGAAATTAGTTTCTCAGTTTAGAGATCCGTTATCTTTCAAACTGTAAAGTGTTTAGAATGGTTGCGGAGTGTACTAAAGTGAACTCAGTCTTCGCCGAATGTGTGATCACGTTCCTTTCTCGTAGCTCCCTGCAAGTTAATAAAATACATCATTACTCATTGTTAGCTTCATTTACTGTTTTCAGTATAGTATAGAAATTAACAAATCATAATACTATAAAAACGTAAACTTACTACTAAATATTCGTTACTGTATACGAGGCACATCTAAACAATTTGACATTATTGTACAAAAACATGTGGAAACGGAAAATAATATACTCGTTATTTTAAACTGAATACTAGTGGATCAGAGTGTTTTGGTAAATCTGTATTTTCCCTTTAAGACCACTAGCATTTCCAGATGGATAAATAATTTATCATATACACAAATACAATTTTTATTTTTAAATATTAGTAAAGATGTCAACAAACAAGAAAAATATATGGTATTTAGACTATCTTGAACTCTAGACTCTATGGTTAACATATATTTTCCAATTATAATTTACAATACTGCAAACATATAATATTTATATTCTCCTTCCACTGGTGATTTCAAAACCGAAATTATATTTTTCTCCATTCTCAGAACGCAAATATGACGTCATGAATACGTCACACGCGGATCTGATGCTCTGGCCCTAAGGGCAATCGGCTAGTAAAAATTAAACCTGAGCGCTACTGGAAGGAAATGAATTTAAAAAAAAAACAACTGATTTTAAAAACTTTGTAATACAAGAAATTAAATACATATAACAAATTTCAAAAAGACGAAAAGAAAAACGTAATTAAAAGAACGAGAGAAAAAACTTTTCCTAGCTTTCTCAGAAGTATCATGAAAATAAAAACAGCTAACTTTGACTAAGGGGTTCAAGGTTTATAAACATTCTCTTTTTTAAACGACGGTTCAAATTTAGTGACTTCTTTCAATCATTAAAAATATTCATATGGACGCGGACCTCTTTTGCAGCCGACTAAAATATAAACGTATTTAAATATTTCATTGATTCACATAACAGTTCTGATATCCGATTCATTGTTATTTATAGAATCTCTTTTCGTCTCCACCCATACTTAATTTCTCGTAGTTATTCAAACTGAATGTCGTGTATTTCAAATAAATTAGAAAGTTAATATATTGTTCTTGTTTCTTATTTTATGAACGTTAATGTTAACAATGTACCAAACAGTATTATAACTAAGTACTTACTGTGATTGCAAGTCGTACATTTGTTTGATGCTAGAATGATGTTTGCAAGCTTGTTTTAGTTGTTTTTTCCTGTTATTAAGGAAAAAGCTACACGATGGGCTATTTGTGCTGTGCCCACCGAGAGTATCGAGACCCGACTTTTAGCTTTATAAGCCATCAAACTTACCATCAGGAGCTTATTTACAAAGAGAGAAATCAAAATAATTTAAAACGAAGATTTCACCAGTATAATTTCATAACAGTTTAATTAATAAGTTCATAGCAAATTTTCTCCTGATCTTGAAGTCAACCATATGTTGCCTACAAAATGTTCAATACAATATAAAATGATTTTTCCATTACAATAAAAGTTTTATAACAGTGTAGTACGTTCAAAATAAAAGCACGAGCAATATTTTCAACTTCAGAACTTTTTCAAGTGAACAGTTAGTAACAGCAACGCATATATTTGTCGTATCATTTCCCAAACGCCATAATTAATCCACATGCATCTACACCATTTTTGATATCAGGCGCTCAAATGAGCACTTACAAACGTTGGATTTACTCAGTGTACATTATTACAAAGAAAAAAACAAAAAAACTAAAGACATGCAAGTATGAACATTTGTGCCTGCTCTTCATGCTATATTGAAATTCAATCAAGAACATTTTAAACGAAAGTATTTTACTGTGCAAAAATTAACATTCGACAACGTGAGTCAACATCAACTAAAGCCAAAATTGTTTTAACTTGCACACATGTATGCTTCAATATGCATTTACGTATTTCTAAATATAAACGCATTGTGCATACAAATATTTGTATGGATAGAGTAACGCGTGACACAAAAGCTACAAACACCTAATCAAATAATATGAAGTGTGTGTATATATATATACAATGGCAAAATAACTCCAAACAAAATGACCAATGAACATTAAGGTATATCAGTGAACACATTTTAGTATTTAATTTTTTTCAAAGAAAATGTTTAAATGTTTTAGCTGAGCAAAATAAGTCTAAGCATAGTCAAGGTTGAGTGCTAACTTATGGAAGTCAGACAACAATAGTTCTATATAAAGCATTGTACGTAGATGAAATGTTTTACACTTCAGTCCACAGACTAACACGTGGTTCTGAAAACAAAGCTTAGAAGATACCGACAATTAAATGGCTCCAACCAGCAATAAATATTAAAGTATTGAATATATCACAAATTTAGAGAAATGCAAACTTATGTAATTAAATTGAAATAGGATATAAAACCAAAACCAAACACCGGTTTCCGTGCAGGGAGGGCAGACCAGATGAAGAAGGAACTTGCCTGAAGAGAAGCATAAGTCCTTGAAAGAAGTTGCGGAAGTTATTATGGCGCATTATGGCAGTTCCAGGATTGAGGGCGATATTACCAAAAACCTAATTGTGAGGAAGGAAGGACGGTGAAAAGTTAGTTCAATTACATAAATAAACTCTCTAGTTCTATTGTAACAATTTATGTACAGCTACTGTATATTATGCCACATCTAATCTACGTCTATTAATCTACCAAAGTCGCTAATTCTAATCACGAGTGGTATAACACAAGCAAACAGAACGTTGACACTAAAACTGGAGATGAGTGAACTAAAACAAACAAACAAACAAGCAGGCAAGCAACAGGCACGAGAGGGAAAACAATAATAAGAGAAAAATTCAACAGCGGTCTTCAGGTTCTCTCCTTGTTAATCCTCTGCCAACAAACTCCATCTAACAAAATGGAAAGGCAATTTGTTTAAGTGATTCACATTTTTGTTGTACCGTTTTTTTAAGGGGATAAAGATACACAAATATTCGTCGTTGCATTTTGATAAGTGGTTTCACTGCTGACACTCAGAAAGAGAATTTTTAGTAATTACACTTCAATACAAATAGTTGTATAATTGACCATCGAAGGTTGGTTCTCGAATTTTATTGTTGGTTTCAGTATCAAAAGGGGCGAGTTAAAACTTTCATACAAATGAAATATTACGTTATTCGATGATTAAAAATGCAACGACGATCTTGTTGGCCACCCTTCTACAGACGCCCCCTACTGTTAAACTCACCTAAACAAGAGCATCAACGAAAGTATGAAGGTTTGGAAGTTGTTGTGGCGATTGATATCTGTATCTGGTAGACACTGGATGTTCCCAAAGACCTGAAGATGGTGAAAATGGTGCCAAGGTTGGATGGGAAACATCAGAAGAAAGGTGGAGAAATTGAAGAAATATCTTTCAAGGAGACAGGAGAGCAAAGAAAGAAAAACGAGTATGCGGGCAACTGATGCCTAAAGCACTCTAGCTATATCTTCGAAAAGGATGTCGTTTTCTTAACTATATCACGACATGACAAAGTTGAATTTCTTTTTTTTTTAAATCAAAATAAATACTTTTAGGGGTATTCAAATTGAATACCTAACTCATACTCCTTTTTCTAGTTAAAATCAAAACAGCAAAGCATGTATAAAAGTTTGAAAGAATTTTGAGCCTTACGAATCGCACTGATATCGTTTTCCTTAACACATCAAATACTTTAAAATAACAGATAACACTAAAAGGGTTAGAGAAAGAATCAAAATATTTGGCTAACAGTTATATAAAAAGATTCAATTTAAAATAATAAAATATGCATATATACATTGAACCACATATATATGTATATACATACAAAATAGTTGAACTGAAATTACGCTTTTAATTTATGATTTGTTTTATATTTGTTCTTACAAGATGTTATATAAATATTCTAGAAGCCCGAGAATTCTCTCAAAAAAAAACCATTTTCCGTGTCTGAAGCCAAAGTCAACGGTACAGTGATTAGTGTCTCTAGGCTTTTGCGTTTATGGGTACTGAAAAAGAATGAAATTTCGAGTTTTGAACCTAAACGCGTATTATGCGCACGTGAGCAAGACAACCAAGTCTGAAACCTCAAAGGTTCATGTGCACCGTTCCCTTATCTTTAGGTTACTGTCCAGAGACAAGCAAACAATCAGCAGCACAAGGGCTTTGTCCTGCTCTTCTGGACCGAGTAATGTAATTTTCTATCACTTTCATAACGCTCCCACAGCTGAAAGTGCGGAAGATATTCTCCAGCATCATGTCACGAACATGAACCTTTCGACCCGCAGCCCGCCACTAGATAACGTCCGACTCAAATGAAAAATAAAAATTGGGTGGGAGGGAATTCGCTTCAGAAAAACATTCAAACCGTTTGAATAGTTCAATGTTAATTTGTGAGAGAGTATTACATTTGTCACAAAAAATTTCATTTCAAACTATAAAAAAATTGTTAAAAAAACTCTTTACAACATTGAAAAAAAATCTGTTAAATAATAGAACCTGCTATAAAATGAAAAATACAAATACAATATGCATATTAAACGTGACGAAAATTAAAACTTACAATAAAAAGTATTAGCATAGAAATTACTTAAAATATCATCACAAATGTACAACATTCATTTAACTTGATTTTTAACGTAACAATATCATAACTACAAACAGTTTTTTCTTACCTATCACATAATACACCATATATTTGAATAAGTTATTTAAAAAAACAACAATTAAACAATAACCTTTCTTTTCAGAAAGCATTTTGTTCACTGTGGGAGGGTTAATATATATTTTTTTCGTATAATTGAATAAATCGAGGCGAATTGAACATTTTCTTATACTAAAAGATACAAAAAAAGGAAAACATCAAATTTAAGTAGTGTTTTCAGTTCAGTTAATAACTTCCTTCGGTCATAGCATGTTAATAAATACCTGGAACTTCTTATGCTGGACAACCTTCCAGTATATTGTACTAAGATGTAACTTATTTAAACCAAAATAAACAGTTTTTTATTCCCTTAGTATTTCAAGTATTCAATAATATACTTTGTTATGAGCACAAAGATATGCCTTAGGCTATCTGCGTTGTGCACACCACGGATACTGAGACCTGGTTTTTGGGATTATAAGCCTTCGGGCTTATGGCTGAACTTCAGAGGTATGCATTGAATATTTTTTTCTTTATCTTTGTCCTTATGTACATTAAATTATCAAGACTAATTTGTACACATTACACACTTTAGTCACTTTTAGATTCGTTTATTCTTCCAGGAAGTGTTTGTTTGTTTTTGAACTTCGCGCAAAGCTACACGACGGCTATCTGTGCTAGCCGTCCATAATTGTGTAGTGTAAGACTAGAAGGAAGGCAGCTAGTCATCACCACTCACAGTCAACTCTTTGAAGTTTCTTGTGGACGGCTTCATAAAGTTCCGAAGAAGGGCTGAGCACAAAATCTGAAACGCCATCAGGTTTATTAAGCAAGGTTGGATATGTATACAGGAACTTCAGTCCTACAACATCTACACCACATGTAATTTTAACTGAGCCGAATTTAACATAAACGAGGTTTCGATGTAGCACGAGGTTAACAATCGTCATTTGTCGTGTTTTATGTCTGGTGAAATATTGGTTGTGTTTATTATTTGAATTAGATATGTTAAATTCAACGTGATATTGTATTAAAAATGTTCTCACTTAAGGCTTTGGGAAAAACAGTTTATATTATATACACATAGAAAGGAAGGATGATGGCAATTGAAAAGATCGACAGACATTTTCGCGGAAAACTATTAAATACAAAGTTCTTGTACCGATAGATGCGATTACCATAGGGTGTACTCTAAAATTCCATTATGTTACTACGTACATGAAACTCTGTAAGAACATCCATCACTCAAATTTTTCCGTCGTATCTAAAAATACACTGCAGAACTACTTTCGATCACGTGACGCAGAGTTATCATTAATTAGTGGACAATCAATAGCATAGTGCCAGTATGGCAGTCGAAATTGAAATATCGAAGTTAAAGCTCTCCATAATTAATAGTATTTCATTTGAACATTTGCACAAGTAAAATTCTCTTTACTAAACGCGATAAACATTACTAGTTTACTATAATAAGTGAAAAAAAAAAAACAGTAATATTACTAGAAAAATTCTGCTTGAGAATCATAATACATGAAAAGCTTATTAGAATAAAGTTTGTTAAGCTCTAACCTACACAATGGACTGACTATCTGTGCTCTTCCACCACGGCTGTAAGTCCGCAGACGTACCGCTGGGATATCGAGGGAGCATGATAGAAAGATAGAAGGACATGGCCGATCGTCTCGTTTGTTTTAAACATGCGCGTTACTGGAAAACGATGATTAATGTTGGAGATGATGATCACTTTCGTGAACGTTTGAAATTATTGGTTATTTGTAATTTTCATGACAAACGCTAGGTGAAACATGATTGCAACATAGCAGTTTTATCGAAAAGAGTGAAAAGTGCGGCATTTACAAAGCTTACCGAATCTAATTTTCTGCGTTTATTATACGCTCACCGCACAAGGCGAGCCACCAAAATCTATCAAATCGATGTGTATTACTACTACTGCGTCCATTTTTTTCTTATTACAACAAAAGGCACAAGCGATATTTCAACTAATATGAAAATGATTTGTTTCAATGATTAACCTTTATTCCTTGAAAAACGTTTAACACCGTTTATGGTTTTTTTTTTCTTACGATGGCGACAGCGGAATCGTGATTTTGTACAAGTTGCGCTTTTAAAACGTGTGGGCAATCAAATTATTTTACAAATCATTACACGTAACAATTCATCAATAGCGTGAAAAATAACGTAGCGATAACTTAAAGTTAACTTTTAAGGTACAATATCATGTTAGCATTTGTTGAGTTAATCTGTTCAAGTTAGTAATGGTTAATCGGAATAACAACATCCACTCAAACTTTGCTGTTTTAACCCAATATAATTATTATTCCAGTAACAATAACGTTTATCAACTAAACCTTCTTTTTTTTTTTTTCAAATTAATTTTTCACCACCAAGACTCACAAAACAATGTTGTCCAAAATATTACAAAAGATATTAAATTAATAGAAGGCTTAATATTCAATTAAATTACATTTACACATTGGCGAAATATATCTTTACAAATGACACATAATTCATATTAAACAAAATGTGTAGAGTTCTGTTCTGTTTGGGAGAACCTTACCTGCATTCCGATGATGGCGTAAATGAAGAAAAGCATAGCAATGAGCAGGCAGACGTAAGGTAAGGCCTAAAATAATGATAAAGACGAAAGGTAACCGACCATCTTTAAACATAATGAAAACTATATTTAGAAATGACAGACGTTCCCTTCCAGTACCAACCAACATGTTCTCAATGACTACTGATAAATGACCTACAAACGCTTTACCAACTCATACACAATACAGTAATAATATGTTGGTATAACATTTTGGAATGATGACTTTTAAGCTGAACGACGCTTTATACGTGCGTAAGCAAAACGGCCAGGTCAGAAACCTCTTGGAACCAAGCAGAGATTTCCATAATTTGTAAATACTGACCAAAAGGATAGTAGCTAATTCTCGGTTTGGTTTGAATTTCACGTAAAGCTACACGAGGGCTATCTGCGCAAGCCGTTCTTAATTTAGCAGTGTAAGACTAGAGGGAAGGCAACTGGTCATCAACAACCACCACCAACTCTTGGGCTACTCTTTTACCAACTAATAGTGGGGATAGACCAAAACATATAACGCCCCCACAGCTGAAAGGGCGAGCATGTTTAGTGTGATGGGGATTCGAACCCGGTACCCTCAGATTACGAGTCGAGTACCTTATCCGCCGGGCCATAGTTCTAGGACTGGCTATTGCGTTTACAATGTGACCACAGCTGAATGTACGGAGCATGCCCAGAGACAAAACGTATCAAACCTTCACATACGTCGATCGATACGATAATTACTACGTTACACTAGCCCTTAATACTTTAAGGAAGACAGTTACCAGCGCAATCGTTCCAGTCTCCTGTCCATAATAACCCTCTTTATTATTATTTTTTTTTTACAAAAAACAAAACGATGTTTAAAAATACAGCTTCCATTATGATGAAATTTGACAAAAAAATAAACAGCAAACGAATACGAAATTCCAAGGTATGGCTTAATGTTTGAAATCCAAAAACAAACTATTTTCTTAATTTTGTTTTTACTTTTGTCTTTAGGAACTTTCGGCAGTTGTTAACGAAGAAATGTGTCCTTGAAAACAGATGATTGTTTTCGTTACGAGTCTTTGCTACAAATGTCTTAGTTTAAATAGATCCGATAATGGTGCGGCTCGAAACATTGCAAAAAGTATCAAATACGTTAACTAAAAAGGTGTGACTGAAATGATGTACGTGTTGTATTTGACCTAAATTATTTGCAACCCAATACTTTCCATACATACACGATGCCACCTAGATGTTTGTTTTTAAAAGAAATAACTAACCAATAAGTATATACAGATTACCAAATCAGACGTGCTAATCGTGCGTGTTCAGATATACTCTTCAAAAAAAGAAACGCAAAAGGCAAAATTTGAGATATATTGTTGACAAGTTTATTCTGGGTAGTTCTGTATGACACGTGTAAAACTTTGCACATTCACTGCTGAACATCTAAAGTCTGCAAAGGCGAAGTCCACGCTCACTAGTTGAAGTTTAACGTCACTCAACGTCAATAACGAGTATGCCCTCCGTGAGCATCAATAACTGCTTGGCATCTCCTGCCCATGGAAGCGATGAGATGACGAATCACATCCTGTTGAATGGCTGTCCACTCAGCCTGCAAAGCTGCTGCAAGCTGAGGTAGAGTCTGCGGTTGAGGTTGTCGCCGTCGCAGACGTCGGTTCAACTCGTCCCAAAGATGTTCGATGGGGTTTAAATCTGGTGATCTGGAGGGCCAAGGAAGTACGTTGATGTTGTTGTGTCTCAAGAAGACAGTGGTGAGTCGGGCTGTGTGAGGACGGGCGTTGTCATGTTGAAAAACGTCGTTGACGTTCACCATGATGGGTTGCACATGGGGCCTAAGAATCTCGTCGACGGTTGCGTACGGTCTGATCGGAAATCCGACGCAGCTCTGGTATGGTTGAGGTAGTAGACGTCGCAGTGGTGGTCCTATCCCGAATGTGACGTAACCGGATGTAGCGATCTTGTGCAGGCGTGGTCACACGAGGTCTGCCAGATCGTGGACGGTCACGAGTTGATCCATGTTGTTGGTGACGATTCCATAGCCTTGTGATGGTGCGTGGGTGGACATTCACAGCTCTGGCAACATCTGATCGAGATTCGCCTGCTTGCAAACGACCAATGGCGTTGTTGCGTTGTGCTTCAATCAGTCTTGGCGTAACTGTATTGCGTGTTGGTGGCTTAACACTGAGCTATGGAAACCGAGAACCCGTCACTTTTATAGGGATTTTGCACATGTTGCACTTGCAGAACATGCAGATTTCTCAAACAAAGTTATTGGACACGAATATGTTTTGGCGAAAAATCCGATGTTTTCCTCCGTTTTCAAAGTGTACAACTTTTATTGTCATTTTGGTCTGACAATCAGTGCCTTAACACGTGTAACATCACATACTCTGAGCTTGTAACGTTATTACATATATTTCTCTCTAAAATAACAAAAATATCCCTTTTGCGTTTCTTTTTTTGAAGAGTATATATGTATTACAGGACATAATAAAAGAAATATTAGAAGACATATGAAAACAATATCTTCACTTCCAGTTTCTCAAAGACAGATTAAAGTTATGTTGTAATGCAATTTTTATAAATAATATTTAAAAGTCTCCAGTGTTTGAGAATATATGTATACTATAGTCAGAAGTGGTGTGTGTGAGAGAGAGAGAGTGCATGTGCGCGCGCTGGAAGGGGAATTCTGGACAAACAGAAATCTACCCCCCAAGATAAGTTATTGAAAACTGACTTACTTTAAAAGACTGAATGAAGGTCCATAACAGAATTCTGATGGTGTAACCTTGTCGAAGAAGCTTGATGAGACGAGCAGCACGAAATAACCTTAAAAAACCCACGTTGAAGAAATTCACCTACAAGGGAACAAAATATATTTGGGTAACTGAAATCTAAAGAGGTAGAGAAAAGACTTTATTATGAAGAAATGTCATTTGTATTTTTAATAATCGGATAGATATTATGTGGTATTTTTTTGTATTTCAAAATGAGTACAAATACAAAGAACAAAACTATTCACTCAGCTTTCACCATACGACTTTCAACCAAGTTATTAGAAATATAATTTCTTATTTAGTATTTCCAGCCCGAACGGGACCATATACGACAAAAGTGTGTCCTGACATAACCAGGTGGTTAAGGCACCCGACTCGTAATCCGAGGGTAGCGGGTTCGAATCTCTGTTACTTCAAGCATGCTCGCCCTTTCAGTCGTGGGGGCGTTATAATGTGGCGGTCAATCCCCACTATTAGTTGGTAAAAGAGTAGCTCAAGAGATGTGGGTGGTGATGACTAGCTTCTTTCCCTCTAGTCTTAAACTGCTAAATTAGAAAGGACCAGCACAGGTAGCTCTCGTGTAGCTTTGCGCCATTGGTTTGTTTTGAATTTCGCGCAAAGCTACACGAGGGCTATCTGCGTTAGCCGTCCCTAATTTAGCAGTGTAAAAATAGAGGGAAGGCAGCTAGTCATCACACCCACCGCCAACTGTTGGGCTACTCTTTTACCAACGAATAGTGGGGTTGACCGCCACATTATAACGCCCCCCCAGCTGAAAAGGCGAGCATGTATGGAGTTATGAGGATTCAAACCCGCGACCCTTGGATTACGAGTCGAGTGCCTTAACCACCTGGCCATGCCAGGCCGGCTTTGCGTGAAATTAAAAATAAATGACACAAATATTCAAAATAAAGACTAAACCGCCAGGTCAGGCGTACCAGCGTTCATCATTTCTAACTGCTGGCCAACTAGTTACTAGCACTCGCCACCTACTGTTTTTACCAAACATTAAGATGAACGGTTACTTTTATAACACAATTTCAGGCAACATTCGAGCTTCGGCTCTTCCGATACGGAGCCCAACATGCTGAATACTATGCTACCCTTTGCCCAATTTGAATAAAACAACAACACACACAACAAAACATGGTCAGAAGTTCAAACAACAAACATGATTATCGACATGCTTTGAGATTTAGAAACTATTAATCTGACATCCCATACAGTACAGATATTGCTCTTTAATGCACAAGCTGATAATATTCAGAGAGTTTGATATTTAGATATTAGACATACATAAGCTAATAAACTCTTTTTGTACCTACATTTATATATTAAAGACTGCCTGCGATTGTTTTTGCTCAGGATATTTGCGGAAAGGCACCTAAGTGCTGTTAGATATATACGACTGTTTCAGTTTAAGTTTAATGATAACGTTATGAATAAGATAGTTTATATAGTGAAGAAGTTATATTTAGTTATTTTTAGATGCAATATATTATGATAACATTGTTTATATGTTTCCCCAGTGGTAGAGCAGTATGCCTGGAGACCCACATTTCTATAATCCGGGTTCGATACCCGTGTTTGCAGAGTACAGATAACCCATTGCGCAACTTTGTGCTTAATTCTAAACAATGAAACATTATATACGTAGTTGTTTAAGGAGAATTTTCAACAAATTTAATAATTGCTTTAGAAACTGTACTTTGGTTACGTATAATTCCTGTGTGGTTGCCATATTTTTAAGCACTTTAGTTTTTGAGTAAAAAATGAAACAAAATATGCGGGTCTTCGAACTCAAGTTCCTCTCGGTCGTTCGGCTGTTTCCGTGACGTTTCACAACTATGACGTAATAGTTGCCAAACACGCTTCGTTGCGCGCCGACCATTTTGTTCTTTTCAGTGCTGGTGTTTTATGTAAATCTATCGGTACGTTTTTCGGATTACATACTTTGTGAGACTATTTTTGTCTTGATATTGCTACTTTATGTTTGTTTTATGATAACATGGTTTACTGCGTTGCTTATGGTTGTAAACACGGTTCGGCCTCGGGTTCTTTTCGTTTCCGTGCAAGGAGAAGAAACCGGCAAGGTGGCGATAGTGGGTGCGGATGGTCAATAGGAAAAACTGGACTCCTTCACACCATGCAAAGCTTTGTCAAGATCACTTTGAACGTTCACGTTTTGTGTCGGATCCCACTGTTTTGGATTCCGTGGGTTTCAAGCCAGGCAGATTGAGACTGAAAAAAACCATCGGCAGTAGAGAGGATCGTCCCCACCATCTTTCCTCGTGTAGAGCTGAGGACTGAGCTCAGCCTGCAGCGTACAGGCCCGCTGAAGCCATCCCTTGCCATCACGAAAGGAACAAACGACAACAAACCCACTCTCTCCTGGTTGGCATCTGCTCGCATAAACCACACCTACACCTTGCACAAACATACGGAGTATGTCATATAAATTATACATTTATGGTAAATATTAAATTAACTATTCAGACTGCTACTCTAGTTTGATTTTATAGACAGAATTATAACGTATAATTGAAATTCATTTTGTTACGAGTCATAAATACCCGGTAAAATGATTGTGGAAGGTCGAGTATTAGTTACCATATTCGGCAAAGTATAAACAAATAAAATCCAATCTGTGATACCAATAATTTATAAACACCAGACGGGTTTCGAAATGCTTAAATTTGCACGTGAAATAATACAGACCATATTTGTTGTCATGACGTAGGCTTACCATTCTTCCACTGGAAGTATGACCGACTCGCAACCGGCCTGGGCGCTATCAGTATCACTCACAGTTCCGCTACTCTCGCTCTTGGAACTGTCCTCATCACTAGAACTTGTCAGATCTGTGTCAATAGTAACTGTTCTAGGTTCGTTCAGAGTAGGTTTGAATTGATATGGCACTACTGGACACTGTTCAGAACACAAAGTTAAAACAAACTCCGCCTCTGTTTCTCCATATGCACTGGCCATGTTTATTTACATTCAACGCGCTGGCGTTGGCGGTTTTTTTTGGCAACTATTACGTCACAGTACCTATCACAGCGGCAAACGTAAAAACTAAAACGTTCGGATTGTCGCTGAGAAAGGGCTCTTTCTGCACCAAATTCTATGTTTCATTTATTAGCACATATTTTTTTATAAAAAATGTGAACTGCAAAATTTATCAGTATGAGTAGTTCTTTTAACTGCAAAGTTTTCTTTTTTATGTAAAATTCAACTTTAATAAATAATTTGTTTTGTAGTTAAATTGTTGTGAATTGGCAATTGTTTACAACACTATGATTATTACGTCATGTTGATAGAACTGTACGAGTTTTCATTGATTTATTTGAGTATTACTGCATCAGAATGTCTAGTACTCTGTGGAGTGTTCTCGACTTCTGTTGGGGTATATATATATATATATATATTTTCGCTTCCTGTATTTTCCTATAAGGTAGTACCAATCTATAACGTCCTAAAGAATAACACAAGCAGCTAGATGTCGAATAGCCCTTATTAAAAAAAAAGTTTAGGGTTTTATACCCGTGACACAAATTCCAACAAGAACTAGCTCTCTATATTTACAAGCGTTTGTTTGTTTCGAATTTCGCGCAAAGCTACACGAGGTCTATCCGCGCTTAAATAACGCACATGTGCTTGCCAGAGAATTTACAAATGACTTGTTTTCTCTATCACCCTCTCCTTCATACAGCATGAATCTAAAATATTAAAAAAATGTGTAAGCCTAATTGACGTTCCAAAAACTATTAGACTGAATAAAGAGTCGAGAATGATTATTGCACAACAACTCTTTACTCATAAATGGCTGTAAATGTGTAGTAATAAAATTATTACTTTTTTCATCTCGTTAAAATATTTTTTCTGTGCTTTGAACGAGAAAACTTACCCCTATTTCTATCACCAATGCATCCACGACACTTCCAACAACAGTAATAAAGTCAAAGGTGTTCCATCCGTCACGAAAATAATTCTTTAAAAAGAAAATGACTAGCATCAGGTTTTAGAATTTCAGTGACTTCTACCATGTATATGTTTAAATACATCTAATATACGAGTATTTTTACTATTATGACCTTTCACACAATATTTAAGCACTATAACTAGTAAGTTAAAGAGTACTATATTCTTTCTTTTTGTAATTTTTAAATTTTCACATTACACATCAACATTATATTAATTCCAACTAGCTCACATTTGTGTATAAAACTTGTTACATTATCAGTAATTTGAAGAAAAAAATTTGTTTATTTGAAACAAATGAACTAAATGATAAATTTAATCAGACATTAGCTTCAAAGATAATAAATTCAATATTTACATAATATAAAACGAAATTTAGCACACAACCTTGCTGCATGTGAAATGCTTACACGCTTGCTTTGAATGAATGTCTTTAAAATGATCTTAAACGTATTCAAATAATTGTTTTCGTATTAAATTACTTTTAGATATAGTGATAAAAATAGGAGAAACAAACTTAAAAATACAAGCAAAACTAATATTCAACACATAATGTATGATTTCACCTAGCGTAGGTTTCCATTTTATTGGATTTTCAAATGCCTTTTCTTTTAGATTTTTGATAATCCCCCCAAAAAATTGTCATTCTATCACTATATACTAGAAACAGAAATTTGTAAGTGTAATTTTAATATGTAAATATCTTAAACTTTACTTAAAATTGATAGTTAATATGTAAAATGATGCAAATATTGTTTCATAAAATAATTACGTTAGAAAATTACATTACCTTTTCTGAAGACGATGTCCTCGGAAGTTTTATCCTTTGGTTTGATAAGATTATTGTTTTACATCATAATCACTACATACGTCAATGTGATGCACACACATATAATTACGTGATGCTAATTCAAGACATAAATTTGGTAGATGATGTAGAATAGGTTATTAAATAACAAAATTGGAGTGTACAATAAAAATCACATCGAATACAAAATTCACAAATTACAACAGATAGCACAGCAAAAGTGTGGTGACGAGTTATGTTAAAATAAAATGACTTATTTTCTTTCAGCTCTTTAAAACATATTACAGTTAGAATTACTAGAGCATAACAATGCAAGTTCGGGAGGAAAATGCACAACAAAGTTAAAAATGTTTGATGAGATACTACGATAAAACAAACCTCGAGACTTAAATAGTATCACACTTAAGTTAAAGAACCATGGTGTTATTACCACGTACTTTAACGTGTTAATAGTAAACAATTAAACTGTGAAACAGTTTTGTTTCGCCGAAGCAAATGCTTCTTTAGAAACTAAATATTTAGTTTAAATCGTATTTAAAATTCCATATTTCCTTTGAACCAACAAGTGTTAAATTGGCTATTAATACGTCCATTTCTTCGTTTCAACATTTGGACATATACATTTTTAATTTTGAACCGACAGACTAAGGAAGAAAGTAATTACAGTAAGCAACAACCATCACGAACTCATGGGCACAGAAGGAGAGGCAGAGCAGCCAATAAGTGGCCTTCACCGCCTACATGGTTCGTTAGTGCTGAGAAATTATCACGTTTACACTCATATTCGACATTTGTAAACAACTGCTATTCTGTTTAGGTCATTTTAAGAAAAATAAAACATAAAAAAGAGAGAATAAAGTGATAAAAATTATAAAATAATAATGACTTGATGTCCATTAACTCAATAAATAATACGCGATGTCACAAAAGAAATGATAAAAATATATCACTTGATTTGTTCTTAAGCGAAAATTACAGAACGGGTTATGTGTGCTCTAACCACCGCGGATATCTAAACCCAAGGTTTGGCGTTATAATCCCTAAAATTAGCAGTAAACCAGAGGAACGCAGTAGAACATGTTATCCAATATCCAGAAATTCAACAAATATTGTACGTTTTACACGATAGAATAACAAGTTAAAACTAAGATTTGTTTTGTTGATAAATAAAAAAAAATAATCGTATGCCATTTTCCTTTACTGATTTCTTCGAAAAGCATCTATACAAATAATAAATTTGCATTTATCTGCCCGCAGCTTTTCTCACAAGTGTGTCGTAGATCAAATACTACATATCTCACATCGATAGAAGAAAGACTTTTGTTCGAGGAGTCTGTATTGCGTATTGGTTTTATCATTCTGAATCACTCTATATAAGTGTTTTTAATGAAACGAGTATGCTACAGGATGACACAATGTCGTTGTAATCACGTGATGACTGGCTTCGATTTCATCTTTAGTTTTTTTATTTGAAAATTATTTCACACAAACAACATTTAACTCGCTGTGATTTCCTCAAAAGAAATGAACATTACATTAAGTACAATATCTAGGGGCTTTCTTACATAGGTTTGAATACGCTTTCGCAGATAATTCAAAACCATATGTTTATCACTTTGGGAGCACGTATTCAGATGCTTCTGCTTATCCAGATACATTTGCCTCCATTACAGCTTTACGTTTACTTTACTTTGCAATAATTTAGACTCGGCATGTTTCATAGTCTGCTATAAACCCATTTTAGCTACGTTTTTCTCTACTATCAATTTTATTTTTCGTTTCGATGAGTTTCTTTAAGTCGTAAAACCATGTCATATACTGAACGGTCATGAAGGTTTCCACTCTGTATACTATTCTAAACACCATTACTTTAATCCGTGATGACGAGAAAACCCACTTGTAGAGAAAATTATATATTTAAAAACGGCTGGTATGGATAGAGAAAGCACTAATAGAGGAGCGAACAACGTCTCGACCTTCTTCGGTCATCGTCAGGTTCACAAAGAAGGAAAGGGTTACTAACCGATAGCTGACCACATGTTTGAAGGCGGTCGTGTAATTGAGTGTAGGAATGAAGAGGGCGTGTTTAGATGTTGGTAATATTTATTAATATAGGTATAAAGGTGTTCCTTTGTATTGGTTTATTTTGGGCTTGAGTTGTTGTATAAGTAAGGCTTCTTTAATTTTGCGTTTGTTTATATTTGTTTCTTTATTTAGTATTTGGGTGTTTTCTATGGTTATGTTGTGTTTATTTCATTTCCAGTTTTCGAAAACGTGAGAAAGTGACTTTTTGTGTTCTTTGAATCTTGTTTCCATTTTTCTACTTGTTTCTCCAATATAGAAGTCACATTGTGTTTTATAAATAATGTTGGTGTTGTGTGTGTCAGTGTAGTTTTCACACAGCACAGACCTTAGTTTTGTCCTGGTTTTTGAATAAACTTGGTATTAACTGGAATGTCATATCTTGTTGCTAATTTTTGCCAAATGTTGGTTATTTTTCTGCTAATGTCGGGAATATATGGTATACAGCCGTAAATGGTTTCGTGATTTTTTAAACTGATGAAGGTCGAAACGTTGTTCGCTCCTCTATTAGTGCTTTCTCTACCCATACCAGCCCTTATTTAAATATATAATTTTTATCGTCATCACGGATTATTATTTCATCACGGCGATTGTACGAGAAGTGCAAGTCTTTGTGGGTTTTTTATGTGTTTGTACTTATCTATGTAACCATTATGTCTGAACTAACATACGTTACAGCACTCTTATCAACAGAAGAAATGACATCTATTTCATTCAACAATGTAGAAAGAAACAACTAACTCCTAACTTTGTAAAGGTAAAACTACCAAAAACTTTTAATCAATCCACAAACATTATCCAAAATTTATAGAAAAAACTACTTAAAGCCATGTTTAACACGAAATACAAAGAACTACATGAATTACAGAAACAAAAAATGAACTTAGACCATCAACTGGCATGTTGTATTAAACCAGAGAATTACGGACTTGTACAACGAAACATCAACCAAATCAACATTAGGAACAACAAGGACAAAACGATCTGCCACAACAAAAAAACTAGATAAACTAAGATGCAAACAAAAAAGACATGACAAACCATTGACTAACCTCATAAATAATAGATCCGACCGACAACTAAACACAGACGAGATACATCTACTTAACAAAGAACTCAACTTCGCAATAGCACCTAGGTACATCCCAACCTTAGAAATTAAAGAATATTTAGAAGACCTAGCCAGAAGACTTGTGATACTTTCCACAGAAAACAAAAACAACAAAAACAACCGAAAACAACTAACAGAAATAAGACAACTTCTAAAATTCTATTGACATCCAACAGCCAAACTTCCCAAGAAAAATTTAAAATTATTTTCCACAAACACCTAAAAACAACATCTTAAACAATTTTTTCAAAGAATTTTCTCACAAAATCACCAATATAATTTCACAAAACAGAAAACTAAATAACAATCTTACAAAATGAGACATTAATTCCATTAAAAACCTAAAACAAGACAAAAACATAAAAATTCTAAAAGCAGATAAAAGAAACGCTATAGTCACAATGAACACGAATGAATACATCCAAAAAATGAAGAACATCGTGTCAGACACAAACAAATTTAAACTAATACACACAAATCCAGCAAAGAAACACGAAACGCAACTAAAAAAATACTACAAAAAATGAAAAAACCTACACAATTTCACAAACACTTTATTCCTACCTACAAAGACCGACTCACGCACACCACAAATATACGGCATCCCTAAACCTCATAATCCAGATTGTCCATTACGACCAATAATGTCCACATATGAATCATTTAATTACAATCTTGGTAAATACATAGCATGTGCATTATCGAAATATGTAACATCAGTCAGCTCATTCATCAAAGACTCTTTAATTTCTAATTTAACCTTAATCAACTTAATCATAAAGCCTTAATGGTCAGTTTCGATGTAATATCCCTCTTTACAGAAGTCCCAACCACTGAAGCCTGCAGGATAGCCTAAGAACTCTATACCCGAGATCCTAACCCATCAATAGACATTCCCAGCAACCAATTAGCAACTCTCATAGAATTCATCACGATGAAGACAAACTTCATGTTCAACAACCACAACTATATACAAACAAATGGCCTAAGCATTGGCAACCCAGTATCACCAGTTCTAGCCAATATTTTTATGACAAGTTGAAATACAAGCAATTAACACAGCATTACATCCACCACTATACTGGTACAGATATGTAGACGACACGATTGCGGGATTCATATCTATTGAACATACACTTAATTTTTTCAAGCACATTAACTCTATACATCCCAACATTAACTTCACATGTGAACAGGAAGAAAGCAATCAAATATCATTTCTTAACCTCAAAATTACAAGAACCGATACACAATTTAAAACAGGAATCCACCGAAAAATCACCCATACTGGTTTATACATTCCTTGGGACTCAGTATATGAAACAAAACAAAAACTAAGAAACCAAATAAACAAAGGCATAGAATATGCTCACCAGATAAAGTTAATGACGAATTAGACAAAATAAAACAATACTTTATCAACATCAAGTTTCCTCCACAAATCATTATACGCACACACCTAGACAAAAACAAAATCAACTTAAAAAAGTAAATATACCCCACGATTTAAAAAATCACGAAACCATATACTGCTACATACCATATATTCCCGACATCAGAAGGAAAATAACCAACATTTGGCAAAACCAGCAACAAAATATGACATTCCAGTTAATACCAATTTTATTCAAAAACCAGGCACAAAACTAAAGTCCATATTGTGTAAAAACTACACTGACAAACACCACACCAACATTATTTATAAAATACAATGTGATAACTGCGACGACTTCTATATTGGAGAAACAAGTAGAAAAATGGAAACAAGATTCAAAGAACACAAAAAGTCAGCTTCTCACGTTTTCGAACACTGCAATTCAAATAAACACAACATAACCATAGAAAACACCCAAATACTAAATAAAGAAACAAACATAAACAAACACAAAATTAAAGAAGCCTTACTTATACAACAAATCAAGCCCAAAATAAACCAATACAAAGGAACATCTTTATACTTATATTAATAAATATAATCTAACATAGAAGCACGCCCTCTACATTCCTACACTCAGTTACTCAACCCCCTTCAAACATGCGGTCAGCTACCGGTCAGTAACCCTTTCTTTCTTTGTGAACCTGACGATGACTGAAGAAGGTCGAAATGTTGTTCGCTCCTCTACATATTGCTTTCTCTACTCATACCAGCCGTTTTTAAATATATAATAACCATTACTTTACTATTATTTTACACATAGCTTCATTAAATAAGCTACGTCTATAAGAGTTTGTTTGTTTGCTTAATTATTTTTTCAAATGGATCAGAATTTAGCGTTTGTTTTACATTTGGTACAAAGCTACACGAGGGCTGTCTGCGCTAGTCGTTCCTAACTTAGTAGTGATAGAGGATTTGGTTTGTTCTGAATTTCGCGCAAAGATAGTCAACAACACCCAATGATAGCTCTTGAGATACTCTTTTACCAACGAATAGTAGAATTGACCGTTTCATCATAACGCCCCTACGGCGAACAGGGCGAGCATGCTTGGTGGCACGGGGATTCGAAACCGTGACCCCCAGACAGCGAGTTGAGGTTTCCTACCACCAGCCCGGCTGGTAGGCCAGGATTTATTGATCTAACACATAATGCCTGCAAGAAAGCGTAGATTATATAGAGTACGTGAAAATGACAGAATAAGGAAAAATTTAGCGAATGGCACGAAGCCTAATGCAAAAGTTATGAGAGTCGTGGCTAGTTATAAATACAAAACAGCTTGAGTGTTATACATGCATGTTTCTATAGTATACATTTCAATAATCACTCACCTTATATTACTGACTGACAAGTTCCTGCTTTTTCCTGACTAAAACTGAATGTTCTGCTACACATGTGAAAGTGTTGTCACATTGTTTCTAATGGCCAACAGTTAATATTAACGTGATTCCTTTTTAATAATTTTAATTTTTTTACCGGTTGTTTGGCGCAGATAGCCTAGTCCCTTTGCGCTATAAAACGCAAACAACCAACGAACCAACCAACAGTTAACAAGCCGTTTGATAAATATTAATGTGTCTTATGTGAGATGTATTTCGAACTGGACAATATGTCTCTGTTTGCTCTGCCTCACTGCTTAAGATCCCAAAGAGGCCCGACGTGTACGTACTCACAACTTCTTACCCATGTAACCAGTTAGCCCGACCGGTGATACCATCGGGTTTAAAGATAACCGACAAAAAGGATGCATTATGAAAATTCAAAAATGTAATGTATGTAGCACATTTTATTTTTAACACACAGTTCAACATTGCGAAGAAAGAGAATGTTGTTTTATTTTCTTCTGTTACCTCTATACACAAAATAATGATTGGATAAGTGTCTCAGATTTCTTCTCCAATAGTGGACACACAGATGCCACGCATGACCCTAATCGTAATCAGAGGGTCGCGGGTTCGAATGTCCGTCGCACTAAATATGCTCGCCCTTTCAGCCATGGAGGCGTTATAATCTGACGATCAATCCCACTATTAAATGGTAAAAGAGTAGCTCAAAAGTTTGCGTTGAGTGATGTTGCCTAGTCTTACACTGCTAAATTAAGGCCGGCTAGCGCAGATAGCCTTCGTATAGCTTTGCGCGAAATTAAAAAAAAGACACAAACAGACACGCGAACGGTACCCAGGTTTTATGTATTAAATGAATCGAAATGTAGGCATTAAGTAATCGTATAAATTCGATTTCGATATGTATTCGAAACAATAATTAAAATACTACAATATCTGTGAAACAACACCACGTTTTATAAATAGGTGGGAGGTATTGAGCTCTGACTTTTAGAAGTAATATTTCAAGAAAAAAAGCAAACATTTTTCTCTAATTAAAAACACAAAAGATGTATCTTGTGGGAATTGTAATTTTTCAGAGAAAAATATTCTATGGTGTTCAAGCATAAATATTTTTATTAAATTAAAATAGGAAAAAATAACATTTCAAGAGGCAGAGTTGTGACTGAAATCACTATAAGCGGACAAGTTACCTAGTACTGACCACAAGTACGCTACCACTGACTGGCCCAAGCAAACTGCCACATTATAAGTAAATTTCTTAGTATTGACCACAAGTCTTGTCAGTGATTGCACGATATACTTCTTCAATAACTGATCCATACAGAGCATTAGCTAACAAGTGCAATGGCCCCATACTGACCCCAATTATACAATCCGTCAACAGAGCAGGTTGTGCAGTACTGATTTTAATTACAGGGTCTGTGAATAAGGGAAGTTATGCAATATTTATTACGAGTAACCCCTGATAGTGATGAGCCAAGTGCGCCATAAGTAATCGATCCAATGTGAGACGTCAGTGAACAGAATGACACATTTCTGAAGAAAGGATCTAGTTTATTTATAATTTCTCGTAAAACTTCACCAGGGATATCTGCGCTAGCCGTCTCTAATTTCTTTTAATAATGAACAGTGGGAATGAACGGAATATTATAACGCCTCCACGGCAGCTAGTCATCACTACCTACCGCCAACTCTTGGGCTACTCTTTTACCAACGAACAGTGAGATTTATCGTTGCATTATAATCCCACCCGGCAGAAAGGGCGAACATGTTTGGTGTAACGGGGTTTTGAACCCGCGACCCTCAGATCACGAGTCGAACGCTCTAACCATCTCACTATGCCAGGGCTTGTTTGTTTGCAATTAAGCAAAAAACTATACAATGAGCTATCTGTTCTCTGCCCACCACGACAATCGAAACCAGGATTCTAGAGTTGTAAGCGTGCAGACATACCACTGTGCCACTGGTGGGCGAAGCATTAATTATTCCTAAAATAAAAATTAATTTAAATCAAAATACAGGTATCGCCCTGTATGTTTACTAAATTGAAACAAATGTTCGTGCAGTATTTTACAAAATAGAGACAGTTGTCTGGCCACACGAGTGGTTGAAACGTTGCAAAAAATAAATAAAAAAAATAAACATTCTACCCACAAACTGTTGCTTTTGATTTCGATTTTCCTCTCTTCACAAACAGTTCATGATTAAACATGTGTGGTAAAACACCTGATCTTGGAAAATTTAGGATAATTTAGGAAAATTTTTGATGATCTAGCCGTCCGTAAAGATAATTTAGTAATGATAAGTCACTGTATTTCACATCAAACTACATTAGGGAAAGAATTTTAGCCTATAGAAATATTTCAAATTTTAAATTTATCTCGCTGAATCCGAATAAACAGAAATCCACGTATTCAAGAAGTTTAAATAATCATTATGAGGCGACTATGTGTTCGACACATAGTTACTTCAGAAAGTTCAAAGTTCAAATGGGAAAACCATGGAATAGGATTTACATATATCTGACAACAATAACGAAAATCCCTTGTTCGAGCAACTACGGAACGAAGCAGGATACAAGTTAGCAGCAAAGGATAAGGCCACAAATTTCAAATACAGAAGTTATGGATAGATTCTGAAATCTCAGAAATTACATTTAATATAATGACTATAAAACTGAATTTCATAACGAAACTTAACCTTCGTTTCTTTGCAGGGAACATTAAGAACTATTTCATACGGTAAAAATACTTATGTAGAAAAAAAGATTTGCCAGGAATAATTTCAAAAATCTTAGCAATTATACTCTAAGTAGAATCCAGAGAAGCACAATGGATAGCAGAGGAAATAAAGTATAATTAGTAAACTGAAATACAATGATTAAAACTGTATATATCCTCAAACTAATTTAAATCTACATTTTTGGATAATAAACGTGTAAAAGAACACTCTCGCCATCTAGTAACCAATGAAAATTTTAATTTGAACAAGACAGAGGAGCCGCGCATAAATCACAGTAGAAACTTAAAATATTCGATAGTTTTACCTTGTTATAATAAGCAGAAAAGATACTATACTAGCTAACTTGTGTAATTTGAAAAGAACTTAATAATTAAAACTGTTTTTTTTTATTTGAAAATACTGTTACGGCACAAACAATATTTATGAAAACCCGAAACTGCTGATGCCTATTTGTTTTTAATTTACATGCTAAGAACAAACGCTGAACGACAAACCTTAACCCTAAAGGTAAAGATAATTGTGATACTAACAAAATACTGAATGAAGCTCTTTCCATTTTAGAGAAGTTCACTTATTTAGCGTTGGTACCATGGTTTCTTTTACAGTATAAGAAATCTGAATGTCAGTAGAAATAATGCGAAAGTGTGAATCTCGTGTAACACTCACATGTTTAAGCCAAATTACATAATAAGCTATCTGCGTAGTGTCTATCGTTAGTATCGAATTCCATGTTACAAGCCCTGTAGTTTTACCGCTAAGCCACCACGAGTAATCACGACCACTACATTGTCAGTTTCCAGCTGATTGTACTCGAAATTAACAGTATTTTATATATCCATTGAAACCTTTACTAGTTTTATCACTCAAAAATAAACATAAAAAATATGAATAAAATCAGGCCATGTCGAAGACGAACAAAAATTAAAATTATTTTAAACAAACAGGTCGATCAATAATACATCAACTCGTTAGGAGTTAAAATTGAATTTTATATCATTATTTATTATTGTACCATTTGTAACAAGGTTTGGTTTGTTTTCAATTTCACGCCAATCCATCTGCGCTAGCCGTCCCTAATTTTGCAGTGTAAGACTAGAGGGAAGGCAGCTAGTCATCACCACCCACCGTCAACTCTTGAATTACTCTTTTACCAACGAATAGTGGGATTGACCCTAACATTATAACGCCCCCACGGCGGAAAGAGCAAGCGTGTTTGGTGTAACGGAAATTCGAACCAACGACCCTCAGATTACGAGTCGAATGCCTTTACCACCTGGCCACGCCGGGTCCCATTTGTAACAAAACGGAATTTGTATCAACAGAAGCACTCTCCTCACTTTGGTGGCACATTCATAGTAAGCACACATATAATTCTCTATACCATTTAAAATCGATATCTAAAACTAAATGTAAGAATCGATTTTGCTTGGAATCAATCGCTAAACTATTTTTGAACAAACAAGTCAAAGCAGAGCAAACACACATACGTATTTTTTTATACAACAGAATAAATCTGATATTAGAATTTTTAACAATTAATTTAAAAAATTTGGACAACTACAATCTTCCTGTATTAGGAACTCTATTTAACGAGTTTGCTATGAATATTTAAACCGACTCTCTCAAGTTTGGCAAATTTGATTCTTAACCTGAATACTGTAACGTTCCATATTCTACTATAATTCTCTGTGTATTTGCGCTTGAGAATGTCGGTTTATTACATATACACTATATTAGGCTTAACTTGTTCTATATGAGATAAATAGAAAAATAAAAATCAAACCTTGCATCCGAAAGCCACAAGTTTGAGGATACATTCAAGTAAGAAGAGAGTCGTGAAAACCTCGTTCATGTAGCTTAAAATGTCAAGGTACAAATTACCTGCCTTGTAGTACTACAGCGGCGGGAAGGACGATAGAAGAATGAGAGAAAACAAGAAAAATCGAGGTGGCAGAAATCAAAACTATAACCAAATTTCACAAAAAAATATATTTAGGGTTGGAGGGTTTAAGGTGAGAGACTGCAACCATTTAATACCAAGCAACCGTATTTACTTTAATATTATTATTTAGTTGAGAAACTGGAGTAACCAGGTTAGATAGGAAAATGTAAGGCAAAGTAAACGTCTAAAATGGTACCACTTTTGATTTATTTTTAAACGATCGTATATCTTAAAGAATAAAATTAACCTGTAATTTCATATTAGTACACCATCATTGATCTAGAGGTGGATGGCCTATCATCACTTTTTTTTTTATACAAAGTATTAACCTCGCATATTTTAGCTTTATTTTTGTTTTAAAGGAAGGTGGCATGCACACCCCTATTTTAAAACTTCGGCTAAAACACCATCATGCTTCTCGTCAGTTTCAACATGAGATCAAAGTCGACATATTCTGCTAGGCCTAACCAATCAATCCTCCACTAATGTCTAGAACTTTTGATTGGCCTGGCGTGTGCTCGGTGTTACTTGGAAGCTATGCACCAGACAGGCGATAACATGCAGTCAAGGAAACAAGCAAGGTAACTAAAAAAAGTCATAACGTAAACAAAACGAGAAGAACCTGCATTTTGCATTATTTAACCATGGCACGTTTTGTGTTAATGTTTACTCACACGCTGTGAAAAAGCGTTAACTACAAATCACCTCACACACATCACTGTGATCTAAGACTATTAATATGCTTCCTGAAAAGAACAACAAAAGTCTACAAACACTGTTTTTTTAAAAACTTAACAACTAATTTGTAAGTTCTCAAATGTTGCCTACAAAGAAGTGCTTTTAATTTTCCAATTATAAATATTTTTTGATAACTTTGTTATTTCAGAATTTTCTGAATAATATAATAATTGAATTATAATGCCAAATCAAAGAACTAATTAAAAACAATGACATATCAACATTGTCTTTTTTATTTTTCCTGGATCTAGACGAAGACTCATTGTTGAAAAATGTGAAAGCCATTTCACTCATAATATCACGACCAAGCTATCATGATGCTGCTATACAAAATATCAGACCAATTAAATTGGCAAGACAATTTGTTTCTTTCACCATTCACGCTTTAGTAGGCATATCACATGCAGCAATCTCTAAACCTGATTGGCCAAGGTACATATCTAGTAAAGAAAAACAAATCTAAATATAATTTAACACATGGTTTCAGAACTGTTACTGCTTCTTTTGTTCTTCTTTTATAAAATGTATCTTGTTTTAATTATCAGGCAAGTTAAAAGTAATTGTGCTGAAATAAAAAACATGCTTTTATGAGCAAACCTTCAATGAAAGTCAATATCACTGTAAAAAATGTCACTTCAAATTGTGTTTAACTCTTTGAAAGAAACGTCTTCCTTTTAAACTAAAACACTCTTGTTTGTATTCATTTGTCTTAAATATGTTTTTCTTATTCAAAGAGTTAAGTTTCTGAGAGAGATAATATCCTCGTTATGTTTTCTACGCACTTACATTTCATAATAAAAAATGTAAAGTAAATTTCAATATATGAGATATAACATTTCGTGTTAAACAAGGAAAGTATTCTCTACACTATACTACACACACATATCTACCAGTAAAATATGCCAAAGTTACTCTAGTTTTACTGCAGAAATGAATGAAGCCATCTCAATGATATCACCACTGGGTGTCATAATATTTATCATTAAACTATATTTTACTTTAAGACATCAGACAAACGAGATATTAAAAGCCAGAACAAAGAAGTATTAAGCCTACTACGTTATCTGTAACTAAAATATTCTAACTGTAGAGGGCCCTAGAAGTCTTCTCCTGCTGTAAAGAATAAAATGACGTTTCTGTAATGTTTGACCTTGGAAGTATATCCGTATCACCAAAATGACAAAATTACGATACTTTTTTATTTCTTTGTGTGTGTGTTAAACACAAACTACACAACGGGTTACCTGTTATCTGCCCACTGCGAATATCAAAACCCAATTTTTAGTGTTGTAAGCTCTCTAACGTATGACTCAGCCACCGATAGGGAAGAAGTTGGTTATTCTATGACGATTTGTGCATATTTTAACTTCTAAGAAACGCAACAGCCTGTACCTACGTGCTCCAATAGCCCACTACCACTTCTCCTATTAACACATGACGTTTTTCAATCTATAATAAAAGCTAGGTACTCTTGGCTTTTGGATTCACAGCTCAGGCACGCCAAACGTGCTCAGGCCATAAGTTAAATTCACACTCAACATAAATATTGTTAAAACCTCTTCTAAAAAATCTATCTCATTTGGATTTGAGGAAGTATAACGTATGCGAACGTGCGCTACATGAGGGTGATTAATCAGGGAACGGTTTATAAGTGTTGTAAGGACACTGGCTTGTGATGGAGAAATAACATGAGTGGCGTTTAAATCGGGATAAAAAAATGATGTGAGGTTTCAGACGAGCAAAGGCAAAATTCCATTGCGGAATAACATTAAGAAAGATTTACACACACACATATATATGTATATTACAGACGTTTTCTTCCAATTTCACTGAAGATAAATGGGGAGGAGAATTCGTGACGCAAAGGCCTAGTGGGTTCTTTGATTCGCCGTACCCACTGCTGAAGACTGCAATTTCGCCCACTGAAAGCTCATCAGCACAGACTGGGCTGGCAAATCAAAGAAATACTGCTTGGCCTCTTGTAACGGTAGTTTCGTATGCAACGTTAATGGAGTTTTAAGTCATTGAAAAGGACTTAAAACCCCATTAATAAGGAATATTTGTTTGTTTTTAACTAAGCACAAAGCTTCACAATATGTTGTTTGTGCTATGCCTAGCACGTGTATTAAAACCACAAGGGGGCGCAGCACCAAGGAAGAGTCCTTAACATGAAATATCTTCAGAAGTGATAAAGTTATCGCAAGGCAGAGATAAAAACTGTCCACTTTGGACGCAACAGATATCTATTTGATGAAGCTTGAAGTTAGCTTACACTTCCGAGTAACGACAAAACAGCATTCATAAGGCTTCCAATATTAATTTGTTCTTATGTATTTTCTATACGTACCTTCTGGACAGCTCATTTACAGGAGTAACAAAAAAGAAAGTTAAGATTTGGTGCATGAGATGAGTAGAGGATAATTCAGGTGTTATCTAAGCGGGTGCAAAACGGAAAAAAAAAGGAGCTGATATATCTATTTACATTATGGACATACGAGGGCTGTTCAAAAAATACGCGGACTGTTTGAATTGCGCGGCTCCAGTTGGTTCCAGGGGAATCCGCTTGATGTCGCTAGGTTCGTACAGATCAACTGATTACGACGCCATTTCCCGATTGTAGATAACTTCATTTGTGTATTAGCTACGCGGTTTTAAGTGAAGTGCGATTTTTTCGTTTGGCGGATTTCAGAATGAATGACCTGAAGGAGCAACGACTTGCTGTGAAATTTTGTGTTAAACTTGGAAAATCTGCGACTGAAACTATTGCTATGCTTAACACGGCCTACGGTGATGTTGCTATGAAGCGTACGGCATATTACAAGTAACATGAACGTTTTAAGGATGGTCGACAGTCCATTGAAGATGATGAGCGTCCTGGACGTCCTTCCACGTCAACTGACGACCCACACGTCGACAAAATCAACACCCTGGTGCGGGCAAATCGACGTCTGACTGTCAGGGAGCTTGCTGAAGAGTGTGGGATATCAGTTAGATCTTGTTACGAGATTTTGACCAAAAAATTGAAGATGCACCGCGTTGTTGCGATATTCAGCCCTCAGAACTCGTGAGTTTTTGGCCAAACACTCGATCACTGTTCTTCCCCACCCCCATACTCACCTGACCTTGCTCCTTGCGATTTTTTCTTGTTCCCCAAACTCAAAAGACCCTTGAAAGGAAGAAGATTTGAGACGATTTCCGAGATTAAGGCAAATGCGACGAAGGAGCTGGAGGACATTACAAAAGAAGTGTACCAGGACTGTTTTAACAAGTGGAAACACCGTTGGGATAAGTGTGTGCGTTGGGGAGGAGAGTACTTTGAAGGGGTCCCAGACCTGTAACTTCTAAATAAAGTACATTTTGTTTTATGACGTCAGTCCGCGTATTTTTCGAACAGACCTCGTAAGTGCCGGTTTTTATGTCCCTTGAGACCTAGGTAGCGGGCATGATCAGATTTGTAAATTAGCCCAATAATTCTGGAACACAATGAGATATGTTAGGTTTTTAAATTTATATCAAATTGAAATTAATTAATGCATAACCACAGTAACAAATGAGGCAGCGCTGATAAGTATGCATCTAACTTTCACGTTTCTGAACGTTCCACCACCTCTACATCACTCAAGGCATCATATAAAAAAATGATAATAGACGTATTATGACTTTCTCCGGGAACTAGGCACTGCAACCCTTGTTACTGAATATCTAACTTATACATCGAAACAAAAATAAAGCATCATGAACGCTCATCTATAAAGAAAGTGAAACAATAGCTTATAATACATATTATAAAGATTTACGTAAAAACAAACAAACAAATATTCAGACTTATCTACAAGAGGCAAAAGCAAATGAGGCTGTTTCATATAGCTAATTATATACAACTAATAAAAAACGTACACATACTGACAAAACAATTCATGTACACGAAACCACCGGGTGGCTTCCACCTTGAAGCTAGTTCTCTCCACCGAGGATATTATCTTCTACTCAGTAGGAATCACACACTTTTACTACACCCTTGTCTTACCCTGACTCCAAATGCAGCCAACTTCATTAAACATTCAACAGTAAAGAAAGCAGTGAAGGCCGCGTTCATGTAGTGCAGCAAACTCTTGAGAAGATTGCTTTGATTGTAAAACTAGGGCGAGACACAAGAGCAAGGAAAAAAAGCAAGACAAATGAGACATTTCTGTAAGTGTATAAACAATAGTGTCAACACTTTGTACAAATATATTACTACATAAATACAAACACAACTTCAAAATATATTTATGAAGCTAAAGTGTAATGAAAAAAATATCAAAAGTGAAAGCTTAAAATAAATAAGACTTATAACGAAAAGCAAAGAAAATACGTTAGAGCGTTATAATGTTGGCAAAGCCTTACTTAAGTTTAACTTCAAGTCTACGAGTCAATGAGACTGAATTTGGAAGGTTGACGGATAACAGAGAAGTATTAGGTTTAGGATCAAAATAAAAGTACTGCGATAAATGGTTTGATCTATTAATCTGAAAAACAAACTTTTAACGTCAAAATAAGAGACCTCTCAACAATGTTCGACCAAAGATGGGGAGTTAGGGGCTGACTGGGGTTTATTCCTCTTTCACAAAATAGTAAAAGTGTTCATGTTTAGGCAGGTGCATCACTTAATCTGCCACCTTACATTAAATAGCAAGCGAGCTTTGTTTAGCCTTCCTCAACCGTCTCTATCGGCAGAACTAGCGAAAACCGGGTAGAAAATGGCTGTATAAATGTGACCAACATGAACGACTAGACTGTGTTTAGTAGGGGTGGGGGATTTACTCTGTCATAACTTGTAAGCTAGTGCACATTAGGCCATACTGGTGAATAATACAGATTATAGATGTCGCAAAGAGCCTAAATATTTATTCAGAATATATATAGAGTATTGGAAATCTCTGTTTGAAAATAAACCCGCCAAACGTGTCTCTCTGACTCGCAGACTGGGTGCTAACGTTCTTTTTTAATACTTAAAAATGATTCACAGAACTATACATACAGTACCATATGCTCTTTTATTTAGAAAAGGATAAATTCTGAAGTAAATATATTTTCAATTAAAACGTTTTCTTACGTCAATGTAGGCCAGCGTTATTACCATGGATTTACTACTGTGTAAAAATTAATAAAAAAAACGAGAAAATTAGGTTTAAGTAATGCGTTACTTTAAGATTTTCTCTTTACCGAAAACTGCTGAAAAACACATACAAAATGTTTTCAAGAAAATAGACAAAATTAACACTATGTGTATGCACAGCCATACCACAATGGTTAAACTTACTTAAAACACATTTAACAGTCAACTTTTTTTCCAGTCAAATTCGATAACAAAATTTGCTGATCTATGCTATCCAATTGCTTGCGATTTCATTGAAGGTATGTGACGGAAAGTTTTAATTGATTTCTATTTACCGAAAATAAAACTTCATATAGAAGCATTACATTAATAAAAAACAAACAAACAAATTAATTAATTACATGAAGCTGGTATGACAAGAATGTTTAGTTACAGGGAACCATTACATAAGACAATTAATTGTATTATCAACCAATCTGACGAACAGTTCTGATGATTTAAACTTTTATACTAATAAGCACTTACAATTTCCTTAGACAAGTGTGGTCTAACCTTCTACCTGTGAAGAGCCCAGACCGTAGAGGATGGATTATTGTTGTTGCTTTAAATTAAGTACCAAGCTACATAATGGGCTATTTGTGCTCTGTCCACAACAGGCACCGAAATTCGGATTCTGGCATTGTATGTCCGCAAACACACCGCTGTGCTACTAGGGGGCGTAGAGGATGGAAGTGTTGGAGGACATAACCTTTACTTGTATAACTTACTCAAAATGGTTTTCCTATTAAAATTCAGTAAATGGCGACAC